>NW_027327457.1:306694-613389 GCF_047675955.1 Chlorocebus sabaeus | reverse complement strand
AGTTTTGAACGGAAGATATTTCTATTTTCACCATAGGCCTCTATGGGCTTCCAAATATCCCTTTGCCAATTCCACAAGAACAGCCTTAGCGAAAGGCTTCTTGAAGGGAAAGATGTAACTCTGTGAGATGAATTAACAGAACACAGAGCAGTTTCTCAGAAAGCTTCTTTCCAGTTTTGAACTTAAGATATTTCCTTTTTCACCATAGCCCTCTATGGGTTTCCAAATATCTCTTTGCCAATTCCATAAGAACAGCCTTAGCGAAACACTTCTTGAAGGGAAAGATGTAACTCTGTGAGATGAATTAACAGAACACAGAGCAGTTTCTCAGAAAGCTTCTTTCCAGTTTTGAACGGAAGATATTTCCTTTTTCACCATAGCCCTCTATGGGCTTACAAATATCCCTTTGCCAATTCCACAAGAACAGCCTTAGCGAAAGGCTTCTTGAAGGGAAAGTTGTAACTCTGTGAGATGAATTAACAGAACACAGAGCAGTTTCTCAGAAAGCTTCTTTCCAGTTTTGAACGGAAGATATTTCCTTTTTCACCATAGCCCTCTATGGGCTTCCAAATATCCCTTTGCCAATTCCACAAGAACAGCCTTAGCGAAAGGCTTCTTGAAGGGAAAGATGTAACTCTGTGAGATGAATTAACAGAACACAGAGCAGTTTCTCAGAAAGCTTCTTTCCAGCTTTGAACGGAAGATATTTCCTTTTTCACCATAGCCCCCTATGGGCTTCCAAATATCCCATTGCAAATTCCACAAGAACAGCCTTAGCGAAAGGCTTCTTGAAGGGAAAGATGTAACTCTGTGAGATGAATTAACAGAACACAGCGCAGTTTCTCAGAAAGCTTCTTTCCAGTTTTCAACGAAAGATATTTCCTTTTTCACCATAGCCCTCTATGGGCTTCCAAATATCCCTTTGCCAATTCCACAGGAACAGCCTTAGCGAAAGGCTTCTTGAAGGGAAAGATGTAACTCTGTGAGATGAATTAACAGAACACAGAGCAGTTTCTCAGAAAGCTTCTTTCCAGTTTTGAACGGAAGATATTTCCTTTTTCACCATAGCCCTCTATGGGCTTCCAAATATACCTTTGCCAATTCCACAAGAACAGCCTTAGCGAAAGGCTTCTTGAAGGGAAAGATGTAACTCTGTGAGATGAATTAACAGAACACAGAGCAGTTTCTCAGAAAGCTTCTTTCCTGTTTTGAACGGAAGATATTTCCTTTTTCACCATAGCCCCCTGTGGGCTTCCAAATATCCCATTGCCAATTCCACAAGAACAGCCTTAGCGAAAGGCTTCTTGAAGGGAAAGATGTAACTCTGTGAGATGAATTAACAGAACACAGAGCAGCTTCTCAGAAAGCTTCTTTCCAGTTTTCAACGGAAGATATTTCCTTTTTCACCATAGCCCTCTATGGGCTTCCAAATATCCCTTTGCCAATTCCACAAGAACAGACTTAGCGAAAGGCTTCTTGAAGGGAAAGATGTCACTCTGTGAGATGAATTTACAGAACACAGAGCACTTTCTCACAAAGCTTCTTTCCAGTTTTGAACGGAACATATTTCCTTTTTCACCATAGCCCTCTATGGGCTTCCAAATATCCCTTTGCCAATTCCACAAGAACAGCCTTAGCGAAAGGCTTCTTGAAGGGAAAGATGTAACTCTGTGAGATGAATTAACAGAACACAGAGCAGTTTCTCAGAAAGCTTGTTTCAAGTTTTGAACGGAAGATATTTCCTTTTTCACCATAGCCCTCTATGGGCTTCCAAATATCCCTTTGCCAATTGCACAAGAACAGCCTTAGCGAAAGGCTTCTTGAAGGGAAAGATGTAACTCTGTGAGATGAATTAACAGAACACAGAGCAGTTTCTCAGAAAGCTTCTTTCCAGTTTTGAACGGAAGATATTTCCTTTTTCACCATAGCCCTCTATGGGCTTCCAAATATCCCTTTGCCAATTCCACAAGAACAGCCTTAGCGAAAGGCTTCTTGAAGGGAAAGATGTAACTCTGTCTGATGAATTAACAGAACACAGAGCAGTTTCTCAGAAAGCTTCTTTCCAGTTTTGAACGGAAGATATTTCCTTTTTCACCATAGCCCTCTATGGGCTTCCAAATATCCCTTTGCCAATTCCACAAGAACAGCCTTAGCGAAAGACTTCTTCAAGGGAAAGATGTAACTCTGTGAGATGAATTAACAGAACACAGAGCAGTTTCTCAGAAAGCTTCTTTCCAGTTTTGAACGGAAGATATTTACTTTTTCACCATAGCCCTCTATGGGCTTCCAAATATCCCTTTGCCAATTCCACAAGAACAGCCTTAGCGAAAGGCTTCTTGAAGGGAAAGATGTAACTCTGTGAGATGAATTAACAGAACACAGAGCAGTTTCTAAGGAAGCTTCTTTCCAGTTTTGAACGGAAGATATTTCCTTTTTCACCATAGCCCTCTATGGGCTTCCAAATATCCCTTTGCCAATTCCACAAGAACAGCCTTAGCGAAAGGCTTCTTGAAGGGAAAGATGTAACTCTGTGAGATGAATTAACAGAACACAGAGCAGTTTCTCAGAAAGCTTCTTTCCAGTTTTGAACGGAAGATATTTCCTTTTTCACCATTGCCCTCTATGGGCTTCCAAATATCCCTTTGCCAATTCCACAAGAACAGCCTTAGCGAAAGGCTTCTTGAAGGGAAAGATGTAACTCTGTGAGATGAATTAACAGAACACAGAGCAGTTTCTCAGAAAGCTTCTTTCCAGTTTTGAACGGAAGATATTTCCTTTTTCACCGTAGCCCTCTATGGGCTTCCAAATATGCCTTTGCCAATTCCACAAGAACAGCCTTAGCGAAAGGCTTCTTGAAGGGAAAGATGTAACTCTGTGAGATGAATTAACAGAACACAGAGCAGTTTCTCAGAAAGCTTCTTTCCACTTTTCAACGGAAGATATTTCCTTTTTCACCATAGCCCTCTATGGGCTTCCAAATATCCCTTTGCCAATTCCACAAGAACAGCCTTAGCGAAAGGCTTCTTGAAGGGAAAGATGTAACTCTGTGAGATGAATTAACAGAACACAGAGCAGTTTCTCAGAAAGCTTCTTTCCAGTTTTGAAGGGAAGATATTTCCTTTTTCACCATAGCCCTCTATGGGCTTCCAAATCTCCCTTTGCCAATTCCACAAGAACAGCCTTAGCGAAAGGCTTCTTGAAGGGAAAGATGTAACTCTGTGCGATGAATTAACAGAACACAGAGCAGTTTCTCAGAAAGCTTCTTTCCAGTTTTGAACGGAAAATATTTCCTTTTTCACCATAGCCCTCTATGGGCTTCCAAATATCCCTTTGCCAATTCCACAAGAACAGCCTTAGCGAAAGGCTTCTTGAAGGGAAAGATGTAACTCTGTGAGATGAATTAACAGAACACAGAGCAGTTTCTCAGAAAGCTTCTTTCCAGTTTTGAACGGAAGATATTTCCTTTTTCACCATAGCCCTCTATGGGCTTCCAAATATCCCTTTGCCAATTCCACAAGAACAGCCTTAGCGAAAGGCTTCTTGAAGGGAAAGATGTAACTCTGTGAGATGAATTAACAGAACACAGAGCAGTTTCTCAGAAAGCTTCTTTCCAGTTTTGAACGGAAGATATTTCCTTTTTCACCATAGCCCTCTATGGGCTTCCAAATATCCCTTTGCCAATTCCACAAGAACAGCCTTAGCGAAAGGCTTCTTGAAGGGAAAGATGTAACTCTGTGAGATGAATTAACAGAACACAGAGCAGTTTCTCAGAAAGCTTCTTTCCAGTTTTGAACGGAAGATATTTCCTTTTTCACCATAGCCCTCTATGGGCTTCCAAATATCCCTTTGCCAATTCCACAAGAACAGCCTTAGCGAAAGGCTTCTTGAAGGGAAAGATGTAACTCTGTGAGATGAATTAACAGAACACAGAGCAATTTCTCAGAAAGCTTCTTTCCAGTTTTGAACGGAAGATATTTCCTTTTTCACCATAGCCCTCTATGGGCTTCCAAATATCCCTTTGACAATTCCCCAAGAACAGCCTTAGCGAAAGGCTTCTTGAAGGGAAAGACGTAACTCTGTGAGATGAATTAACAGAACACAGAGCACTTTCTCAGAAAGCTTCTTTCCAGTTTTGAACGGAAGATATTTCCTTTTTCACCGTAGCCCCCTATGGGCTTCCAAATATCCCTGTGCCAATTCCCCAAGAACAGCCTTAGCGAAAGACTTCTTGAAGGGAAAGATGTAACTCTGTGAGATGAATTAACAGAACACAGAGCAGTTTCTCAGAAAGCTTCTTTCCAGTTTTCAACGGAAGATATTTCCTTTTTCACCATAGCCCTCTATGGGCTTCCAAATATCCCTTTGCCAATTCCACAAGAACAGCCTTAGCGAAAGGCTTCTTGAAGGGAAAGATGTAACTCTGCGAGATGAATTAACAGAACACAGAGCAGTTTCTCAGAAAGCTTCTTTCCAGTTTTAAACGGAAGATATTTCCTTTTTCACCATAGCCCTCTATGGGCTTCCAAATACCCCTTTGCCAATTCCACAAGAACAGCCTTAGCGAAAGGCTTCTTGAAGGGAAAGATGTAACTCTGTGAGATGAATTAACAGAACACAGAGCAGCTTCTCAGAAAGCTTCTTTCCAGTTTTCAACGGAAGATATTTCCTTTTTCACCATAGCCCTCTATGGGCTTCCAAATATCCCTTTGCCAATTCCACAAGAACAGCCTTAGCGAAAGGCTTCTTGAAGGGAAAGATGTAACTCTGTGAGATGAATTAACAGAACACAGAGCACTTTCTCACAAAGCTTCTTTCCAGTTTTGAACGGAAGATATTTCCTTTTTCACCATAGCCCTCTATGGGCTTCCAAATATCCCTTTGCCAATTCCACAAGAACAGCCTTAGCGAAAGGCTTCTTGAAGGGAAAGATGTAACTCTGTGAGATGAATTAACAGAACACAGAGCAGTTTCTCAGAAAGCTTCTTTCCAGTTTTGAACTTAAGATATTTCCTTTTTCACCATAGCCCTCTATGGGCTTCCAAATATCTCTTTGCCAATTCCACAAGAACAGCCTTAGCGAAACACTTCTTGAAGGGAAAGATGTAACTCTGTGAGATGAATTAACAGAACACAGAGCAGTTTCTCAGAAAGCTTCTTTCCAGTTTTGAACGGAAGATATTTCCTTTTTCACCATAGCCCTCTATGGGCTTCCAAATATCCCTTTGCCAATTCCACAAGAACAGCCTTAGCGAAAGGCTTCTTGAAGGGAAAGTTGTAACTCTGTGAGATGAATTAACAGAACACAGAGCAGTTTCTCAGAAAGCTTCTTTCCAGTTTTGAACGGAAGATATTTCCTTTTTCACCATAGCCCTCTATGGGCTTCCAAATATCCCTTTGCCAATTCCACAAGAACAGCCTTAGCGAAAGGCTTCTTGAAGGGAAAGATGTAACTCTGTGAGATGAATTAACAGAACACAGAGCAGTTTCTCAGAAAGCTTCTTTCCAGCTTTGAACGGAAGATATTTCCTTTTTCACCATAGCCCCCTATGGGCTTCAAAATATCCCATTGCCAATTCCACAAGAACAGCCTTAGCGAAAGGCTTCTTGAAGGGAAAGATGTAACTCTGTGAGATGAATTAACAGAACACAGCGCAGTTTCTCAGAAAGCTTCTTTCCACTTTTCAACGGAAGATATTTCCTTTTTCACCATAGCCCTCTATGGGCTTCCAAATATCCCTTTGCCAATTCCACAAGAACAGCCTTAGCGAAAGGCTTCTTGAAGGGAAAGATGTAACTCTGTGAGATGAATTAACAGAACACAGAGCAGTTTCTCAGAAAGCTTCTTTCCAGTTTTGAAGGGAAGATATTTCCTTTTTCACCATAGCCCTCTATGGGCTTCCAAATGTCCCTTTGCCAATTCCACAAGAACAGCCTTAGCGAAAGGCTTCTTGAAGGGAAAGATGTAACTCTGTGCGATGAATTAACAGAACACAGAGCAGTTTCTCAGAAAGCTTCTTTCCAGTTTTGAACGGAAGATATTTCCTTTTTCACCATAGCCCTCTATGGGCTTCCAAATATCCCTTTGCCAATTCCACAAGAACAGCCTTAGCGAAAGGCTTCTTGAAGGGAAAGATGTAACTCTGTGAGATGAATTAACAGAACACAGAGCAGTTTCTCAGAAAGCTTCTTTCCAGTTTTGAACGGAAGATATTTCCTTTTTCACCATAGCCCTCTATGGGCTTCCAAATATCCCTTTGCCAATTCCCCAAGAACAGCCTTAGCGAAAGGCTTCTTGAAGGGAAAGATGTAACTCTGTGAGATGAATTAACAGAACACAGAGCAGTTTCTCAGAAAGCTTCTTTCCAGTTTTGAACGGAAGATATTTCCTTTTTCACCATAGCCCTCTATGGGCTTCCAAATATCCCTTTGCCAATTCCACAAGAACAGCCTTAGCGAAAGGCTTCTTGAAGGGAAAGATGTAACTCTGTGAGATGAATTAACAGAACACAGAGCAGTTTCTCAGAAAGCTTCTTTCCAGTTTTGAACGGAAGATATTTCCTTTTTCACCATAGCCCTCTATGGGCTTCCAAATATCCCTTTGCCAATTCCACAAGAACAGCCTTAGCGAAAGGCTTCTTGAAGGGAAAGATGTAACTCTGTGAGATGAATTAACAGAACACAGAGCAATTTCTCAGAAAGCTTCTTTCCAGTTTTGAACGGAAGATATTTCCTTTTTCACCATAGCCCTCTATGGGCTTCCAAATATCCCTTTGCCAATTCCACAAGAACAGCCTTAGCGAAAGGCTTCTTGAAGGGAAAGACGTAACTCTGTGAGATGAATTAACAGAACACAGAGCAGTTTCTCAGAAAGCTTCTTTCCAATTTTGAACGGAAGATATTTCCTTTTTCACCATAGCCCTCTATGGGCTTCCAAATATCCCTTTGACAATTCCCCAAGAACAGCCTTAGCGAAAGGCTTCTTGAAGGGAAAGACGTAACTCTGTGAGATGAATTAACAGAACACAGAGCACTTTCTCAGAAAGCTTCTTTCCAGTTTTGAACGGAAGATATTTCCTTTTTCACCGTAGCCCCCTATGGGCTTCCAAATATCCCTGTGCCAATTCCCCAAGAACAGCCTTAGCGAAAGACTTCTTGAAGGGAAAGATGTAACTCTGTGAGATGAATTAACAGAACACAGAGCAGTTTCTCAGAAAGCTTCTTTCCAGTTTTCAACGGAAGATATTTCCTTTTTCACCATAGCCCTCTATGGGCTTCCAAATATCCCTTTGCCAATTCCACAAGAACAGCCTTAGCGAAAGGCTTCTTGAAGGGAAAGATGTAACTCTGCGAGATGAATTAACAGAACACAGAGCAGTTTCTGAGAAAGCTTCTTTCCAGTTTTAAACGGAAGATATTTCCTTTTTCACCATAGCCCTCTATGGGCTTCCAAATATCCCTTTGCCAATTCCACAAGAACAGCCTTAGCGAAAGGCTTCTTGAAGGGAAAGATGTAACTCTGTGAGATGAATTAACAGAACACAGAGCAGCTTCTCAGAAAGCTTCTTTCCAGTTTTCAACGGAAGATATTTCCTTTTTCACCATAGCCCTCTATGGGCTTCCAAATATCCCTTTGCCAATTCCACAAGAACAGCCTTAGCGAAAGGCTTCTTGAAGGGAAAGATGTAACTCTGTGAGATGAATTAACAGAACACAGAGCACTTTCTCACAAAGCTTCTTTCCAGTTTTGAACGGAACATATTTCCTTTTTCACCATAGCCCTCTATGGGCTTCCAAATATCCCTTTGCCAATTCCACAAGAACAGCCTTAGCGAAAGGCTTCTTGAAGGGAAAGATGTAACTCTGTGAGATGAATTAACAGAACACAGAGCAGTTTCTCAGAAAGCTTCTTTCCAGTTTTGAACGGAAGATATTTCTATTTTCACCATAGCCCTCTATGGGCTTCCAAATATCCCTTTGCCAATTCCACAAGAACAGCCTTAGCGAAAGGCTTCTTGAAGGGAAAGATGTAACTCTGTGAGATGAATTAACAGAACACAGAGCAGTTTCTCAGAAAGCTTCTTTCCAGTTTTGAACTTAAGATATTTCCTTTTTCACCATAGCCCTCTATGGGCTTCCAAATATCTCTTTGCCAATTCCACAAGAACAGCCTTAGCGAAACACTTCTTGAAGGGAAAGATGTAACTCTGTGAGATGAATTAACAGAACACAGAGCAGTTTCTCAGAAAGCTTCTTTCCAGTTTTGAACGGAAGATATTTCCTTTTTCACCATAGCCCTCTATGGGCTTCCAAATATCCCTTTGCCAATTCCACAAGAACAGCCTTAGCGAAAGGCTTCTTGAAGGGAAAGTTGTAACTCTGTGAGATGAATTAACAGAACACACAGCAGTTTCTCAGAAAGCTTCTTTCCAGTTTTGAACGGAAGATATTTCCTTTTTCACCATAGCCCTCTATGGGCTTCCAAATATCCCTTTGCCAATTCCACAAGAACAGCCTTAGCGAAAGGCTTCTTGAAGGGAAAGATGTAACTCTGTGAGATGAATTAACAGAACACAGAGCAGTTTCTCAGAAAGCTTCTTTCCAGCTTTGAACGGAAGATATTTCCTTTTTCACCATAGCCCCCTATGGGCTTCAAAATATCCCATTGCCAATTCCACAAGAACAGCCTTAGCGAAAGGCTTCTTGAAGGGAAAGATGTAACTCTGTGAGATGAATTAACAGAACACAGCGCAGTTTCTTAGAAAGCTTCTTTCCAGTTTTCAACGAAAGATATTTCCTTTTTCACCATAGCCCTCTATGGGCTTCCAAATATCCCTTTGCCAATTCCACAGGAACAGCCTTAGCGAAAGGCTTCTTGAAGGGAAAGATGTAACTCTGTGAGATGAATTAACAGAACACAGATCAGTTTCTCAGAAAGCTTCTTTCCAGTTTTGAACGGAAGATATTTCCTTTTTCACCATAGCCCCCTATGGGCTTCCAAATATCCCTTTGCCAATTCCACAAGAACAGCCTTAGCGAAAGGCTTCTTGAAGGGAAAGATGTAACTCTGTGAGATGAATTAACAGAACACAGCGCAGTTTCTCAGAAAGCTTCTTTCCAGTTTTCAACGGAAGATATTTCCTTTTTCACCATAGCCCTCTATGGGCTTCCAAATATCCCTTTGCCAATTCCACAAGAACAGCCTTAGCGAAAGGCTTCTTGAAGGGAAAGATGTAACTCTGCGAGATGAATTAACAGAACACAGAGCAGTTTCTCAGAAAGCTTCTTTCCAGTTTTAAACGGAAGATATTTCCTTTTTCACCATAGCCCTCTATGGGCTTCCAAATATCCCTTTGCCAATTCCACAAGAACAGCCTTAGCGAAAGGCTTCTTGAAGGGAAAGATGTAACTCTGTGAGATGAATTAACAGAACACAGAGCAGCTTCTCAGAAAGCTTCTTTCCAGTTTTCAACGGAAGATATTTCCTTTTTCACCATAGCCCTCTATGGGCTTCCAAATATCCCTTTGCCAATTCCACAAGAACAGCCTTAGCGAAAGGCTTCTTGAAGGGAAAGATGTAACTCTGTGAGATGAATTAACAGAACACAGAGCACTTTCTCACAAAGCTTCTTTCCAGTTTTGAACGGAACATATTTCCTTTTTCACCATAGCCCTCTATGGGCTTCCAAATATCCCTTTGCCAATTCCACAAGAACAGCCTTAGCGAAAGGCTTCTTGAAGGGAAAGATGTAACTCTGTGAGATGAATTAACAGAACACAGAGCAGTTTCTCAGAAAGCTTCTTTCCAGTTTTGAACGGAAGATATTTCTATTTTCACCATAGGCCTCTATGGGCTTCCAAATATCCCTTTGCCAATTCCACAAGAACAGCCTTAGCGAAAGGCTTCTTGAAGGGAAAGATGTAACTCTGTGAGATGAATTAACAGAACACAGAGCAGTTTCTCTGAAAGCTTCTTTCCAGTTTTGAACTTAAGATATTTCCTTTTTCACCATAGCCCTCTATGGGCTTCCAAATATCTCTTTGCCAATTCCACAAGAACAGCCTTAGCGAAACACTTCTTGAAGGGAAAGATGTAACTCTGTGAGATGAATTAACAGAACACAGAGCAGTTTCTCAGAAAGCTTCTTTCCAGTTTTGAACGGAAGATATTTCCTTTTTCACCATACCCCTCTATGGGCTTCGAAATATCCCTTTGCCAATTCCACAAGAACAGCCTTAGCGAAAGGCTTCTTGAAGGGAAAGTTGTAACTCTGTGAGATGAATTAACAGAACACAGAGCAGTTTCTCAGAAAGCTTCTTTCCAGTTTTGAACGGAAGATATTTCCTTTTTCACCATAGCCCTCTATGGGCTTCCAAATATCCCTTTGCCAATTCCACAAGAACAGCCTTAGCGAAAGGCTTCTTGAAGGGAAAGATGTAACTCTGTGAGATGAATTAACAGAACACAGAGCAGTTTCTCAGAAAGCTTCTTTCCAGCTTTGAACGGAAGATATTTCCTTTTTCACCATAGCCCCCTATTGGCTTCCAAATATCCCATTGCCAATTCCACAAGAACAGCCTTAGCGAAAGGCTTCTTGAAGGGAAAGATGTAACTCTGTGAGATGAATTAACAGAACACAGCGCAGTTTCTCAGAAAGCTTCTTTCCAGTTTTCAACGAAAGATATTTCCCTTTTCACCATAGCCCTCTATGGGCTTCCAAATATCCCTTTGCCAATTCCACAGGAACAGCCTTAGCGAAAGGCTTCTTGAAGGGAAAGATGTAACTCTGTGAGATGAATTAACAGAACACAGAGCAGTTTCTCAGAAAGCTTCTTTCCAGTTTTGAACGGAAGATATTTCCTTTTTCACCATAGCCCCCTATGGGCTTCGAAATATCCCATTGCCAATTCCACAAGAACAGCCTTAGCGAAAGGCTTCTTGAAGGGAAAGATGTAACTCTGTGAGATGAATTAACAGAACACAGAGCCGTTTCTCAGAAAGCTTCTTTCCAGTTTTCAACGAAAGATATTTCCTTTTTCACCATAGCCCTCTATGGGCTTCCAAATATCCCTTTGCCAATTCCACAAGAACAGCCTTAGCGAAAGGCTTCTTGAAGGGAAAGATGTAACTCTGTGAGATGAATTAACAGAACACAGAGCACCTTCTCAGAAAGCTTCTATCCAGTTTTGAACGGAAGATATTTCCTTTTTCACCATAGCCCTCTATGGGCTTCCAAATATCCCTTTGCCAATTCCACAAGAACAGCCATAGCGAAAGGTTTCTTGAAGGGAAAGATGTAACTCTGTGAGATGAATTAACAGAACACAGAGCAGTTTCTCAGAAAGCTTCTTTCCAGTTTTGAACGGAAGATATTTCTATTTTCACCAAAGGCCTCTATGGGCTTCCAAATATCCCTTTGCCAATTCCACAAGAACAGCCTTAGCGAAAGGCTTCTTGAAGGGAAAGATGTAACTCTGTGAGATGAATTAACAGAACACAGAGCAGTTTCTCAGAAAGCTTCTTTCCAGTTTTAAACGGAAGATATTTCCTTTTTCACCATAGCCCTCTATGGGCTTCCAAATATCCCTTTGAAAATTCCACAAGAACAGCCTTAGCGAAAGGCTTCTTGAAGGGAAAGATGTAACTCTGTGAGATGAATTAACAGAACACAGAGCAGCTTCTCAGAAAGCTTCTTTCCAGTTTTCAACGGAAGATATTTCCTTTTTCACCATAGCCCTCTATGGGCTTCCAAATATCCCTTTGCCAATTCCACAAGAACAGCCTTAGCGAAAGGCTTCTTGAAGGGAAAGATGTAACTCTGTGAGATGAATTAACAGAACACAGAGCACTTTCTCACAAAGCTTCTTTCCAGTTTTGAACGGAACATATTTCCTTTTTCACCATAGCCCTCTATGGGCTTCCAAATATCCCTTTGCCAATTCCACAAGAACAGCCTTAGCGAAAGGCTTCTTGAAGGGAAAGATGTAACTCAGTGAGATGAATTAACAGAACACTGAGCAGTTTCCCAGAAAGCTTCTTTCCAGTTTTGAACGGAAGATATTTCTATTTTCACCATAGGCCTCTATGGGCTTCCAAATATCCCTTTGCCAATTCCACAAGAACAGCCTTAGCGAAAGGCTTCTTGAAGGGAAAGATGTAACTCTGTGAGATGAATTAACAGAACACAGAGCAGTTTCTCAGAAAGCTTCTTTCCAGTTTTGAACGGAAGATATTTCCTTTTTCACCATAGCCCCCTATGGGCTTCGAAATATCCCATTGCCAATTCCACAAGAACAGCCTTAGCGAAAGGCTTCTTGAAGGGAAAGATGTAACTCTGTGAGATGAATTAACAGAACACAGCGCAGTTTCTCAGAAAGCTTCTTTCCAGTTTTCAACGAAAGATATTTCCTTTTTCACCATAGCCCTCTATGGGCTTCCAAATATCCCTTTGCCAATTCCACAAGAACAGCCTTAGCGAAAGGCTTCTTGAAGGGAAAGATGTAACTCTGTGAGATGAATTAACAGAACACAGAGCAGCTTCTCAGAAAGCTTCTATCCAGTTTTGAACGGAAGATATTTCCTTTTTCACCATAGCCCTCTATGGGCTTCCAAATATCCCTTTGCCAATTCCACAAGAACAGCCATAGCGAAAGGTTTCTTGAAGGGAAAGATGTAACTCTGTGAGATGAATTAACAGAACACAGAGCAGTTTCTCAGAAAGCTTCTTTCCAGTTTTGAACGGAAGATATTTCCTTTTTCACCATAGCCCCCTATGGGCTTCCAAATATCCCTTTGCCAATTCCACAAGAACAGCCTTAGCGAAAGGCTTCTTGAAGGGAAAGATGTAACTCTGTGAGATGAATTAACAGAACACAGAGCAGTTTCTCAGAAAGCTTCTTTCCAGTTTTGAACGGAAGATATTTCCTTTTTCACCATAGCCCTCTATGGGCTTCCAAATATCCCTTTGCCAATTCCACAAGAACAGTCTTAGCGAAAGGCTTCTTGAAGGGAAAGATGTAACTCTGTGAGATGAATTAACAGAACACAGAGCAGTTTCTCAGAAAGCTTCTTTCCACTTTTGAACGGAAGATATTTCCTTTTTCACCATAGCCCTCTAAGGGCTTCCAAATATCCCTTTGCCAATTCCACAAGAACAGACTTAGCGAAAGGCTTCTTGAAGGGAAAGTTGTAACTCTGTGAGATGAATTAACAGAACACAGAGCAGTTTCTCAGAAAGCTTCTTTCCACTTTTGAACAGAAGATATTTCCTTTTTCACCATAGCCCTCTATGGGCTTCCAAATATCCCTTTGCCAATTCCACAATAACAGCCTTAGCGAAAGGCATCTTGAAGGGAAAGATGTAAATCTGTGAGATGAATTAACAGAACACAGAGCAGTTTCTCAGAAAGCTTCTTTCCAGTTTTGAACGGAAGATATTTCCTTTTTCACCATAGCCCTCTATGGGCTTCCAAATATCCCTTTGCCAATTCCACAAGAACAGCCTTAGCGAAAGGCTTCTTTAAGGGAAAGATGTAACTCTGTGAGATGAATTAACAGAACACAGAGCAGTTTCTCAGAAAGCTTCTTTCCAGTTTTGAACGGAAGATAATTCCTTTTTCACCGTACCCCTCTATGGGCTTCCAAATATCCCTTTGCCAATTCCACAAGAACAGCCTTAGCGAAAGGCTTCTTGAAGGGAAAGAGGTAACTCTGTGAGATGAATTAACAGAACACAGAGCAGTTTCTCAGAAAGCTTCTTTCCAGTTTTGAACGGAAGATATTTCCTTTTTCACCATAGCCCTCTATGGGCTTCCAAATATCCCTTTGCCAATTCCACAAGAACAGACTTATGGAAAGGCTTCTTGAAGGGAAAGATGTAACTCTGTGAGATGAATTAACAGAACACAGAGCAGATTCTCAGAAAGCTTCTTTCCACTTTTGAACGGAAGATATTTCCTTTTTCACCATAGCCCTCTATGGGCTTCCAAATATCCCTTTGCCAATTCCACAAGAACAGCGTTAGCGAAAGGCTTCTTGAAGGGAAAGATGTAACTCTGTGAGATGAATTAACAGAGCACAGAGCCGTTTATCCGAAAGCTTCTTTCCAGTTTTGAACGGAAGATATTTCCTTTTTCACCATAGCCCTCTATGGGCTTCCAAATATCCCTTTGCCAATTCCACAAGAACAGCCTTAGCGAAAGGCTTCTTGAAGGGTAAGATGTAACTCTGTGAGATGAATTAACAGAACACAGAGCCGTTTCTCAGAAAGCTTCTTTCAGTTTTGAACGGAAGATATTTCCTTTTTCACCATAGCCCTCTATGGGCTTCCAAATATCCCTTTGCCAATTCCACAAGAACAGCCTTAGCGAAAGGCTTCTTGAAGGGAAAGATGTAACTCTGTGAGATGAATTAACAGAACACAGAGCAGTTTCTCAGAAAGCTTCTTTCCAGTTTTGAACTTAAGATATTTCCTTTTTCACCATAGCCCTCTATGGGCTTCCAAATATCTCTTTGCCAATTCCACAAGAACAGCCTTAGCGAAACACTTCTTGAAGGGAAAGATGTAACTCTGTGAGATGAATTAACAGAACACAGAGCAGTTTCTCAGAAAGCTTCTTTCCAGTTTTGAACGGAAGATATTTCCTTTTTCACCATAGCCCTCTATGGGCTTCCAAATATCCCTTTGCCAATTCCACAAGAACAGCCTTAGCGAAAGGCTTCTTGAAGGGAAAGTTGTAACTCTGTGAGATGAATTAACAGAACACAGAGCAGTTTCTCAGAAAGCTTCTTTCCAGTTTTGAACGGAAGATATTTCCTTTTTCACCATAGCCCTCTATGGGCTTCCAAATATCCCTTTGCCAATTCCACAAGAACAGCCTTAGCGAAAGGCTTCTTGAAGGGAAAGATGTAACTCTGTGAGATGAATTAACAGAACACAGAGCAGTTTCTCAGAAAGCTTCTTTCCAGCTTTGAACGGAAGATATTTCCTTTTTCACCATAGCCCCCTATTGGCTTCCAAATATCCCATTGCCAATTCCACAAGAACAGCCTTAGCGAAAGGCTTCTTGAAGGGAAAGATGTAACTCTGTGAGATGAATTAACAGAACACAGCGCAGTTTCTCAGAAAGCTTCTTTCCAGTTTTCAACGAAAGATATTTCCCTTTTCACCATAGCCCTCTATGGGCTTCCAAATATCCCTTTGCCAATTCCACAGGAACAGCCTTAGCGAAAGGCTTCTTGAAGGGAAAGATGTAACTCTGTGAGATGAATTAACAGAACACAGAGCAGTTTCTCAGAAAGCTTCTTTCCAGTTTTGAACGGAAGATATTTCCTTTTTCACCATAGCCCCCTATGGGCTTCGAAATATCCCATTGCCAATTCCACAAGAACAGCCTTAGCGAAAGGCTTCTTGAAGGGAAAGATGTAACTCTGTGAGATGAATTAACAGAACACAGCGCAGTTTCTCAGAAAGCTTCTTTCCAGTTTTCAACGAAAGATATTTCCTTTTTCACCATAGCCCTCTATGGGCTTCCAAATATCCCTTTGCCAATTCCACAAGAACAGCCTTAGCGAAAGGCTTCTTGAAGGGAAAGATGTAACTCTGTGAGATGAATTAACAGAACACAGAGCAGCTTCTCAGAAAGCTTCTATCCAGTTTTGAACGGAAGATATTTCCTTTTTCACCATAGCCCTCTATGGGCTTCCAAATATCTCTTTGCCAATTCCATAAGAACAGCCTTAGCGAAACACTTCTTGAAGGGAAAGATGTAACTCTGTGAGATGAATTAACAGAACACAGAGCAGTTTCTCAGAAAGCTTCTTTCCAGTTTTGAACGGAAGATATTTCCTTTTTCACCATAGCCCTCTATGGGCTTACAAATATCCCTTTGCCAATTCCACAAGAACAGCCTTAGCGAAAGGCTTCTTGAAGGGAAAGTTGTAACTCTGTGAGATGAATTAACAGAACACAGAGCAGTTTCTCAGAAAGCTTCTTTCCAGTTTTGAACGGAAGATATTTCCTTTTTCACCATAGCCCTCTATGGGCTTCCAAATATCCCTTTGCCAATTCCACAAGAACAGCCTTAGCGAAAGGCTTCTTGAAGGGAAAGATGTAACTCTGTGAGATGAATTAACAGAACACAGAGCAGTTTCTCAGAAAGCTTCTTTCCAGCTTTGAACGGAAGATATTTCCTTTTTCACCATAGCCCCCTATGGGCTTCCAAATATCCCATTGCCAATTCCACAAGAACAGCCTTAGCGAAAGGCTTCTTGAAGGGAAAGATGTAACTCTGTGAGATGAATTAACAGAACACAGCGCAGTTTCTCAGAAAGCTTCTTTCCAGTTTTCAACGAAAGATATTTCCTTTTTCACCATAGCCCTCTATGGGCTTCCAAATATCCCTTTGCCAATTCCACAAGAACAGCCTTAGCGAAAGGCTTCTTGAAGGGAAAGATGTAACTCTGTGAGATGAATTAACAGAACACAGAGCAGTTTCTCAGAAAGCTTCTTTCCAGTTTTGAACGGAAGATATTTCCTTTTTCACCATAGCCCCCTATGGGCTTCGAAATATCCCATTGCCAATTCCACAAGAACAGCCTTAGCGAAAGGCTTCTTGAAGGGAAAGATGTAACTCTGTGAGATGAATTAACAGAACACAGCGCAGTTTCTCAGAAAGCTTCTTTCCAGTTTTCAACGAAAGATATTTCCTTTTTCACCATAGCCCTCTATGTTCTTCCAAATATCCCTTTGCCAATTCCACAAGAACAGCCTTAGCGAAAGGCTTCTTGAAGGGAAAGATGTAACTCTGTGAGATGAATTAACAGAACACAGAGCAGCTTCTCAGAAAGCTTCTATCCAGTTTTGAACGGAAGATATTTCCTTTTTCACCATAGCCCTCTATGGGCTTCCAAATATCCCTTTGCCAATTCCACAAGAACAGCCATAGCGAAAGGTTTCTTGAAGGGAAAGATGTAACTCTGTGAGATGAATTAACAGAACACAGAGCAGTTTCTCAGAAAGCTTCTTTCCAGTTTTGAACGGAAGATATTTCCTTTTTCACCATAGCCCCCTATGTGCTTCCAAATATCCCTTTGCCAATTCCACAAGAACAGCCTTAGCGAAAGGCTTCTTGAAGGAAAAGATGTAACTCTGTGAGATGAATTAACAGAACACAGAGCAGTTTCTCAGAAAGCTTCTTTCCAGTTTTGAACGGAAGATATTTCCTTTTTCACCATAGCCCTCTATGGGCTTCCAAATATCCCTTTGCCAATTCCACAAGAACAGTCTTAGCGAAAGGCTTCTTGAAGGGAAAGATGTAACTCTGTGAGATGAATTAACAGAACACAGAGCAGTTTCTCAGAAAGCTTCTTTCCACTTTTGAACGGAAGATATTTCCTTTTTCACCATAGCCCTCTAAGGGCTTCCAAATATCCCTTTGCCAATTCCACAAGAACAGACTTAGCGAAAGGCTTCTTGAAGGGAAAGTTGTAACTCTGTGAGATGAATTAACAGAACACAGAGCAGTTTCTCAGAAATCTTCTTTCCAGTTTTCAACGGAAGATATTTCCTTTTTCACCATAGCCCTCTATGGGCTTCCAAATATCCCTTTGCCTATTCCACAAGAACAGCCTTAGCGAAAGGCTTCTTGAAGGGAAAGACGTAACTCTGTGAGATGAATTAACAGAACACAGAGCAGTTTCTCAGAAAGCTTCTTTCCACTTTTGAACGGAAGATATTTCCTTTTTCACCATAGCCATCTATGGGCTTCCAAATATCCCTTTGCCAATTCCACAATAACAGCCTTAGCGAAAGGCATCTTGAAGGGAAAGATGTAACTCTGTGAGATGAATTAACAGAACACAGAGCAGTTTCTCAGAAAGCTTCTTTCCAGTTTTGAACGGAAGATATTTCCTTTTTCACCATAGCCCTCTATGGGCTTCCAAATATCCCTTTGCCAATTCCACAAGAACAGCCTTAGCGAAAGGCTTCTTTAAGGGAAAGATGTAACTCTGTGAGATGAATTAACAGAACACAGAGCAGTTTCTCAGAAAGCTTCTTTCCAGTTTTGAACGGAAGATAATTCCTTTTTCACCGTAGCCCTCTATGGGCTTCCAAATATCCCTTTGCCAATTCCACAAGAACAGCCTTAGCGAAAGGCTTCTTGAAGGGAAAGAGGTAACTCTGTGAGATGAATTAACAGAACACAGAGCAGTTTCTCAGAAAGCTTCTTTCCAGTTTTGAACGGAAGATATTTCCTTTTTCACCATAGCCCTCTATGGGCTTCCAAATATCCCTTTGCCAATTCCACAAGAACAGACTTAAGGAAAGGCTTCTTGAAGGGAAAGATGTAACTCTGTGAGATGAATTAACAGAACACAGAGCAGTTTCTCAGAAAGCTTCTTTCCAGTTTTGAACGGAAGATATTTCCTTTTTCACCATAGCCCTCTATGGGCTTCCAAATATCCCTTTGCCAATTCCACAAGAACAGCCTTAGCGAAAGGCTTCTTGAAGGGAAAGATGTAACTCTGTGAGATGAATTAACAGAACACAGAGGAGTTTCTCAGAAAGCTTCTTTCCAGTTTTGACCTTAAGATATTTCCTTTTTCACCATAGCCCTCTATGGGCTTCCAAATATCTCTTGCCAATTCCACAAGAACAGCCTTAGCGAAAGACTTCTTGAAGGGAAAGATGTAACTCTGTGAGATGAATTAACAGAACACAGAGCAGTTTCTCCGAAAGCTTCTTTCCAGTTTTGAACGGAAGATATTTCCTTTTTCACCATGGCCCTCTATGGGCTTCCAAATATCCCTTTGCCAATTCCACAAGAACAGCCTTAGCGAAAGGCTTCTTGAAGGGAAAGATGTATCTCTGTGAGATGAATTAACAGAACACAGAGCAGTTTCTCCGAAAGCTTCTTTCCAGTTTTCAAATGAAGATATTTCCTTTTTCACCATAGCCCTCTATGGGCTTCCAAATATCCCTTTGCCAATTCCACAAGAACAGCCTTAGCGAAAGGCTTCTTGAAGGGAAAGATGTAACTCTGTGAGATGAATTAACAGAACACAGAGCAGTTTCTCAGAAAGCTTCTTTCCAGTTTTGAACGGAAGATATTTCCTTTTTCACCATAGCCCTCTATGGGCTTCCAAATATCCCTTTGCCAATTCCACAAGAACAGACTTAGCGAAAGGCTTCTTGAAGGGAAAGATGTAACTCTGTGAGATGAATTAAGAGAACACAGAGCAGTTTCTCAGAAAGCATCTTTCCAGTTTTGAACGGAAGATATTTCCTTTTTCACCATAGCCCTCTATGGGCTTCCAAATATCCCGTTGCCAATTCCACAAGAACAGCCTTAGCGAAAGGCTTCTTGAAGGGAAAGATGAAACTCTGTGAGATGAATTAACAGAACACAGAGCAGATTCTCAGAAAGCTTCTTTCCAGTTGTGAACGGAAGATATTTCCTTTTTCACCATAGCCCTCTATGGGCTTCCAAATATCCCTTTGCCAATTCCACAAGAACAGCCTTAGCGAAAGGCTTCTTGAAGGGAAAGATGTAACTCTGTGAGATGAATTAACAGAACACAGAGCACTTTCTCTCAAAGCTTCTTTCCAGGTTTGAACGGAACATATTTCCTTTTTCACCATAGCCCTCCATGGGCTTCCAAATATCTCTTTGCCAATTCCACAAGAACAGCCTTAGCGAAAGACATCTTGAAGGGAAAGATGTAACTCTGTGAGATGAATTAACAGAACACAGAGCAGTTTCTCAGAAAGCTTCTTTCCAGTTTTGAACGGAAGATATTTCCTTTTTCACCATAGCCCTCTATGGGCTTCCAAATATCCCTTTGCCAATTCCACAAGAACAGCCTTAGTGAAAGGCTTCTTGAAGGGAAAGATGTAACTCTGTGAGATGAATTAACAGAACACAGAGCATTTTCTCAGAAAGCTTCTTTCCAGTTTTCAAATGAAGATATTTCCTTTTTCACCATAGCCCTCTATGGGCTTCCAAATATCCCTTTGCCAATTCCAGAAGAACAGCCTTAGCGAAAGGCTTCTTGAAGGGAAAGATGTAACTCTGTAAGATGAATTAACATAACACAGACCAGTTTCTCAGAAAGCTTCTTTCCAGTTTTGAACGGAAGATATTTCCTTTTTCACCATAGCCCTCTATGGGCTTCCAAATATCCCTTTGCCAATTCCACAAGAACAGCCTTAGCGAAAGGCTTCTTGAAGGGAAAGATGTAACTCTGTGAGATGAATTAACAGAACACAGAGCAGTTTCTCCGAAAGCTTCTTTCCAGTTTTGAACGGAAGATATTTCCTTTTTCACCATAGCCCTCTATGGGCTTCCAAATATCCCTTTGCCAATTCCACAAAAACAGCCTTAGCGAAAGGCTTCTTGTAGGGAAAGATGTACCTCTGTGAGATGAATTAACAGAACACAGAGCCGTTTATCCGAAAGCTTCTTTCCAGTTTTGAACGGAAGATATTTCCTTTTTCACCATAGCCCTCTATGGGCTTCCAAATATCCCTTTGCCAAATCCACAAGAACAGCCTTAGCGAAAGGCTTCTTGAAGGGAAAGATGTAACTCTGTGAGATGAATTAACAGAACACAGAGCCGTTTCTCAGAAAGCTTCTTTCAGTTTTGAACGGAAGATATTTCCTTTTTCACCATAGCCCTCTATGGGCTTCCAAATATCCCTTTGCCAATTCCACAAGAACAGCCTTAGCGAAAGGCTTCTTGAAGGGAAAGATGTAACTCTGTGAGATGAATTAACAGAACACAGAGCAGTTTCTCAGAAAGCTTCTTTCCAGTTTTCAAATGAAGATATTTCCTTTTTCACCATAGCCCTCTATTGGCTTCCAAATATCCCTTTGCCAATTCCACAAGAACAGCCTTAGCGAAAGGCTTCTTGAAGGGAAAGATGTAACTCTGTGAGATGAATTAACAGAACACAGAGCAGTTTCTCAGAAAGCTTCTTTCCAGTTTTGAACGGAAGATATTTCCTTTTTCACCATAGCCCTCTATGGGCTTCCAAATATCCCGTTGCCAATTCCACAAGAACAGACTTAGCGAAAGGCTTCTTGAAGGGAAAGATGTAACTCTGTGAGATGAATTAACAGAACACAGAGCAGTTTCTCAGAAAGCTTCTTTCCAGTTTTGAACGGAAGATATTTCCTTTTTCATCATAGCCCTCTATGGGCTTCCAAATATCCCTTTGCAATTCCACAAGAACAGCCTTAGCGAAAGGCTTCTTGAAGGGAAAGATGTAACTCTGTGAGATGAATTAACAGAACACAGAGCACTTTCTCACAAAGCTTCTTTCCAGTTTTGAACGGAAGATATTTCCTTTTTCACCATAGCCCTCTATGGGCTTCCAAATATCCCTTTGCCAATTCCACAAGAACAGCCTTAGCGAAAGGCTTCTTGAAGGGAAAGACGTAACTCTGTGAGATGAATTAACAGAACACAGAGCAGTTTCTCAGAAAGCTTCTTTCCAGTTTTGAACGGAAGATATTTCCTTTTTCACCATAGCCCTCTATGGGCTTCCAAATATCCCTTTGCCAATTCCAGAAGAACAGCCTTAGCGAAAGGCTTCTTGAAGGGAAAGATGTAACTCTGTGAGATGAATTAACAGAACACAGAGCAGTTTCTCAGAAAGCTTCTTTCCAGTTTTGAACGGAAGATATTTCCTTTTTCACCATAGCCCTCTATGGGCTTCCAAATATCCCTTTGCCAATTCCACAAGAACAGCCTTAGCCAAAGGCTTCTTGAAGGGAAAGATGTAACTCTGTGAGATGAATTAACAGAACACAGAGCAGTTTCTCCGAAATCTTCTTTCCAGTTTTGAACGGAAGATATTTCCTTTTTCACCATAGCCCTCTATGGGCTTCCAAATATCCCTTTGCCAATTCCACAAGAACAGCCTTAGCGAAAGGCTTCTTGAAGGGAAAGATGTACCTCTGTGAGATGAATTAACAGAACACAGAGCCGTTTATCCGAAAGCTTCTTTCCAGTTTTGAACGGAAGATATTTCCTTTTTCACCATAGCCCTCTATGGGCTTCCAAATATCCCTTTGCCAATTCCAAAAGAACAGCCTTAGCGAAAGGCTTCTTGAAGGGAAAGATGTAACTCTGTGAGATGAATTAACAGAACACAGAGCCGTTTCTCAGAAAGCTTCTTTCAGTTTTGAACGGAAGATATTTCCTTTTTCACCATAGCCCTCTATGGGCTTCCAAATATCCCTTTGCCAATTCCACAAGAACAGCCTTAGCGAAAGGCTTCTTGAAGGGAAAGACGTAACTCTGTGAGATGAATGAACAGAACACAGAGCAGTTTCTCCGAAAGCTTCTTTCCAGTTTTGAACGGAAGATATTTCCTTTTTCACCATAGCCCTCTATGTTCTTCCAAATATCCCTTTGCCAATTCCACAAGAACAGCCTTAGCGAAAGGCTTCTTGAAGGGAAAGACGTAACTCTGTGAGATGAATTAACAGAACACAGAGCAGTTTCTCAGAAAGCTTCTTTCCAGTTTTGAACGGAAGATATTTCCTTTTTCACCATAGCCCTCTATGGGCTTCCAAATATCCCTTTGCCAATTCCACAAGAACAGCCTTAGCGAAAGGCTTCTTGAAGGGAAAGATGTAACTCTGTGAGATGAATTAACAGAACACAGAGCAGTTTCTCAGAAAGCTTCTTTCCAGTTTTGAACGGAAGATATTTCCTTTTTCACCATAGCCCTCTATGGGCTTCCAAATATCCCTTTGCCAATTCCACAAGAACAGCCTTAGCGAAAGGCTTATTGAAGGGAAAGATGTAACTCTGTGAGATGAATTAACAGAACACAGAGCAGTTTCTCAGAAAGCTTCTTTCCTGTTTTGAACTTAAGATATTTCCTTTTTCACCATAGCCCTCTATGGGCTTCCAAATATCTCTTTGCCAATTCCACAAGAACAGCCTTAGCGAAAGACTTCTTGAAGGGAAAGATGTAACTCTGTGAGATGAATTAACAGAACACAGAGCAGTTTCTCAGAAAGCTTCTTTCCAGTTTTGAACGGAAGATATTTCCTTTTTCACCATAGCCCTCTATGGGCTTCCAAATATCCCTTTGCCAATTCTACAAGAACAGCCTTAGCGAAAGGCTTCTTGAAGGGAAAGATGTAACTCTGTGAGATGAATTAACAGAACACAGAGCAGTTTCTCAGAAAGCTTCTTTGCAGTTTTCAAATGAAGATATTTCCTTTTTCACCATAGCCCTCTATGGGCTTCCAAATATCCCTTTGCCAATTCCACAAGAACAGCCTTAGCGAAAGGCTTCTTGAAGGGAAAGATGTAACTCTGTGAGATGAATTAACAGAACACAGAGCAGTTTCTCAGAAAGCTTCTTTCCAGTTTTGAACGGAAGATATTTCCTTTTTCACCATAGCCCTCTATGGGCTTCCAAATATCCCTTTGCCAATTCCACAAGAACAGCCTTAGCGAAAGGCTTCTTGAAGGGAAAGATGTAACTCTGTGAGATGAATTAACAGAACACAGAGCAGTTTCTCAGAAAGCATCTTTCCAGTTTTGAACGGAAGATATTTCCTTTTTCACCATAGCCCTCTATGGGCTTCCAAATATCCCTTTGCCAATTCCACAAGAACAGCCTTAGCGAAAGGCTTCTTGAAGGGAAAGATGTAACTCTGTGAGATGAATTAACAGAACACAGAGCAGTTTCTCAGAAAGCTTCTTTCCAGTTTTCAACGGAAGATATTTCCTTTTTCACCATAGCCCTCTATGGGCTTCCAAATATCCCTTTGCCAATTCCACAAGAACAGCCTTAGCGAAAGGCTTCTTGAAGGGAAAGATGTAACTCTGTGAGATGAATTAACAGAACACAGAGCACTTTCTCACAAAGCTTCTTTCCAGGTTTGAACGGAACATATTTCCTTTTTCACCATAGCCCTCTATGGGCTTCCAAATATCTCTTTGCCAATTCCACAAGAACAGCCTTAGCGAAAGACATCTTGAAGGGAAAGATGTAACTCTGTGAGATGAATTAACCGAACACAGAGCAGTTTCTCAGAAAGCTTCTTTCCAGTTTTGAACGGAAGATATTTCCTTTTTCACCATAGCAATCTATGGGCTTCCAAATATCCCTTTGCCAATTCCACAAGAACAGCCTTAGCGAAAGGCATCTTGAAGGGAAAGATGTAACTCTGTGAGATGAATTAACAGAACACAGAGCAGCTTCTCAGAAAGCTTCTTTCCAGTTTTGAACGGAAGATATTTCCTTTTTCACCATAGCCCTCTATGGGCTTCCAAATATCCCTTTGCCAATTCCCCAAGAACAGCCTTAGCGAAAGGCTTCCTGAAGGGAAAGACGTAACTCTGTGAGATGAATTAACAGAACACAGAGCAGTTTCTCAGAAAGCTTCTTTCCAGTTTTCAAATGAAGATATTTCCTTTTTCACCATAGCCCTCTATGGGCTTTCAAATATCCCTTTGCCAATTCCACAAGAACAGCCTTAGCGAAAGGCTTCTTGAAGGGAAAGATGTAACTCTGTGAGATGAATTAACAGAACACAGAGCCGTTTCTCAGAAAGCTTCTTTCAGTTTTGAACGGAAGATATTTCCTTTTTCACCATAGCCCTCTATGGGCTTCCAAATATCCCTTTGCCAATTCCACAAGAACAGCCTTAGCGAAAGGCTTCTTGAAGGGAAAGACGTAACTCTGTGAGATGAATGAACAGAACACAGAGCAGTTTCTCCGAAAGCTTCTTTCCAGTTTTGAACGGAAGATATTTCCTTTTTCACCATAGCCCTCTATGTTCTTCCAAATATCCCTTTGCCAATTCCACAAGAACAGCCTTAGCGAAAGGCTTCTTGAAGGGAAAGACGTAACTCTGTGAGATGAATTAACAGAACACAGAGCAGTTTCTCAGAAAGCTTCTTTCCAGTTTTCAACGGAAGATATTTCCTTTTTCACCATAGCCCTCTATGGGCTTCCAAATATCCCTTTGCCAATTCCACAAGAACAGCCTTAGCGAAAGGCTTCTTGAAGGGAAAGATGTAACTCTGTGAGATGAATTAACAGAACACAGAGCAGTTTCTCAGAAAGCTTCTTTCCAGTTTTGAACGGAAGATATTTCCTTTTTCACCATAGCCCGCTATGGGTTTCCAAATATCCCCTTGCCAATTCCACAAGAACAGCCTTAGCGAAAGGCTTCTGGAAGGGAAAGATGTAACTCTGTGAGATGAATTAACAGAACACAGAGCAGTTTCTCAGAAAGCTTCTTTCCAGTTTTGAACGGAAGATATTTCCTTTTTCACCATAGCCCTCTATGGGCTTCCAAATATCCCTTTGCCAATTCCCCAAGAACAGCCTTAGCGAAAGGCTTCTTGAAGGGAAAGATGTAACTCTGTGAGATGAATTAACAGAACACAGAGCAGTTTCTCAGAAAGCTTCTTTCCAGTTTTGAACGGAAGATATTTCCTTTTTCACCATAGCCCTCTATGGGCTTCCAAATATCCCTTTGCCAATTCCACAAGAACAGCCTTAGCGAAAGGCTTCTTGAAGGGAAAGATGTAACTCTGTGAGATGAATTAACAGAACACAGAGCAGTTTCTCAGAAAGCTTCTTTCCAGTTTTGAACTTAAGATATTTCCTTTTTCACCATAGCCCTCTATGGGCTTCCAAATATCTCTTTGCCAATTCCACAAGAACAGCCTTAGCGAAAGACTTCTTGAAGGGAAAGATGTAACTCTGTGAGATGAATTAACAGAACACAGAGCAGTTTCTCAGAAAGCTTCTTTCCAGTTTTGAACGGAAGATATTTCCTTTTTCACCATGGCCCTCTATGGGCTTCCAAATATCCCTTTGCCAATTCTACAAGAACAGCCTTAGCGAAAGGCTTCTTGAAGGGAAAGATGTAACTCTGTGAGATGAATTAACAGAACACAGAGCAGTTTCTCAGAAAGCTTCTTTCCAGTTTTCAAATGAAGATATTTCCTTTTTCACCATAGCCCTCTATGGGCTTCCAAATATCCCTTTGCCAATTCCACAAGAACAGCCTTAGCGAAAGGCTTCTTGAAGGGAAAGATGTAACTCTGTGAGATGAATTAACAGAACACAGAGCAGTTTCTCAGAAAGCTTCTTTCCAGTTTTGAACGGAAGATATTTCCTTTTTCACCATAGCCCTCTATGGGCTTCCAAATATCCCTTTGCCAATTCCACAAGAACAGCCTTAGCGAAAGGCTTCTTGAAGGGAAAGATGTAACTCTGTGAGATGAATTAACAGAACACAGAGCAGTTTCTCAGAAAGCATCTTTCCAGTTTTGAACGGAAGATATTTCCTTTTTCACCATAGCCCTCTATGGGCTTCCAAATATCCCGTTGCCAATTCCACAAGAACAGCCTTAGCGAAAGGCTTCTTGAAGGGAAAGATGTAACTCTGTGAGATGAATTAACAGAACACAGAGCAGTTTCTCAGAAAGCTTCTTTCCAGTTTTGAACGGAAGATATTTCCTTTTTCACCATAGCCCTCTATGGGCTTCCAAATATCCCTTTGCCAATTCCACAAGAACAGCCTTAGCGAAAGGCTTCTTGAAGGGGAAGATGTAACTCTGTGAGATGAATTAACAGAACACAGAGCACTTTCTCACAAAGCTTCTTTCCAGGTTTGAACGGAACATATTTCCTTTTTCACCATAGCCCTCTATGGGCTTCCAAATATCTCTTTGCCAATTCCACAAGAACAGCCTTAGCGAAAGACATCTTGAAGGGAAAGATGTAACTCTGTGAGATGAATTAACCGAACACAGAGCAGTTTCTCAGAAAGCTTCTTTCCAGTTTTGAACGGAAGATATTTCCTTTTTCACCATAGCAATCTATGGGCTTCCAAATATCCCTTTGCCAATTCCACAAGAACAGCCTTAGCGAAAGGCATCTTGAAGGGAAAGATGTAACTCTGTGAGATGAATTAACAGAACACAGAGCAGCTTCTCAGAAAGCTTCTTTCCAGTTTTGAACGGAAGATATTTCCTTTTTCACCATAGCCCTCTATGGGCTTCCAAATATCCCTTTGCCAATTCCCCAAGAACAGCCTTAGCGAAAGGCTTCTTGAAGGGAAAGACGTAACTCTGTGAGATGAATTAACAGAACACAGAGCAGTTTCTCAGAAAGCTTCTTTCCAGTTTTCAAATGAAGATATTTCCTTTTTCACCATAGCCCTCTACGGGCTTTCAAATATCCCTTTGCCAATTCCACAAGAACAGCCTTAGCGAAAGGCTTCTTGAAGGGAAAGATGTAACTCTGTGAGATGAATGAACAGAACACAGAGCAGTTTCTCAGAAAGCTTCTTTCCAGTTTTGAACGGAAGATATTTCCTTTTTCACCATAGCCCTCTATGGGCTTCCAAATATCCCTTTGCCAATTCCACAAGAACAGCCTTAGCGAAAGGCTTCTTGAAGGGAAAGATGTAACTCTGTGAGATGAATTAACAGAACACAGAGCAGTTTCTCAGAAAGCATCTTTCCAGTTTTGAACGGTAGATATTTCCTTTTTCACCATAGCCCTCTATGGGATTCCAAATATCCCTTTGCCAATTCCACAAGAACAGCCTTAGCCAAAGGCTTCTTGAAGGGAAAGATGTAACTCTGTGAGATGAATTAACAGAACACAGAGCAGTTTCTCCGAAAGCTTCTTTCCAGTTTTGAACGGAAGATATTTCCTTTTTCACCATAGCCCTCTATGGGCTTCCAAATATCCCTTTGTCAATTCCACAAGAACAGCCTTAGCGAAAGGCTTCTTGAAGGGAAAGATGTACCTCTGTGAGATGAATTAACAGAGCACAGAGCCGTTTATCCGAAAGCTTCTTTCCAGTTTTGAACGGAAGATATTTCCTTTTTCACCATAGCCCTCTATGGGCTTCCAAATATCCCTTTGCCAATTCCACAAGAACAGCCTTAGCGAAAGGCTTCTTGAAGGGAAAGATGTAACTCTGTGAGATGAATTAACAGAACACAGAGCAGTTTCTCAGAAAGCTTCTTTCCAGTTTTGAACGGAAGGTATTTCCGTTTTCACCATAGCCCTCTATGGGCTTCCAAATATCCCTTTGCAAATTCCACAAGAACAGCCTTAGCGAAAGGCTTCTTGAAGGGAAAGACGTAACTCTGTGAGATGAATTAACAGAACACAGAGCACTTTCTCACAAAGCTTCTTTCCAGGTTTGAACGGAACATATTTCCTTTTTCACCATAGCCCTCTATGGGCTTCCAAATATCTCTTTGCCAATTCCACAAGAACAGCCTTAGCGAAAGACATCTTGAAGGGAAAGATGTAACTCTGTGAGATGAATTAACCGAACACAGAGCAGTTTCTCAGAAAGCTTCTTTCCAGTTTTGAACGGAAGATATTTCCTTTTTCACCATAGCAATCTATGGGCTTCCAAATATCCCTTTGCCAATTCCACAAGAACAGCCTTAGCGAAAGGCATCTTGAAGGGAAAGATGTAACTCTGTGAGATGAATTAACAGAACACAGAGCAGCTTCTCAGAAAGCTTCTTTCCAGTTTTGAACGGAAGATATTTCCTTTTTCACCATAGCCCTCTATGGGCTTCCAAATATCCCTTTGCCAATTCCCCAAGAACAGCCTTAGCGAAAGGCTTCCTGAAGGGAAAGACGTAACTCTGTGAGATGAATTAACAGAACACAGAGCAGTTTCTCAGAAAGCTTCTTTCCAGTTTTCAAATGAAGATATTTCCTTTTTCACCATAGCCCTCTATGGGCTTTCAAATATCCCTTTGCCAATTCCACAAGAACAGCCTTAGCGAAAGGCTTCTTGAAGGGAAAGATGTAACTCTGTGAGATGAATTAACAGAACACAGAGCCGTTTCTCAGAAAGCTTCTTTCAGTTTTGAACGGAAGATATTTCCTTTTTCACCATAGCCCTCTATGGGCTTCCAAATATCCCTTTGCCAATTCCACAAGAACAGCCTTAGCGAAAGGCTTCTTGAAGGGAAAGACGTAACTCTGTGAGATGAATGAACAGAACACAGAGCAGTTTCTCCGAAAGCTTCTTTCCAGTTTTGAACGGAAGATATTTCCTTTTTCACCATAGCCCTCTATGTTCTTCCAAATATCCCTTTGCCAATTCCACAAGAACAGCCTTAGCGAAAGGCTTCTTGAAGGGAAAGACGTAACTCTGTGAGATGAATTAACAGAACACAGAGCAGTTTCTCAGAAAGCTTCTTTCCAGTTTTCAACGGAAGATATTTCCTTTTTCACCATAGCCCTCTATGGGCTTCCAAATATCCCTTTGCCAATTCCACAAGAACAGCCTTAGCGAAAGGCTTCTTGAAGGGAAAGATGTAACTCTGTGAGATGAATTAACAGAACACAGAGCAGTTTCTCAGAAAGCTTCTTTCCAGTTTTGAACGGAAGATATTTCCTTTTTCACCATAGCCCGCTATGGGTTTCCAAATATCCCCTTGCCAATTCCACAAGAACAGCCTTAGCGAAAGGCTTCTTGAAGGGAAAGATGTAACTCTGTGAGATGAATTAACAGAACACAGAGCAGTTTCTCAGAAAGCTTCTTTCCAGTTTTGAACGGAAGATATTTCCTTTTTCACCATAGCCCTCTATGGGCTTCCAAATATCCCTTTGCCAATTCCCCAAGAACAGCCTTAGCGAAAGGCTTCTTGAAGGGAAAGATGTAACTCTGTGAGATGAATTAACAGAACACAGAGCAGTTTCTCAGAAAGCTTCTTTCCAGTTTTGAACGGAAGATATTTCCTTTTTCACCATAGCCCTCTATGGGCTTCCAAATATCCCTTTGCCAATTCCACAAGAACAGCCTTAGCGAAAGGCTTCTTGAAGGGAAAGATGTAACTCTGTGAGATGAATTAACAGAACACAGAGCAGTTTCTCAGAAAGCTTCTTTCCAGTTTTGAACTTAAGATATTTCCTTTTTCACCATAGCCCTCTATGGGCTTCCAAATATCTCTTTGCCAATTCCACAAGAACAGCCTTAGCGAAAGACTTCTTGAAGGGAAAGATGTAACTCTGTGAGATGAATTAACAGAACACAGAGCAGTTTCTCAGAAAGCTTCTTTCCAGTTTTGAACGGAAGATATTTCCTTTTTCACCATGGCCCTCTATGGGCTTCCAAATATCCCTTTGCCAATTCTACAAGAACAGCCTTAGCGAAAGGCTTCTTGAAGGGAAAGATGTAACTCTGTGAGATGAATTAACAGAACACAGAGCAGTTTCTCAGAAAGCTTCTTTCCAGTTTTCAAATGAAGATATTTCCTTTTTCACCATAGCCCTCTATGGGCTTCCAAATATCCCTTTGCCAATTCCACAAGAACAGCCTTAGCGAAAGGCTTCTTGAAGGGAAAGATGTAACTCTGTGAGATGAATTAACAGAACACAGAGCAGTTTCTCAGAAAGCTTCTTTCCAGTTTTGAACGGAAGATATTTCCTTTTTCACCATAGCCCTCTATGGGCTTCCAAATATCCCTTTGCCAATTCCACAAGAACAGCCTTAGCGAAAGGCTTCTTGAAGGGAAAGATGTAACTCTGTGAGATGAATTAACAGAACACAGAGCAGTTTCTCAGAAAGCTTCTTTCCAGTTTTGAACGGAAGATATTTCCTTTTTCACCATAGCCCTCTATGGGCTTCCAAATATCCCTTTGCCAATTCCACAAGAACAGCCTTAGCGAAAGGCTTCTTGAAGGGGAAGATGTAACTCTGTGAGATGAATTAACAGAACACAGAGCACTTTCTCACAAAGCTTCTTTCCAGGTTTGAACGGAACATATTTCCTTTTTCACCATAGCCCTCTATGGGCTTCCAAATATCTCTTTGCCAATTCCACAAGAACAGCCTTAGCGAAAGACATCTTGAAGGGAAAGATGTAACTCTGTGAGATGAATTAACCGAACACAGAGCAGTTTCTCAGAAAGCTTCTTTCCAGTTTTGAACGGAAGATATTTCCTTTTTCACCATAGCAATCTATGGGCTTCCAAATATCCCTTTGCCAATTCCACAAGAACAGCCTTAGCGAAAGGCATCTTGAAGGGAAAGATGTAACTCTGTGAGATGAATTAACAGAACACAGAGCAGCTTCTCAGAAAGCTTCTTTCCAGTTTTGAACGGAAGATATTTCCTTTTTCACCATAGCCCTCTATGGGCTTCCAAATATCCCTTTGTCAATTCCCCAAGAACAGCCTTAGCGAAAGGCTTCTTGAAGGGAAAGACGTAACTCTGTGAGATGAATTAACAGAACACAGAGCAGTTTCTCAGAAAGCTTCTTTCCAGTTTTCAAATGAAGATATTTCCTTTTTCACCATAGCCCTCTACGGGCTTTCAAATATCCCTTTGCCAATTCCACAAGAACAGCCTTAGCGAAAGGCTTCTTGAAGGGAAAGATGTAACTCTGTGAGATGAATGAACAGAACACAGAGCAGTTTCTCAGAAAGCTTCTTTCCAGTTTTGAACGGAAGATATTTCCTTTTTCACCATAGCCCTCTATGGGCTTCCAAATATCCCTTTGCCAATTCCACAAGAACAGCCTTAGCGAAAGGCTTCTTGAAGGGAAAGATGTAACTCTGTGAGATGAATTAACAGAACACAGAGCAGTTTCTCAGAAAGCATCTTTCCAGTTTTGAACGGTAGATATTTCCTTTTTCACCATAGCCCTCTATGGGATTCCAAATATCCCTTTGCCAATTCCACAAGAACAGCCTTAGCCAAAGGCTTCTTGAAGGGAAAGATGTAACTCTGTGAGATGAATTAACAGAACACAGAGCAGTTTCTCCGAAAGCTTCTTTCCAGTTTTGAACGGAAGATATTTCCTTTTTCACCATAGCCCTCTATGGGCTTCCAAATATCCCTTTGCCAATTCCACAAGAACAGCCTTAGCGAAAGGCTTCTTGAAGGGAAAGATGTACCTCTGTGAGATGAATTAACAGAGCACAGAGCCGTTTATCCGAAAGCTTCTTTCCAGTTTTGAACGGAAGATAATTCCTTTTTCACCATAGCCCTCTATGGGCTTCCAAATATCCCTTTGCCAATTCCACAAGAACAGCCTTAGCGAAAGGCTTCTTGAAGGGAAAGATGTAACTCTGTGAGATGAATTAACAGAACACAGAGCAGTTTCTCAGAAAGCTTCTTTCCAGTTTTGAACGGAAGATATTTCCTTTTTCACCATAGCCCTCTATGGGCTTCCAAATATCCCTTTGCCAATTCCACAAGAACAGCCTTAGCGAAAGGCTTCTTGAAGGGAAAGATGTAACTCTGTGAGATGAATTAACAGAACACAGAGCACTTTCTCACAAAGCTTCTTTCCAGGTTTGAACGGAACATATTTCCTTTTTCACCATAGCCCTCTATGGGCTTCCAAATATCTCTTTGCCAATTCCACAAGAACAGCCTTAGCGAAAGACATCTTGAAGGGAAAGATGTAACTCTGTGAGATGAATTAACCGAACACAGAGCAGTTTCTCAGAAAGCTTCTTTCCAGTTTTGAACGGAAGATATTTCCTTTTTCACCATAGCAATCTATGGGCTTCCAAATATCCCTTTGCCAATTCCACAAGAACAGCCTTAGCGAAAGGCATCTTGAAGGGAAAGATGTAACTCTGTGAGATGAATTAACAGAACACAGAGCAGCTTCTCAGAAAGCTTCTTTCCAGTTTTGAACGGAAGATATTTCCTTTTTCACCATAGCCCTCTATGGGCTTCCAAATATCCCTTTGCCAATTCCCCAAGAACAGCCTTAGCGAAAGGCTTCCTGAAGGGAAAGACGTAACTCTGTGAGATGAATTAACAGAACACAGAGCAGTTTCTCAGAAAGCTTCTTTCCAGTTTTCAAATGAAGATATTTCCTTTTTCACCATAGCCCTCTATGGGCTTTCAAATATCCCTTTGCCAATTCCACAAGAACAGCCTTAGCGAAAGGCTTCTTGAAGGGAAAGATGTAACTCTGTGAGATGAATTAACAGAACACAGAGCCGTTTCTCAGAAAGCTTCTTTCAGTTTTGAACGGAAGATATTTCCTTTTTCACCATAGCCCTCTATGGGCTTCCAAATATCCCTTTGCCAATTCCACAAGAACAGCCTTAGCGAAAGGCTTCTTGAAGGGAAAGACGTAACTCTGTGAGATGAATGAACAGAACACAGAGCAGTTTCTCCGAAAGCTTCTTTCCAGTTTTGAACGGAAGATATTTCCTTTTTCACCATAGCCCTCTATGTTCTTCCAAATATCCCTTTGCCAATTCCACAAGAACAGCCTTAGCGAAAGGCTTCTTGAAGGGAAAGACGTAACTCTGTGAGATGAATTAACAGAACACAGAGCAGTTTCTCAGAAAGCTTCTTTCCAGTTTTCAACGGAAGATATTTCCTTTTTCACCATAGCCCTCTATGGGCTTCCAAATATCCCTTTGCCAATTCCACAAGAACAGCCTTAGCGAAAGGCTTCTTGAAGGGAAAGATGTAACTCTGTGAGATGAATTAACAGAACACAGAGCAGTTTCTCAGAAAGCTTCTTTCCAGTTTTGAACGGAAGATATTTCCTTTTTCACCATAGCCCGCTATGGGTTTCCAAATATCCCCTTGCCAATTCCACAAGAACAGCCTTAGCGAAAGGCTTCTTGAAGGGAAAGATGTAACTCTGTGAGATGAATTAACAGAACACAGAGCAGTTTCTCAGAAAGCTTCTTTCCAGTTTTGAACGGAAGATATTTCCTTTTTCACCATAGCCCTCTATGGGCTTCCAAATATCCCTTTGCCAATTCCCCAAGAACAGCCTTAGCGAAAGGCTTCTTGAAGGGAAAGATGTAACTCTGTGAGATGAATTAACAGAACACAGAGCAGTTTCTCAGAAAGCTTCTTTCCAGTTTTGAACGGAAGATATTTCCTTTTTCACCATAGCCCTCTATGGGCTTCCAAATATCCCTTTGCCAATTCCACAAGAACAGCCTTAGCGAAAGGCTTCTTGAAGGGAAAGATGTAACTCTGTGAGATGAATTAACAGAACACAGAGCAGTTTCTCAGAAAGCTTCTTTCCAGTTTTGAACTTAAGATATTTCCTTTTTCACCATAGCCCTCTATGGGCTTCCAAATATCTCTTTGCCAATTCCACAAGAACAGCCTTAGCGAAAGACTTCTTGAAGGGAAAGATGTAACTCTGTGAGATGAATTAACAGAACACAGAGCAGTTTCTCAGAAAGCTTCTTTCCAGTTTTGAACGGAAGATATTTCCTTTTTCACCATGGCCCTCTATGGGCTTCCAAATATCCCTTTGCCAATTCTACAAGAACAGCCTTAGCGAAAGGCTTCTTGAAGGGAAAGATGTAACTCTGTGAGATGAATTAACAGAACACAGAGCAGTTTCTCAGAAAGCTTCTTTCCAGTTTTCAAATGAAGATATTTCCTTTTTCACCATAGCCCTCTATGGGCTTCCAAATATCCCTTTGCCAATTCCACAAGAACAGCCTTAGCGAAAGGCTTCTTGAAGGGAAAGATGTAACTCTGTGAGATGAATTAACAGAACACAGAGCAGTTTCTCAGAAAGCTTCTTTCCAGTTTTGAACGGAAGATATTTCCTTTTTCACCATAGCCCTCTATGGGCTTCCAAATATCCCTTTGCCAATTCCACAAGAACAGCCTTAGCGAAAGGCTTCTTGAAGGGAAAGATGTAACTCTGTGAGATGAATTAACAGAACACAGAGCAGTTTCTCAGAAAGCATCTTTCCAGTTTTGAACGGAAGATATTTCCTTTTTCACCATAGCCCTCTATGAGCTTCCAAATATCCCGTTGCCAATTCCACAAGAACAGCCTTAGCGAAAGGCTTCTTGAAGGGAAAGATGTAACTCTGTGAGATGAATTAACAGAACACAGAGCAGTTTCTCAGAAAGCTTCTTTCCAGTTTTGAACGGAAGATATTTCCTTTTTCACCATAGCCCTCTATGGGCTTCCAAATATCCCTTTGCCAATTCCACAAGAACAGCCTTAGCGAAAGGCTTCTTGAAGGGGAAGATGTAACTCTGTGAGATGAATTAACAGAACACAGAGCACTTTCTCACAAAGCTTCTTTCCAGGTTTGAACGGAACATATTTCCTTTTTCACCATAGCCCTCTATGGGCTTCCAAATATCTCTTTGCCAATTCCACAAGAACAGCCTTAGCGAAAGACATCTTGAAGGGAAAGATGTAACTCTGTGAGATGAATTAACCGAACACAGAGCAGTTTCTCAGAAAGCTTCTTTCCAGTTTTGAACGGAAGATATTTCCTTTTTCACCATAGCAATCTATGGGCTTCCAAATATCCCTTTGCCAATTCCACAAGAACAGCCTTAGCGAAAGGCATCTTGAAGGGAAAGATGTAACTCTGTGAGATGAATTAACAGAACACAGAGCAGCTTCTCAGAAAGCTTCTTTCCAGTTTTGAACGGAAGATATTTCCTTTTTCACCATAGCCCTCTATGGGCTTCCAAATATCCCTTTGTCAATTCCCCAAGAACAGCCTTAGCGAAAGGCTTCTTGAAGGGAAAGACGTAACTCTGTGAGATGAATTAACAGAACACAGAGCAGTTTCTCAGAAAGCTTCTTTCCAGTTTTCAAATGAAGATATTTCCTTTTTCACCATAGCCCTCTACGGGCTTTCAAATATCCCTTTGCCAATTCCACAAGAACAGCCTTAGCGAAAGGCTTCTTGAAGGGAAAGATGTAACTCTGTGAGATGAATGAACAGAACACAGAGCAGTTTCTCAGAAAGCTTCTTTCCAGTTTTGAACGGAAGATATTTCCTTTTTCACCATAGCCCTCTATGGGCTTCCAAATATCCCTTTGCCAATTCCACAAGAACAGCCTTAGCGAAAGGCTTCTTGAAGGGAAAGATGTAACTCTGTGAGATGAATTAACAGAACACAGAGCAGTTTCTCAGAAAGCATCTTTCCAGTTTTGAACGGTAGATATTTCCTTTTTCACCATAGCCCTCTATGGGATTCCAAATATCCCTTTGCCAATTCCACAAGAACAGCCTTAGCCAAAGGCTTCTTGAAGGGAAAGATGTAACTCTGTGAGATGAATTAACAGAACACAGAGCAGTTTCTCCGAAAGCTTCTTTCCAGTTTTGAACGGAAGATATTTCCTTTTTCACCATAGCCCTCTATGGGCTTCCAAATATCCCTTTGCCAATTCCACAAGAACAGCCTTAGCGAAAGGCTTCTTGAAGGGAAAGATGTACCTCTGTGAGATGAATTAACAGAGCACAGAGCCGTTTATCCGAAAGCTTCTTTCCAGTTTTGAACGGAAGATAATTCCTTTTTCACCATAGCCCTCTATGGGCTTCCAAATATCCCTTTGCCAATTCCACAAGAACAGCCTTAGCGAAAGGCTTCTTGAAGGGAAAGATGTAACTCTGTGAGATGAATTAACAGAACACAGAGCAGTTTCTCAGAAAGCTTCTTTCCAGTTTTGAACGGAAGATATTTCCTTTTTCACCATAGCCCTCTATGGGCTTCCAAATATCCCTTTGCCAATTCCACAAGAACAGCCTTAGCGAAAGGCTTCTTGAAGGGAAAGATGTAACTCTGTGAGATGAATTAACAGAACACAGAGCACTTTCTCACAAAGCTTCTTTCCAGGTTTGAACGGAACATATTTCCTTTTTCACCATAGCCCTCTATGGGCTTCCAAATATCTCTTTGCCAATTCCACAAGAACAGCCTTAGCGAAAGACATCTTGAAGGGAAAGATGTAACTCTGTGAGATGAATTAACCGAACACAGAGCAGTTTCTCAGAAAGCTTCTTTCCAGTTTTGAACGGAAGATATTTCCTTTTTCACCATAGCAATCTATGGGCTTCCAAATATCCCTTTGCCAATTCCACAAGAACAGCCTTAGCGAAAGGCATCTTGAAGGGAAAGATGTAACTCTGTGAGATGAATTAACAGAACACAGAGCAGCTTCTCAGAAAGCTTCTTTCTAGTTTTGAACGGAAGATATTTCCTTTTTCACCATAGCCCTCTATGGGCTTCCAAATATCCCTTTGCCAATTCCCCAAGAACAGCCTTAGCGAAAGGCTTCCTGAAGGGAAAGACGTAACTCTGTGAGATGAATTAACAGAACACAGAGCAGTTTCTCAGAAAGCTTCTTTCCAGTTTTCAAATGAAGATATTTCCTTTTTCACCATAGCCCTCTATGGGCTTTCAAATATCCCTTTGCCAATTCCACAAGAACAGCCTTAGCGAAAGGCTTCTTGAAGGGAAAGATGTAACTCTGTGAGATGAATTAACAGAACACAGAGCCGTTTCTCAGAAAGCTTCTTTCAGTTTTGAACGGAAGATATTTCCTTTTTCACCATAGCCCTCTATGGGCTTCCAAATATCCCTTTGCCAATTCCACAAGAACAGCCTTAGCGAAAGGCTTCTTGAAGGGAAAGACGTAACTCTGTGAGATGAATGAACAGAACACAGAGCAGTTTCTCCGAAAGCTTCTTTCCAGTTTTGAACGGAAGATATTTCCTTTTTCACCATAGCCCTCTATGTTCTTCCAAATATCCCTTTGCCAATTCCACAAGAACAGCCTTAGCGAAAGGCTTCTTGAAGGGAAAGACGTAACTCTGTGAGATGAATTAACAGAACACAGAGCAGTTTCTCAGAAAGCTTCTTTCCAGTTTTCAACGGAAGATATTTCCTTTTTCACCATAGCCCTCTATGGGCTTCCAAATATCCCTTTGCCAATTCCACAAGAACAGCCTTAGCGAAAGGCTTCTTGAAGGGAAAGATGTAACTCTGTGAGATGAATTAACAGAACACAGAGCAGTTTCTCAGAAAGCTTCTTTCCAGTTTTGAACGGAAGATATTTCCTTTTTCACCATAGCCCGCTATGGGTTTCCAAATATCCCCTTGCCAATTCCACAAGAACAGCCTTAGCGAAAGGCTTCTTGAAGGGAAAGATGTAACTCTGTGAGATGAATTAACAGAACACAGAGCAGTTTCTCAGAAAGCTTCTTTCCAGTTTTGAACGGAAGATATTTCCTTTTTCACCATAGCCCTCTATGGGCTTCCAAATATCCCTTTGCCAATTCCCCAAGAACAGCCTTAGCGAAAGGCTTCTTGAAGGGAAAGATGTAACTCTGTGAGATGAATTAACAGAACACAGAGCAGTTTCTCAGAAAGCTTCTTTCCAGTTTTGAACGGAAGATATTTCCTTTTTCACCATAGCCCTCTATGGGCTTCCAAATATCCCTTTGCCAATTCCACAAGAACAGCCTTAGCGAAAGGCTTCTTGAAGGGAAAGATGTAACTCTGTGAGATGAATTAACAGAACACAGAGCAGTTTCTCAGAAAGCTTCTTTCCAGTTTTGAACTTAAGATATTTCCTTTTTCACCATAGCCCTCTATGGGCTTCCAAATATCTCTTTGCCAATTCCACAAGAACAGCCTTAGCGAAAGACTTCTTGAAGGGAAAGATGTAACTCTGTGAGATGAATTAACAGAACACAGAGCAGTTTCTCAGAAAGCTTCTTTCCAGTTTTGAACGGAAGATATTTCCTTTTTCACCATGGCCCTCTATGGGCTTCCAAATATCCCTTTGCCAATTCTACAAGAACAGCCTTAGCGAAAGGCTTCTTGAAGGGAAAGATGTAACTCTGTGAGATGAATTAACAGAACACAGAGCAGTTTCTCAGAAAGCTTCTTTCCAGTTTTCAAATGAAGATATTTCCTTTTTCACCATAGCCCTCTATGGGCTTCCAAATATCCCTTTGCCAATTCCACAAGAACAGCCTTAGCGAAAGGCTTCTTGAAGGGAAAGATGTAACTCTGTGAGATGAATTAACAGAACACAGAGCAGTTTCTCAGAAAGCTTCTTTCCAGTTTTGAACGGAAGATATTTCCTTTTTCACCATAGCCCTCTATGGGCTTCCAAATATCCCTTTGCCAATTCCACAAGAACAGCCTTAGCGAAAGGCTTCTTGAAGGGAAAGATGTAACTCTGTGAGATGAATTAACAGAACACAGAGCAGTTTCTCAGAAAGCATCTTTCCAGTTTTGAACGGAAGATATTTCCTTTTTCACCATAGCCCTCTATGAGCTTCCAAATATCCCGTTGCCAATTCCACAAGAACAGCCTTAGCGAAAGGCTTCTTGAAGGGAAAGATGTAACTCTGTGAGATGAATTAACAGAACACAGAGCAGTTTCTCAGAAAGCTTCTTTCCAGTTTTGAACGGAAGATATTTCCTTTTTCACCATAGCCCTCTATGGGCTTCCAAATATCCCTTTGCCAATTCCACAAGAACAGCCTTAGCGAAAGGCTTCTTGAAGGGGAAGATGTAACTCTGTGAGATGAATTAACAGAACACAGAGCACTTTCTCACAAAGCTTCTTTCCAGGTTTGAACGGAACATATTTCCTTTTTCACCATAGCCCTCTATGGGCTTCCAAATATCTCTTTGCCAATTCCACAAGAACAGCCTTAGCGAAAGACATCTTGAAGGGAAAGATGTAACTCTGTGAGATGAATTAACCGAACACAGAGCAGTTTCTCAGAAAGCTTCTTTCCAGTTTTGAACGGAAGATATTTCCTTTTTCACCATAGCAATCTATGGGCTTCCAAATATCCCTTTGCCAATTCCACAAGAACAGCCTTAGCGAAAGGCATCTTGAAGGGAAAGATGTAACTCTGTGAGATGAATTAACAGAACACAGAGCAGCTTCTCAGAAAGCTTCTTTCCAGTTTTGAACGGAAGATATTTCCTTTTTCACCATAGCCCTCTATGGGCTTCCAAATATCCCTTTGTCAATTCCCCAAGAACAGCCTTAGCGAAAGGCTTCTTGAAGGGAAAGACGTAACTCTGTGAGATGAATTAACAGAACACAGAGCAGTTTCTCAGAAAGCTTCTTTCCAGTTTTCAAATGAAGATATTTCCTTTTTCACCATAGCCCTCTACGGGCTTTCAAATATCCCTTTGCCAATTCCACAAGAACAGCCTTAGCGAAAGGCTTCTTGAAGGGAAAGATGTAACTCTGTGAGATGAATGAACAGAACACAGAGCAGTTTCTCAGAAAGCTTCTTTCCAGTTTTGAACGGAAGATATTTCCTTTTTCACCATAGCCCTCTATGGGCTTCCAAATATCCCTTTGCCAATTCCACAAGAACAGCCTTAGCGAAAGGCTTCTTGAAGGGAAAGATGTAACTCTGTGAGATGAATTAACAGAACACAGAGCAGTTTCTCAGAAAGCATCTTTCCAGTTTTGAACGGTAGATATTTCCTTTTTCACCATAGCCCTCTATGGGATTCCAAATATCCCTTTGCCAATTCCACAAGAACAGCCTTAGCCAAAGGCTTCTTGAAGGGAAAGATGTAACTCTGTGAGATGAATTAACAGAACACAGAGCAGTTTCTCCGAAAGCTTCTTTCCAGTTTTGAACGGAAGATATTTCCTTTTTCACCATAGCCCTCTATGGGCTTCCAAATATCCCTTTGCCAATTCCACAAGAACAGCCTTAGCGAAAGGCTTCTTGAAGGGAAAGATGTACCTCTGTGAGATGAATTAACAGAGCACAGAGCCGTTTATCCGAAAGCTTCTTTCCAGTTTTGAACGGAAGATAATTCCTTTTTCACCATAGCCCTCTATGGGCTTCCAAATATCCCTTTGCCAATTCCACAAGAACAGCCTTAGCGAAAGGCTTCTTGAAGGGAAAGATGTAACTCTGTGAGATGAATTAACAGAACACAGAGCAGTTTCTCAGAAAGCTTCTTTCCAGTTTTGAACGGAAGGTATTTCCGTTTTCACCATAGCCCTCTATGGGCTTCCAAATATCCCTTTGCAAATTCCACAAGAACAGCCTTAGCGAAAGGCTTCTTGAAGGGAAAGACGTAACTCTGTGAGATGAATGAACAGAACACAGAGCAGTTTCTCCGAAAGCTTCTTTCCAGTTTTGAACGGAAGATATTTCCTTTTTCACCATAGCCCTCTATGGGCTTCCAAATATCCCTTTGCCAATTCCACAAGAACAGCCTTAGCGAAAGGCTTATTGAAGGCAAAGATGTAACTCTGTGAGATGAATTAACAGAACACAGAGCAGTTTCTCAGAAAGATTCTTTCCAGTTTTGAACGGAAGATATTTCCTTTTTCACCATAGCCCTCTATGGGCTTCCAAATATCCCTTTGCCAATCCAACAAGAACAGCCTTAGCGAAAGGCTTCTTGAAGGGAAAGATGTAACTCGGTGAGATGAATTAACAGAACACAGAGCAGTTTCTCAGAAAGCTTCTTTCCAGTTTTGAACTTAAGATATTTCCTTTTTCACCATAGCCCTCTATGGGCTTCCAAATATCTCTTTGCCAATTCCACAAGAACAGCCTTAGCGAAAGACTTCTTGAAGGGAAAGATGTAACTCTGTGAGATGAATTAACAGAACACAGAGCAGTTTCTCAGAAAGCTTCTTTCCAGTTTTGAACGGAAGATGTTTCCTTTTTCACCATGGCCCTCTATGGGCTTCCAAATATCAATTTGCCAATTCCACAAGAACAGCCTTAGCGAAAGGCTTCTTGAAGGGAAAGATGTAACTCTGTGAGATGAATTAACAGAACACAGAGCAGTTTCTCAGAAAGCTTCTTTCCAGTTTTGAACGGAAGATATTTCCTTTTTCACCATAGCCCTCTATGGGCTTCCAAATATCCCTTTGCCAATTCCACAAGAACAGCCTTAGCGAAAGGCTTCTTGAAGGGAAAGATGTAACTCTGTGAGATGAATTAACAGAACACAGAGCAGTTTCTCAGAAAGCTTCTTTCCAGTTTTGAACGGAAGATATTTCCTTTTTCACCATAGCCCTCTATGGGCTTCCAAATATCCCTTTGCCAATTCCACAAGAACAGCCTTAGCGAAAGGCTTCTTGAAGGGAAAGATGTAACTCTGTGAGATGAATTAACAGAACACAGAGCAGTTTCTCAGAAAGCATCTGTCCAGTTTTGAACGGAAGATATTTCCTTTTTCACCATAGCCCTCTATGGGCTTCCAAATATCCCGTTGCCAATTCCACAAGAACAGCCTTAGCGAAAGGCTTCTTGAAGGGAAAGATGTAACTCTGTGAGATGAATTAACAGAACACAGAGCAGTTTCTCAGAAAGCTTCTTTCCAGTTTTGAACGGAAGATATTTCCTTTTTCACCATAGCCCTCTATGGGCTTCCAAATATCCCTTTGCCAATTCCACAAGAACAGCCTTAGCGAAAGGCTTCTTGAAGGGAAAGATGTAACTCTGTGAGATGAATTAACAGAACACAGAGCACTTTCTCACAATGCTTCTTTCCAGTTTTGAACGGAAGATATTTCCTTTTTCACCATAGCCCTCTATGGGCTTCCAAATATCTCTTTGCCAATTCCACAAGAACAGCCTTAGCGAAAGACATCTTGAAGGGAAAGATGTAACTCTGTGAGATGAATTAACAGAACACAGAGCAGTTTCTCAGAAAGCTTCTTTCCAGTTTTGAACGGAAGATATTTCCTTTTTCACCATAGCAATCTATGGGGTTCCGAATATCCCTTTGCCAATTCCACAAGAACAGCCTTAGCGAAAGGCATCTTGAAGGGAAAGATGTAACTCTGTGAGATGAATTAACAGAACACAGAGCAGCTTCTCAGAAAGCTTCTTTCCAGTTTTGAACGGAAGATATTTCCTTTTTCACCATAGCCCTCTATGGGCTTCCAAATATCCCTTTGCCAATTCCCCAAGAACAGCCTTAGCGAAAGGCTTCTTGAAGGGAAAGACGTAACTCTGTGAGATGAATTAACAGAACACAGAGCAGTTTCTCAGAAAGCTTCTTTCCAGTTTTGAACGGAAGATATTTCCTTTTTCACCATAGCCCCCTATGGGCTTCCAAATATCCCTTTGCCAATTCCCCAAGAACAGCCTTAGCGAAAGACTTCTTGAAGGGAAAGATGTAACTCTGTGAGATGAATTAACAGAACACAGAGCAGTTTCTCAGAAAGCTTCTTTCCAGTTTTCAACGGAAGATATTTCCTTTTTCACCATAGCCCTCTATGGGCTTCCAAATATCCCTTTGCCAATTCCACAAGAACAGCCTTAGCGAAAGGCTTCTTGAAGGGAAAGATGTAACTCTGTGAGATGAATTAACAGAACACAGCGCAGTTTCTCAGAAAGCTTCTTTCCAGTTTTCAACGAAAGTTATTTCCTTTTTCACCATAGCCCTCTATGGGCTTCCAAATATCCCTTTGCCAATTCCACAAGAACAGCCTTAGCGAAAGGCTTCTTGAAGGGAAAGATGTAACTCTGTGAGATGAATTAACAGAACACAGAGCCGTTTCTCAGAAAGCTTCTTTCAGTTTTGAACGGAAGATATTTCCTTTTTCACCATAGCCCTCTATGGGCTTCCAAATATCCCTTTGCCAATTCCACAAGAACAGATTAGCGAAAGGCTTCTTGAAGGGAAAGATGTAACTCTGTGAGATGAATTAACAGAACACAGAGCAGTTTCTCAGAAAGCTTCTTTCCAGTTTTGAACGGAAGATATTTCCTTTTCCACCATAGCCCTCTATGGGCTTCCAAATATCCCTTTGCCAATTCCACAAGAACAGCCTTAGCGAAAGGCTTCTTGAAGGGAAAGATGTAACTCTGTGAGATGAATTAACAGAACAGAGAGCAGTTTCTCAGAAAGCTTCTTTCCAGTTTTGAACGGAAGATATTTCCTTTTTCACCATAGCCCTCTATGGGCTTCCAAATATCCCTTTGCCAATTCCACAAGAACAGCCTTAGCGAAAGGCTTCTTGAAGGGAAAGACGTAACTCTGTGAGATGAATTAACAGAACACAGAGCAGTTTCTCAGAAAGCTTCTCTCCAGTTTTCAACGGAAGATATTTCCTTTTTCACCATAGCCCTCTATGGGCTTCCAAATATCCCTTTGCCAATTCCACAGGAACAGCCTTAGCGAAAGGCTTCTGGAAGGGAAAGATGTAACTCTGTGAGATGAATTAACAGAACACAGAGCAGTTTCTCAGAAAGCTTCTTTCCAGTTTTGAACGGAAGATATTTCCTTTTTCACCATAGCCCTCTATGGGCTTCCAAATATCCCTTTGCCAATTCCAGAAGAACAGCCTTAGCGAAAGGCTTCTTGAAGGGAAAGATGTAACTCTGTGAGATGAATTAACAGAACACAGAGCAGTTTCTCAGAAAGCTTCTTTCCAGTTTTGAACGGAAGATATTTCCTTTTTCACCATAGCCCTCTATGGGCTTCCAAATATCCCTTTGCAATTCCACAAGAACAGCCTTAGCCAAAGGCTTCTTGAAGGGAAAGATGTAACTCTGTGAGATGAATTAACAGAACACAGAGCTGTTTCTCCGAAAGCTTCTTTCCAGTTTTGAACGGAAGATATTTCCTTTTTCACCATAGCCCTCTATGGGCTTCCAAATATCCCTTTGCCAATTCCACAAGAACAGCCTTAGCGAAAGGCTTCTTGAAGGGAAAGATGTACCTCTGTGAGATGAATTAACAGAACACAGAGCAGTTTCTCAGAAAGCTTCTTTCCAGTTTTGAACGGAAGATATTTCCTTTTTCACCATAGCCCTCTATGGGCTTCCAAATATCCCTTTGCCAATTCCACAAGAACAGCCTTAGCGAAAGGCTTCTTGAAGGGAAAGATGTAACTCTGTGAGATGAATTAACAGAACACAGAGCAGTTTCTCCGAAAGCTTCTTTCCAGTTTTGAACGGAAGATATTTCCTTTTTCACCATAGCCCTCTATGGGCTTCCAAATATCCCTTTGCCAATTCCACAAGAACAGCCTTAGCGAAAGGCTTCTTGTAGGGAAAGATGTACCTCTGTGAGATGAATTAACAGAACACAGAGCAGTTTCTCCGAAAGCTTCTTTCCAGTTTTGAACGGAAGATATTTCCTTTTTCACCATAGCCCTCTATGGGCTTCCAAATATCCCTTTGCCAATTCCACAAGAACAGCCTTAGCGAAAGGCTTATTGAAGGCAAAGATGTAACTCTGTGAGATGAATTAACAGAACACAGAGCAGTTTCTCAGAAAGATTCTTTCCAGTTTTGAACGGAAGATATTTCCTTTTTCACCATAGCCCTCTATGGGCTTCCAAATATCCCTTTGCCAATCCAACAAGAACAGCCTTAGCGAAAGGCTTCTTGAAGGGAAAGATGTAACTCGGTGAGATGAATTAACAGAACACAGAGCAGTTTCTCAGAAAGCTTCTTTCCAGTTTTGAACTTAAGATATTTCCTTTTTCACCATAGCCCTCTATGGGCTTCCAAATATCTCTTTGCCAATTCCACAAGAACAGCCTTAGCGAAAGACTTCTTGAAGGGAAAGATGTAACTCTGTGAGATGAATTAACAGAACACAGAGCAGTTTCTCAGAAAGCTTCTTTCCAGTTTTGAACGGAAGATGTTTCCTTTTTCACCATGGCCCTCTATGGGCTTCCAAATATCAATTTGCCAATTCCACAAGAACAGCCTTAGCGAAAGGCTTCTTGAAGGGAAAGATGTAACTCTGTGAGATGAATTAACAGAACACAGAGCAGTTTCTCAGAAAGCTTCTTTCCAGTTTTGAACGGAAGATATTTCCTTTTTCACCATAGCCCTCTATGGGCTTCCAAATATCCCTTTGCCAATTCCACAAGAACAGCCTTAGCGAAAGGCTTCTTGAAGGGAAAGATGTAACTCTGTGAGATGAATTAACAGAACACAGAGCAGTTTCTCAGAAAGCTTCTTTCCAGTTTTGAACGGAAGATATTTCCTTTTTCACCATAGCCCTCTATGGGCTTCCAAATATCCCTTTGCCAATTCCACAAGAACAGCCTTAGCGAAAGGCTTCTTGAAGGGAAAGATGTAACTCTGTGAGATGAATTAACAGAACACAGAGCAGTTTCTCAGAAAGCATCTGTCCAGTTTTGAACGGAAGATATTTCCTTTTTCACCATAGCCCTCTATGGGCTTCCAAATATCCCGTTGCCAATTCCACAAGAACAGCCTTAGCGAAAGGCTTCTTGAAGGGAAAGATGTAACTCTGTGAGATGAATTAACAGAACACAGAGCAGTTTCTCAGAAAGCTTCTTTCCAGTTTTGAACGGAAGATATTTCCTTTTTCACCATAGCCCTCTATGGGCTTCCAAATATCCCTTTGCCAATTCCACAAGAACAGCCTTAGCGAAAGGCTTCTTGAAGGGAAAGATGTAACTCTGTGAGATGAATTAACAGAACACAGAGCACTTTCTCACAATGCTTCTTTCCAGTTTTGAACGGAAGATATTTCCTTTTTCACCATAGCCCTCTATGGGCTTCCAAATATCTCTTTGCCAATTCCACAAGAACAGCCTTAGCGAAAGACATCTTGAAGGGAAAGATGTAACTCTGTGAGATGAATTAACAGAACACAGAGCAGTTTCTCAGAAAGCTTCTTTCCAGTTTTGAACGGAAGATATTTCCTTTTTCACCATAGCAATCTATGGGGTTCCGAATATCCCTTTGCCAATTCCACAAGAACAGCCTTAGCGAAAGGCATCTTGAAGGGAAAGATGTAACTCTGTGAGATGAATTAACAGAACACAGAGCAGCTTCTCAGAAAGCTTCTTTCCAGTTTTGAACGGAAGATATTTCCTTTTTCACCATAGCCCTCTATGGGCTTCCAAATATCCCTTTGCCAATTCCCCAAGAACAGCCTTAGCGAAAGGCTTCTTGAAGGGAAAGACGTAACTCTGTGAGATGAATTAACAGAACACAGAGCAGTTTCTCAGAAAGCTTCTTTCCAGTTTTGAACGGAAGATATTTCCTTTTTCACCATAGCCCCCTATGGGCTTCCAAATATCCCTTTGCCAATTCCCCAAGAACAGCCTTAGCGAAAGACTTCTTGAAGGGAAAGATGTAACTCTGTGAGATGAATTAACAGAACACAGAGCAGTTTCTCAGAAAGCTTCTTTCCAGTTTTCAACGGAAGATATTTCCTTTTTCACCATAGCCCTCTATGGGCTTCCAAATATCCCTTTGCCAATTCCACAAGAACAGCCTTAGCGAAAGGCTTCTTGAAGGGAAAGATGTAACTCTGTGAGATGAATTAACAGAACACAGCGCAGTTTCTCAGAAAGCTTCTTTCCAGTTTTCAACGAAAGTTATTTCCTTTTTCACCATAGCCCTCTATGGGCTTCCAAATATCCCTTTGCCAATTCCACAAGAACAGCCTTAGCGAAAGGCTTCTTGAAGGGAAAGATGTAACTCTGTGAGATGAATTAACAGAACACAGAGCCGTTTCTCAGAAAGCTTCTTTCAGTTTTGAACGGAAGATATTTCCTTTTTCACCATAGCCCTCTATGGGCTTCCAAATATCCCTTTGCCAATTCCACAAGAACAGATTAGCGAAAGGCTTCTTGAAGGGAAAGATGTAACTCTGTGAGATGAATTAACAGAACACAGAGCAGTTTCTCAGAAAGCTTCTTTCCAGTTTTGAACGGAAGATATTTCCTTTTCCACCATAGCCCTCTATGGGCTTCCAAATATCCCTTTGCCAATTCCACAAGAACAGCCTTAGCGAAAGGCTTCTTGAAGGGAAAGATGTAACTCTGTGAGATGAATTAACAGAACAGAGAGCAGTTTCTCAGAAAGCTTCTTTCCAGTTTTGAACGGAAGATATTTCCTTTTTCACCATAGCCCTCTATGGGCTTCCAAATATCCCTTTGCCAATTCCACAAGAACAGCCTTAGCGAAAGGCTTCTTGAAGGGAAAGACGTAACTCTGTGAGATGAATTAACAGAACACAGAGCAGTTTCTCAGAAAGCTTCTCTCCAGTTTTCAACGGAAGATATTTCCTTTTTCACCATAGCCCTCTATGGGCTTCCAAATATCCCTTTGCCAATTCCACAGGAACAGCCTTAGCGAAAGGCTTCTGGAAGGGAAAGATGTAACTCTGTGAGATGAATTAACAGAACACAGAGCAGTTTCTCAGAAAGCTTCTTTCCAGTTTTGAACGGAAGATATTTCCTTTTTCACCATAGCCCTCTATGGGCTTCCAAATATCCCTTTGCCAATTCCAGAAGAACAGCCTTAGCGAAAGGCTTCTTGAAGGGAAAGATGTAACTCTGTGAGATGAATTAACAGAACACAGAGCAGTTTCTCAGAAAGCTTCTTTCCAGTTTTGAACGGAAGATATTTCCTTTTTCACCATAGCCCTCTATGGGCTTCCAAATATCCCTTTGCAATTCCACAAGAACAGCCTTAGCCAAAGGCTTCTTGAAGGGAAAGATGTAACTCTGTGAGATGAATTAACAGAACACAGAGCTGTTTCTCCGAAAGCTTCTTTCCAGTTTTGAACGGAAGATATTTCCTTTTTCACCATAGCCCTCTATGGGCTTCCAAATATCCCTTTGCCAATTCCACAAGAACAGCCTTAGCGAAAGGCTTCTTGAAGGGAAAGATGTACCTCTGTGAGATGAATTAACAGAACACAGAGCAGTTTCTCAGAAAGCTTCTTTCCAGTTTTGAACGGAAGATATTTCCTTTTTCACCATAGCCCTCTATGGGCTTCCAAATATCCCTTTGCCAATTCCACAAGAACAGCCTTAGCGAAAGGCTTCTTGAAGGGAAAGATGTAACTCTGTGAGATGAATTAACAGAACACAGAGCAGTTTCTCCGAAAGCTTCTTTCCAGTTTTGAACGGAAGATATTTCCTTTTTCACCATAGCCCTCTATGGGCTTCCAAATATCCCTTTGCCAATTCCACAAGAACAGCCTTAGCGAAAGGCTTCTTGTAGGGAAAGATGTACCTCTGTGAGATGAATTAACAGAACACAGAGCAGTTTCTCCGAAAGCTTCTTTCCAGTTTTGAACGGAAGATATTTCCTTTTTCACCATAGCCCTCTATGGGCTTCCAAATATCCCTTTGCCAATTCCCCAAGAACAGCCTTAGCGAAAGACTTCTTGAAGGGAAAGATGTAACTCTGTGAGATGAATTAACAGAACACAGAGCAGTTTCTCAGAAAGCTTCTTTCCAGTTTTCAACGGAAGATATTTCCTTTTTCACCATAGCCCTCTATGGGCTTCCAAATATCCCTTTGCCAATTCCACAAGAACAGCCTTAGCGAAAGGCTTCTTGAAGGGAAAGATGTAACTCTGTGAGATGAATTAACAGAACACAGCGCAGTTTCTCAGAAAGCTTCTTTCCAGTTTTCAACGAAAGTTATTTCCTTTTTCACCATAGCCCTCTATGGGCTTCCAAATATCCCTTTGCCAATTCCACAAGAACAGCCTTAGCGAAAGGCTTCTTGAAGGGAAAGATGTAACTCTGTGAGATGAATTAACAGAACACAGAGCCGTTTCTCAGAAAGCTTCTTTCAGTTTTGAACGGAAGATATTTCCTTTTTCACCATAGCCCTCTATGGGCTTCCAAATATCCCTTTGCCAATTCCACAAGAACAGATTAGCGAAAGGCTTCTTGAAGGGAAAGATGTAACTCTGTGAGATGAATTAACAGAACACAGAGCAGTTTCTCAGAAAGCTTCTTTCCAGTTTTGAACGGAAGATATTTCCTTTTTCACCATAGCCCTCTATGGGCTTCCAAATATCCCTTTGCCAATTCCACAAGAACAGCCTTAGCGAAAGGCTTCTTGAAGGGAAAGATGTAACTCTGTGAGATGAATTAACAGAACACAGAGCAGTTTCTCAGAAAGCTTCTTTCCAGTTTTGAACGGAAGATATTTCCTTTTTCACCATAGCCCTCTATGGGCTTCCAAATATCCCTTTGCCAATTCCACAAGAACAGCCTTAGCGAAAGGCTTCTTGAAGGGAAAGATGTAACTCTGTGAGATGAATTAACAGAACACAGAGCAGTTTCTCAGAAAGCTTCTTTCCATTTTTGAACGGAAGATATTCCTTTTTCACCATAGCCCTCTATGGGCTTCCAAATATCCCTTTGCCAATTCCACAAGAACAGCCTTAGCGAAAGGCTTCTTGAAGGGAAAGATGTAACTCTGTGGGATGAATTAACAGAACAGAGAGCAGTTTCTCAGAAAGCTTCTTTCCAGTTTTGAACGGAAGATATTTCCTTTTTCACCATAGCCCTCTATGGGCTTCCAAATATCCCTTTGCCAATTCCACAAGAACAGCCTTAGCGAAAGGCTTCTTGAAGGGAAAGACGTAACTCTGTGAGATGAATTAACAGAACACAGAGCAGTTTCTCAGAAAGCTTCTCTCCAGTTTTCAACGGAAGATATTTCCTTTTTCACCATAGCCCTCTAGGGGATTCCAAATATCCCTTTGCCAATTCCACAGGAACAGCCTTAGCGAAAGGCTTCTGGAAGGGAAAGATGTAACTCTGTGAGATGAATTAACAGAACACAGAGCAGTTTCTCAGAAAGCTTCTTTCCAGTTTTGAACGGAAGATATTTCCTTTTTCACCATAGCCCTCTATGGGCTTCCAAATATCCCTTTGCCAATTCCACAAGAACAGCCTTAGCGAAAGGCTTCTTGAAGGGAAAGATGTAACTCTGTGAGATGAATTAACAGAACACAGAGCAGTTTCTCAGAAAGCTTCTTTCCAGTTTTGAACGGAAGATATTTCCTTTTTCACCATAGCCCTCTATGGGCTTCCAAATATCCCTTTGCAATTCCACAAGAACAGCCTTAGCCAAAGGCTTCTTGAAGGGAAAGATGTAACTCTGTGAGATGAATTAACAGAACACAGAGCAGTTTCTCCGAAAGCTTCTTTCCAGTTTTGAACGGAAGATATTTCCTTTTTCACCATAGCCCTCTATGGGCTTCCAAATATCCCTTTGCCAATTCCACAAGAACAGCCTTAGCGAAAGGCTTCTTGAAGGGAAAGATGTACCTCTGTGAGATGAATTAACAGAACACAGAGCCGTTTATCCGAAAGCTTCTTTCCAGTTTTGAACGGAAGATATTTCCTTTTTCACCATAGCCCTCTATGGGCTTCCAAATATCCCTTTGCCAATTCCACAAGAACAGCCTTAACGAAAGGCTTCTTGAAGGGAAAGATGTAACTCTGTGAGATGAATTAACAGAACACAGAGCCGTTTCTCAGAAAGCTTCTTTCCAGTTTTGAACGGAAGATATTTCCTTTTTCACCATAGCCCTCTATGGGCTTCCAAATATCCCTTTGCCAATTCCACAAGAACAGCCTTAGCGAAAGGCTTCTTGAAGGGAAAGACGTAACTCTGTGAGATGAATGAACAGAACACAGAGCAGTTTCTCCGAAAGCTTCTTTCCAGTTTTGAACGGAATATATTTCCTTTTTCACCATAGCCCTCTATGGGCTTCCAAATATCCCTTTGCCAATTCCACAAGAACAGCCTTAGCGAAAGGCTTCTTGAAGGGAAAGATGTAACTCTGTGAGATGAATTAACCGAACACAGAGCAGTTTCTCAGAAAGCTTCTTTCCAGTTTTGAACGGAAGATATTTCCTTTTTCACCATAGCAATCTATGGGCTTCCAAATATCCCTTTGCCAATTCCACAAGAACAGCCTTAGCGAAAGGCATCTTGAAGGGAAAGATGTAACTCTGTGAGATGAATTAACAGAACACAGAGCAGCTTCTCAGAAAGCTTCTTTCCAGTTTTGAACGGAAGATATTTCCTTTTTCACCATAGCCCTCTATGGGCTTCCAAATATCCCTTTGCCAATTCCCCAAGAACAGCCTTAGCGAAAGGCTTCCTGAAGGGAAAGACGTAACTCTGTGAGATGAATTAACAGAACACAGAGCAGTTTCTCAGAAAGCTTCTTTCCAGTTTTCAAATGAAGATATTTCCTTTTTCACCATAGCCCTCTATGGGCTTTCAAATATCCCTTTGCCAATTCCACAAGAACAGCCTTAGCGAAAGGCTTCTTGAAGGGAAAGATGTAACTCTGTGAGATGAATTAACAGAACACAGAGCCGTTTCTCAGAAAGCTTCTTTCAGTTTTGAACGGAAGATATTTCCTTTTTCACCATAGCCCTCTATGGGCTTCCAAATATCCCTTTGCCAATTCCACAAGAACAGCCTTAGCGAAAGGCTTCTTGAAGGGAAAGACGTAACTCTGTGAGATGAATGAACAGAACACAGAGCAGTTTCTCCGAAAGCTTCTTTCCAGTTTTGAACGGAAGATATTTCCTTTTTCACCATAGCCCTCTATGTTCTTCCAAATATCCCTTTGCCAATTCCACAAGAACAGCCTTAGCGAAAGGCTTCTTGAAGGGAAAGACGTAACTCTGTGAGATGAATTAACAGAACACAGAGCAGTTTCTCAGAAAGCTTCTTTCCAGTTTTCAACGGAAGATATTTCCTTTTTCACCATAGCCCTCTATGGGCTTCCAAATATCCCTTTGCCAATTCCACAAGAACAGCCTTAGCGAAAGGCTTCTTGAAGGGAAAGATGTAACTCTGTGAGATGAATTAACAGAACACAGAGCAGTTTCTCAGAAAGCTTCTTTCCAGTTTTGAACGGAAGATATTTCCTTTTTCACCATAGCCCGCTATGGGTTTCCAAATATCCCCTTGCCAATTCCACAAGAACAGCCTTAGCGAAAGGCTTCTTGAAGGGAAAGATGTAACTCTGTGAGATGAATTAACAGAACACAGAGCAGTTTCTCAGAAAGCTTCTTTCCAGTTTTGAACGGAAGATATTTCCTTTTTCACCATAGCCCTCTATGGGCTTCCAAATATCCCTTTGCCAATTCCCCAAGAACAGCCTTAGCGAAAGGCTTCTTGAAGGGAAAGATGTAACTCTGTGAGATGAATTAACAGAACACAGAGCAGTTTCTCAGAAAGCTTCTTTCCAGTTTTGAACGGAAGATATTTCCTTTTTCACCATAGCCCTCTATGGGCTTCCAAATATCCCTTTGCCAATTCCACAAGAACAGCCTTAGCGAAAGGCTTCTTGAAGGGAAAGATGTAACTCTGTGAGATGAATTAACAGAACACAGAGCAGTTTCTCAGAAAGCTTCTTTCCAGTTTTGAACTTAAGATATTTCCTTTTTCACCATAGCCCTCTATGGGCTTCCAAATATCTCTTTGCCAATTCCACAAGAACAGCCTTAGCGAAAGACTTCTTGAAGGGAAAGATGTAACTCTGTGAGATGAATTAACAGAACACAGAGCAGTTTCTCAGAAAGCTTCTTTCCAGTTTTGAACGGAAGATATTTCCTTTTTCACCATGGCCCTCTATGGGCTTCCAAATATCCCTTTGCCAATTCTACAAGAACAGCCTTAGCGAAAGGCTTCTTGAAGGGAAAGATGTAACTCTGTGAGATGAATTAACAGAACACAGAGCAGTTTCTCAGAAAGCTTCTTTCCAGTTTTCAAATGAAGATATTTCCTTTTTCACCATAGCCCTCTATGGGCTTCCAAATATCCCTTTGCCAATTCCACAAGAACAGCCTTAGCGAAAGGCTTCTTGAAGGGAAAGATGTAACTCTGTGAGATGAATTAACAGAACACAGAGCAGTTTCTCAGAAAGCTTCTTTCCAGTTTTGAACGGAAGATATTTCCTTTTTCACCATAGCCCTCTATGGGCTTCCAAATATCCCTTTGCCAATTCCACAAGAACAGCCTTAGCGAAAGGCTTCTTGAAGGGAAAGATGTAACTCTGTGAGATGAATTAACAGAACACAGAGCAGTTTCTCAGAAAGCATCTTTCCAGTTTTGAACGGAAGATATTTCCTTTTTCACCATAGCCCTCTATGGGCTTCCAAATATCCCGTTGCCAATTCCACAAGAACAGCCTTAGCGAAAGGCTTCTTGAAGGGAAAGATGTAACTCTGTGAGATGAATTAACAGAACACAGAGCAGTTTCTCAGAAAGCTTCTTTCCAGTTTTGAACGGAAGATATTTCCTTTTTCACCATAGCCCTCTATGGGCTTCCAAATATCCCTTTGCCAATTCCACAAGAACAGCCTTAGCGAAAGGCTTCTTGAAGGGGAAGATGTAACTCTGTGAGATGAATTAACAGAACACAGAGCACTTTCTCACAAAGCTTCTTTCCAGGTTTGAACGGAACATATTTCCTTTTTCACCATAGCCCTCTATGGGCTTCCAAATATCTCTTTGCCAATTCCACAAGAACAGCCTTAGCGAAAGACATCTTGAAGGGAAAGATGTAACTCTGTGAGATGAATTAACCGAACACAGAGCAGTTTCTCAGAAAGCTTCTTTCCAGTTTTGAACGGAAGATATTTCCTTTTTCACCATAGCAATCTATGGGCTTCCAAATATCCCTTTGCCAATTCCACAAGAACAGCCTTAGCGAAAGGCATCTTGAAGGGAAAGATGTAACTCTGTGAGATGAATTAACAGAACACAGAGCAGCTTCTCAGAAAGCTTCTTTCCAGTTTTGAACGGAAGATATTTCCTTTTTCACCATAGCCCTCTATGGGCTTCCAAATATCCCTTTGTCAATTCCCCAAGAACAGCCTTAGCGAAAGGCTTCTTGAAGGGAAAGACGTAACTCTGTGAGATGAATTAACAGAACACAGAGCAGTTTCTCAGAAAGCTTCTTTCCAGTTTTCAAATGAAGATATTTCCTTTTTCACCATAGCCCTCTACGGGCTTTCAAATATCCCTTTGCCAATTCCACAAGAACAGCCTTAGCGAAAGGCTTCTTGAAGGGAAAGATGTAACTCTGTGAGATGAATGAACAGAACACAGAGCAGTTTCTCAGAAAGCTTCTTTCCAGTTTTGAACGGAAGATATTTCCTTTTTCACCATAGCCCTCTATGGGCTTCCAAATATCCCTTTGCCAATTCCACAAGAACAGCCTTAGCGAAAGGCTTCTTGAAGGGAAAGATGTAACTCTGTGAGATGAATTAACAGAACACAGAGCAGTTTCTCAGAAAGCATCTTTCCAGTTTTGAACGGTAGATATTTCCTTTTTCACCATAGCCCTCTATGGGATTCCAAATATCCCTTTGCCAATTCCACAAGAACAGCCTTAGCCAAAGGCTTCTTGAAGGGAAAGATGTAACTCTGTGAGATGAATTAACAGAACACAGAGCAGTTTCTCCGAAAGCTTCTTTCCAGTTTTGAACGGAAGATATTTCCTTTTTCACCATAGCCCTCTATGGGCTTCCAAATATCCCTTTGCCAATTCCACAAGAACAGCCTTAGCGAAAGGCTTCTTGAAGGGAAAGATGTACCTCTGTGAGATGAATTAACAGAGCACAGAGCCGTTTATCCGAAAGCTTCTTTCCAGTTTTGAACGGAAGATAATTCCTTTTTCACCATAGCCCTCTATGGGCTTCCAAATATCCCTTTGCCAATTCCACAAGAACAGCCTTAGCGAAAGGCTTCTTGAAGGGAAAGATGTAACTCTGTGAGATGAATTAACAGAACACAGAGCAGTTTCTCAGAAAGCTTCTTTCCAGTTTTGAACGGAAGGTATTTCCGTTTTCACCATAGCCCTCTATGGGCTTCCAAATATCCCTTTGCAAATTCCACAAGAACAGCCTTAGCGAAAGGCTTCTTGAAGGGAAAGACGTAACTCTGTGAGATGAATGAACAGAACACAGAGCAGTTTCTCCGAAAGCTTCTTTCCAGTTTTGAACGGAAGATATTTCCTTTTTCACCATAGCCCTCTATGGGCTTCCAAATATCCCTTTGCCAATTCCACAAGAACAGCCTTAGCGAAAGGCTTATTGAAGGCAAAGATGTAACTCTGTGAGATGAATTAACAGAACACAGAGCAGTTTCTCAGAAAGATTCTTTCCAGTTTTGAACGGAAGATATTTCCTTTTTCACCATAGCCCTCTATGGGCTTCCAAATATCCCTTTGCCAATCCAACAAGAACAGCCTTAGCGAAAGGCTTCTTGAAGGGAAAGATGTAACTCGGTGAGATGAATTAACAGAACACAGAGCAGTTTCTCAGAAAGCTTCTTTCCAGTTTTGAACTTAAGATATTTCCTTTTTCACCATAGCCCTCTATGGGCTTCCAAATATCTCTTTGCCAATTCCACAAGAACAGCCTTAGCGAAAGACTTCTTGAAGGGAAAGATGTAACTCTGTGAGATGAATTAACAGAACACAGAGCAGTTTCTCAGAAAGCTTCTTTCCAGTTTTGAACGGAAGATGTTTCCTTTTTCACCATGGCCCTCTATGGGCTTCCAAATATCAATTTGCCAATTCCACAAGAACAGCCTTAGCGAAAGGCTTCTTGAAGGGAAAGATGTAACTCTGTGAGATGAATTAACAGAACACAGAGCAGTTTCTCAGAAAGCTTCTTTCCAGTTTTGAACGGAAGATATTTCCTTTTTCACCATAGCCCTCTATGGGCTTCCAAATATCCCTTTGCCAATTCCACAAGAACAGCCTTAGCGAAAGGCTTCTTGAAGGGAAAGATGTAACTCTGTGAGATGAATTAACAGAACACAGAGCAGTTTCTCAGAAAGCTTCTTTCCAGTTTTGAACGGAAGATATTTCCTTTTTCACCATAGCCCTCTATGGGCTTCCAAATATCCCTTTGCCAATTCCACAAGAACAGCCTTAGCGAAAGGCTTCTTGAAGGGAAAGATGTAACTCTGTGAGATGAATTAACAGAACACAGAGCAGTTTCTCAGAAAGCATCTGTCCAGTTTTGAACGGAAGATATTTCCTTTTTCACCATAGCCCTCTATGGGCTTCCAAATATCCCGTTGCCAATTCCACAAGAACAGCCTTAGCGAAAGGCTTCTTGAAGGGAAAGATGTAACTCTGTGAGATGAATTAACAGAACACAGAGCAGTTTCTCAGAAAGCTTCTTTCCAGTTTTGAACGGAAGATATTTCCTTTTTCACCATAGCCCTCTATGGGCTTCCAAATATCCCTTTGCCAATTCCACAAGAACAGCCTTAGCGAAAGGCTTCTTGAAGGGAAACATGTAACTCTGTGAGATGAATTAACAGAACACAGAGCACTTTCTCACAAAGCTTCTTTCCAGTTTTGAACGGAAGATATTTCCTTTTTCACCATAGCCCTCTATGGGCTTCCAAATATCTCTTTGCCAATTCCACAAGAACAGCCTTAGCGAAAGACATCTTGAAGGGAAAGATGTAACTCTGTGAGATGAATTAACAGAACACAGAGCAGTTTCTCAGAAAGCTTCTTTCCAGTTTTGAACGGAAGATATTTCCTTTTTCACCATAGCAATCTATGGGGTTCCGAATATCCCTTTGCCAATTCCACAAGAACAGCCTTAGCGAAAGGCATCTTGAAGGGAAAGATGTAACTCTGTGAGATGAATTAACAGAACACAGAGCAGCTTCTCAGAAAGCTTCTTTCCAGTTTTGAACGGAAGATATTTCCTTTTTCACCATAGCCCTCTATGGGCTTCCAAATATCCCTTTGCCAATTCCCCAAGAACAGCCTTAGCGAAAGGCTTCTTGAAGGGAAAGACGTAACTCTGTGAGATGAATTAACAGAACACAGAGCAGTTTCTCAGAAAGCTTCTTTCCAGTTTTGAACGGAAGATATTTCCTTTTTCACCATAGCCCCCTATGGGCTTCCAAATATCCCTTTGCCAATTCCCCAAGAACAGCCTTAGCGAAAGACTTCTTGAAGGGAAAGATGTAACTCTGTGAGATGAATTAACAGAACACAGAGCAGTTTCTCAGAAAGCTTCTTTCCAGTTTTCAACGGAAGATATTTCCTTTTTCACCATAGCCCTCTATGGGCTTCCAAATATCCCTTTGCCAATTCCACAAGAACAGCCTTAGCGAAAGGCTTCTTGAAGGGAAAGATGTAACTCTGTGAGATGAATTAACAGAACACAGCGCAGTTTCTCAGAAAGCTTCTTTCCAGTTTTCAACGAAAGTTATTTCCTTTTTCACCATAGCCCTCTATGGGCTTCCAAATATCCCTTTGCCTATTCCACAAGAACAGCCTTAGCGAAAGGCTTCTTGAAGGGAAAGATGTAACTCTGTGAGATGAATTAACAGAACACAGAGCCGTTTCTCAGAAAGCTTCTTTCAGTTTTGAACGGAAGATATTTCCTTTTTCACCATAGCCCTCTATGGGCTTCCAAATATCCCTTTGCCAATTCCACAAGAACAGATTAGCGAAAGGCTTCTTGAAGGGAAAGATGTAACTCTGTGAGATGAATTAACAGAACACAGAGCAGTTTCTCAGAAAGCTTCTTTCCAGTTTTGAACGGAAGATATTTCCTTTTCCACCATAGCCCTCTATGGGCTTCCAAATATCCCTTTGCCAATTCCACAAGAACAGCCTTAGCGAAAGGCTTCTTGAAGGGAAAGATGTAACTCTGTGAGATGAATTAACAGAACAGAGAGCAGTTTCTCAGAAAGCTTCTTTCCAGTTTTGAACGGAAGATATTTCCTTTTTCACCATAGCCCTCTATGGGCTTCCAAATATCCCTTTGCCAATTCCACAAGAACAGCCTTAGCGAAAGGCTTCTTGAAGGGAAAGACGTAACTCTGTGAGATGAATTAACAGAACACAGAGCAGTTTCTCAGAAAGCTTCTCTCCAGTTTTCAACGGAAGATATTTCCTTTTTCACCATAGCCCTCTATGGGCTTCCAAATATCCCTTTGCCAATTCCACAGGAACAGCCTTAGCGAAAGGCTTCTGGAAGGGAAAGATGTAACTCTGTGAGATGAATTAACAGAACACAGAGCAGTTTCTCAGAAAGCTTCTTTCCAGTTTTGAACGGAAGATATTTCCTTTTTCACCATAGCCCTCTATGGGCTTCCAAATATCCCTTTGCCAATTCCAGAAGAACAGCCTTAGCGAAAGGCTTCTTGAAGGGAAAGATGTAACTCTGTGAGATGAATTAACAGAACACAGAGCAGTTTCTCAGAAAGCTTCTTTCCAGTTTTGAACGGAAGATATTTCCTTTTTCACCATAGCCCTCTATGGGCTTCCAAATATCCCTTTGCAATTCCACAAGAACAGCCTTAGCCAAAGGCTTCTTGAAGGGAAAGATGTAACTCTGTGAGATGAATTAACAGAACACAGAGCTGTTTCTCCGAAAGCTTCTTTCCAGTTTTGAACGGAAGATATTTCCTTTTTCACCATAGCCCTCTATGGGCTTCCAAATATCCCTTTGCCAATTCCACAAGAACAGCCTTAGCGAAAGGCTTCTTGAAGGGAAAGATGTACCTCTGTGAGATGAATTAACAGAACACAGAGCCGTTTATCCGAAAGCTTCTTTCCAGTTTTGAACGGAAGATATTTCCTTTTTCACCATAGCCCTCTATGGGCTTCCAAATATCCCTTTGCCAATTCCACAAGAACAGCCTTAGCGAAAGGCTTCTTGAAGGGAAAGATGTAACTCTGTGAGATGAATTAACAGAACACAGAGCAGTTTCTCCGAAAGCTTCTTTCCAGTTTTGAACGGAAGATATTTCCTTTTTCACCATAGCCCTCTATGGGCTTCCAAATATCCCTTTGCCAATTCCACAAGAACAGCCTTAGCGAAAGGCTTCTTGTAGGGAAAGATGTACCTCTGTGAGATGAATTAACAGAACACAGAGCAGTTTCTCCGAAAGCTTCTTTCCAGTTTTGAACGGAAGATATTTCCTTTTTCACCATAGCCCTCTATGGGCTTCCAAATATCCCTTTGCCAATTCCCCAAGAACAGCCTTAGCGAAAGACTTCTTGAAGGGAAAGATGTAACTCTGTGAGATGAATTAACAGAACACAGAGCAGTTTCTCAGAAAGCTTCTTTCCAGTTTTCAACGGAAGATATTTCCTTTTTCACCATAGCCCTCTATGGGCTTCCAAATATCCCTTTGCCAATTCCACAAGAACAGCCTTAGCGAAAGGCTTCTTGAAGGGAAAGATGTAACTCTGTGAGATGAATTAACAGAACACAGCGCAGTTTCTCAGAAAGCTTCTTTCCAGTTTTCAACGAAAGTTATTTCCTTTTTCACCATAGCCCTCTATGGGCTTCCAAATATCCCTTTGCCAATTCCACAAGAACAGCCTTAGCGAAAGGCTTCTTGAAGGGAAAGATGTAACTCTGTGAGATGAATTAACAGAACACAGAGCCGTTTCTCAGAAAGCTTCTTTCAGTTTTGAACGGAAGATATTTCCTTTTTCACCATAGCCCTCTATGGGCTTCCAAATATCCCTTTGCCAATTCCACAAGAACAGATTAGCGAAAGGCTTCTTGAAGGGAAAGATGTAACTCTGTGAGATGAATTAACAGAACACAGAGCAGTTTCTCAGAAAGCTTCTTTCCAGTTTTGAACGGAAGATATTTCCTTTTTCACCATAGCCCTCTATGGGCTTCCAAATATCCCTTTGCCAATTCCACAAGAACAGCCTTAGCGAAAGGCTTCTTGAAGGGAAAGATGTAACTCTGTGAGATGAATTAACAGAACACAGAGCAGTTTCTCAGAAAGCTTCTTTCCAGTTTTGAACGGAAGATATTTCCTTTTTCACCATAGCCCTCTATGGGCTTCCAAATATCCCTTTGCCAATTCCACAAGAACAGCCTTAGCGAAAGGCTTCTTGAAGGGAAAGATGTAACTCTGTGAGATGAATTAACAGAACACAGAGCAGTTTCTCAGAAAGCTTCTTTCCAGTTTTGAACGGAAGATATTCCTTTTTCACCATAGCCCTCTATGGGCTTCCAAATATCCCTTTGCCAATTCCACAAGAACAGCCTTAGCGAAAGGCTTCTTGAAGGGAAAGATGTAACTCTGTGGGATGAATTAACAGAACAGAGAGCAGTTTCTCAGAAAGCTTCTTTCCAGTTTTGAACGGAAGATATTTCCTTTTTCACCATAGCCCTCTATGGGCTTCCAAATATCCCTTTGCCAATTCCACAAGAACAGCCTTAGCGAAAGGCTTCTTGAAGGGAAAGACGTAACTCTGTGAGATGAATTAACAGAACACAGAGCAGTTTCTCAGAAAGCTTCTCTCCAGTTTTCAACGGAAGATATTTCCTTTTTCACCATAGCCCTCTAGGGGATTCCAAATATCCCTTTGCCAATTCCACAGGAACAGCCTTAGCGAAAGGCTTCTGGAAGGGAAAGATGTAACTCTGTGAGATGAATTAACAGAACACAGAGCAGTTTCTCAGAAAGCTTCTTTCCAGTTTTGAACGGAAGATATTTCCTTTTTCACCATAGCCCTCTATGGGCTTCCAAATATCCCTTTGCCAATTCCACAAGAACAGCCTTAGCGAAAGGCTTCTTGAAGGGAAAGATGTAACTCTGTGAGATGAATTAACAGAACACAGAGCAGTTTCTCAGAAAGCTTCTTTCCAGTTTTGAACGGAAGATATTTCCTTTTTCACCATAGCCCTCTATGGGCTTCCAAATATCCCTTTGCAATTCCACAAGAACAGCCTTAGCCAAAGGCTTCTTGAAGGGAAAGATGTAACTCTGTGAGATGAATTAACAGAACACAGAGCAGTTTCTCCGAAAGCTTCTTTCCAGTTTTGAACGGAAGATATTTCCTTTTTCACCATAGCCCTCTATGGGCTTCCAAATATCCCTTTGCCAATTCCACAAGAACAGCCTTAGCGAAAGGCTTCTTGAAGGGAAAGATGTACCTCTGTGAGATGAATTAACAGAACACAGAGCCGTTTATCCGAAAGCTTCTTTCCAGTTTTGAACGGAAGATATTTCCTTTTTCACCATAGCCCTCTATGGGCTTCCAAATATCCCTTTGCCAATTCCACAAGAACAGCCTTAACGAAAGGCTTCTTGAAGGGAAAGATGTAACTCTGTGAGATGAATTAACAGAACACAGAGCCGTTTCTCAGAAAGCTTCTTTCCAGTTTTGAACGGAAGATATTTCCTTTTTCACCATAGCCCTCTATGGGCTTCCAAATATCCCTTTGCCAATTCCACAAGAACAGCCTTAGCGAAAGGCTTCTTGAAGGGAAAGACGTAACTCTGTGAGATGAATGAACAGAACACAGAGCAGTTTCTCCGAAAGCTTCTTTCCAGTTTTGAACGGAATATATTTCCTTTTTCACCATAGCCCTCTATGGGCTTCCAAATATCCCTTTGCCAATTCCACAAGAACAGCCTTAGCGAAAGGCTTCTTGAAGGGAAAGATGTAACTCTGTGAGATGAATTAACAGAACACAGAGCAGTTTCTCCGAAAGCTTCTTTCCAGTTTTGAACGGAAGATATTTCCTTTTTCACCATAGCCCTCTATGGGCTTCCAAATATCCCTTTGCCAATTCCACAAGAACAGCCTTAGCGAAAGGCTTCTTGTAGGGAAAGATGTACCTCTGTGAGATGAATTAACAGAACACAGAGCCGTTTATCCGAAACCTTCTTTCCAGTTTTGAACGGAAGATATTTCCTTTTTCACCATAGCCCTCTATGGGCTTCCAAATATCCCTTTGCCAAATCCACAAGAACAGCCTTAGCGAAAGGCTTCTTGAAGGGAAAGATGTAACTCTGTGAGATGAATTAACAGAACACAGAGCCGTTTCTCAGAAAGCTTCTTTCAGTTTTGAACGGAAGATATTTCCTTTTTCACCATAGCCCTCTATGGGCTTCCAAATATCCCTTTGCCAATTCCACAAGAACAGCCTTAGCGAAAGGCTTCTTGAAGGGAAAGATGTAACTCTGTGAGATGAATTAACAGAACACAGAGCAGTTTCTCAGAAAGCTTCTTTCCAGTTTTCAAATGAAGATATTTCCTTTTACACCATAGCCCTCTCTTGGCTTCCAAATATCCCTTTGCCAATTCCACAAGAACAGCCTTAGCGAAAGGCTTCTTGAAGGGAAAGATGTAACTCTGTGAGATGAATTAACAGAACACAGAGCAGTTTCTCAGAAAGCTTCTTTCCAGTTTTGAACGGAAGATATTTCCTTTTTCACCATAGCCCTCTATGGGCTTCCAAATATCCCGTTGCCAATTCCACAAGAATAGCCTTAGCGAAAGGCTTCTTGAAGGGAAAGATGTAACTCTGTGAGATGAATTAACAGAACACAGAGCAGTTTCTCAGAAAGCTTCTTTCCAGTTTTGAACGGAAGATATTTCCTTTTTCATCATAGCCCTCTATGGGCTTCCAAATATCCCTTTGCAATTCCACAAGAACAGCCTTAGCGAAAGGCTTCTTGAAGGGAAAGATGTAACTCTGTGAGATGAATTAACAGAACACAGAGCACTTTCTCACAAAGCTTCTTTCCAGTTTTGAACGGAAGATATTTCCTTTTTCACCATAGCCCTCTATGGGCTTCCAAATATCCCTTTGCCAATTCCACAAGAACAGCCTTAGCGAAAGGCTTCTTGAAGGGAAAGACGTAACTCTGTGAGATGAATTAACAGAACACAGAGCAGTTTCTCAGAAAGCTTCTTTCCAGTTTTGAACGGAAGATATTTCCTTTTACACCATAGCCCTCTATGGGCTTCCAAATATCCCTTTGCCAATTCCAGAAGAACAGCCTTAGCGAAAGGCTTCTTGAAGGGAAAGATGTAACTCTGTGAGATGAATTAACAGAACACAGAGCAGTTTCTCAGAAAGCTTCTTTCCAGTTTTGAACGGAAGATATTTCCTTTTTCACCATAGCCCTCTATGGGCTTCCAAATATCCCTTTGCCAATTCCACAAGAACAGCCTTAGCCAAAGGCTTCTTGAAGGGAAAGATGTAACTCTGTGAGATGAATTAACAGAACACAGAGCAGTTTCTCCGAAATCTTCTTTCCAGTTTTGAACGGAAGATATTTCCTTTTTCACCATAGCCCTCTATGGGCTTCCAAATATCCCTTTGCCAATTCCACAAGAACAGCCTTAGCGAAAGGCTTCTTGAAGGGAAAGATGTACCTCTGTGAGATGAATTAACAGAACACAGAGCCGTTTATCCGAAAGCTTCTTTCCAGTTTTGAACGGAAGATATTTCCTTTTTCACCATAGCCCTCTATGGGCTTCCAAATATCCCTTTGCCAATTCCACAAGAACAGCCTTAGCGAAAGGCTTCTTGAAGGGAAAGATGTAACTCTGTGAGATGAATTAACAGAACACAGAGCAGTTTCTCAGAAATCTTCTTTCCAGTTTTGAACGGAAGATATTTCCTTTTTCACCATAGCCCTCTAAGGGCTTCCAAATATCCCTTTGCCAATTCCACAAGAACAGCCTTAGCGAAAGGCTTCTTGAAGGGAAAGATGTAACTCTGTGACATGAATTAACAGAACACAGAGCAGTTTCTCAGAAAGCTTCTTTCCAGTTTTGAACGGAAGATATTTCCTTTTTCACCATAGCCCTCTATGGGCTTCCAAATATCCCTTTGCCAATTCCACAAGAACAGCCTTAGCGAAAGGCTTCTTGAAGGGAAAGATGTAACTCTGTGAGATGAATTAACAGAACACAGAGCAGTTTCTCAGAAAGCTTCTTTCCAGTTTTGAACGGAAGATATTTCCTTTTTCACCATAGCCCTCTATGGGCTTCCAAATATCCCATTGCCAATTCCACAAGAACAGCCTTAGCGAAAGGCTTCTTGAAGGGAAAGATGTAACTCTGTGAGATGAATTAACAGAACACAGAGCAGCTTCACAGAAAGCTTCTTTCCAGTTTTGAACGGAAGATATTTCCTTTTTCACCATAGCCCTCTATGGGCTTCCAAATATCCCTTTGCCAATTCCCCAAGAACATCCTTAGCGAAAGGCTTCTTGAAGGGAAAGACGTAACTCTGTGAGATGAATTAACAGAACACAGAGCAGTTTCTCAGAAAGCTTCTTTCCAGTTTTGAACGGAAGATATTTCCTTTTTCACCATAGCCCTGTATGGGCTTCAAAATATCCCTTTGCCAATTCCACAAGAACAGCCTTAGCGAAAGGCTTCTTGAAGGGAAAGATGTAACTCTGTGAGATGAATTAACAGAACACAGAGCCGTTTCTCAGAAAGCTTCTTTCAGTTTTGAACGGAAGATACTTCCTTTTTCACCATAGCCCTCTATGGGCTTCCAAATATCCCTTTGCCAATTCCACAAGAACAGCCTTAGCGAAAGGCTTCTTGAAGGGAAAGTTGTAACTCTGTGAGATGAATTAACAGAACACAGAGCAGTTTCTCAGAAAGCTTCTTTCCAGTTTTCAACGGAAGATATTTCCTTTTTCACCATAGCCCTCTCTGGGCTTCCAAATATCCCTTTGCCAATTCCACAAGAACAGCCTTAGCGAAAGGCTTCTTGAAGGGAAAGACGTAACTCTGTGAGATGAATGAACAGAACACAGAGCAGTTTCTCAGAAAGCTTCTTTCCAGTTTTGAACGGAAGATATTTCCTTTTTCACCATAGCCCTCTATGGGCTTCCAAATATCCCTTTGCCAATTCCAGAAGTACAGCCTTAGCGAAAGGCTTCTTGAAGGGAAAGATGTAACTCTGTGAGATGAATTAACAGAACACAGAGCAGTTTCTCAGAAAGCTTCTTTCCAGTTTCGAACGGAAGATATTTCCTTTTTCACCATAGCCCTCTATGGGCTTCCAAATATCCCTTTGCCAATTCCGCAAGAACAGCCTTAGCGAAAGGCTTCTTGAAGGGAAAGATGTAACTCTGTGAGATGAATTAACAGAACACAGGGCAGTTTCTCAGAAAGCTTCTTTCCAGTTTTGAACGGAAGATATTTCCTTTTTCACCATAGCCCTCTATGGGCTTCCAAATATCCCTTTGCCAATTCCACAAGAACAGCCTTAGCGAAAGGCTTCTTGAAGGGAAAGATGTAACTCTGTGAGATGAATTAACAGAGCACAGAGCAGTTTCTCAGAAAGCTTCTTTCCAGTTTTGAACGGAAGACATTTCCTTTTTCACCATAGCCCTCTATGGTGTTCCAAATATCCCTTTGCCAATTCCACAAAACAGCCTTAGCGAAAGGCTTCTTGAAGGGAAAGATATAACTCTGTGAGATGAATTAACAGAACACAGAGCAGTTTCTCCGAAAGCTTCTTTCCAGTTTTGAACGGATGTTATTTCCTTTTTCACCATAGCCCTCTATGGGCTTCCAAATATCCCTTTGCCAATTCCACAAGAACAGCCTTAGAGAAAGGCTTCTTGACGGGAAAGATGTAACTCTGTGAGATGAATTAACAGAACACAGAGCCGTTTCTCAGAAAGCTTCTTTCCAGTTTTCAGCGGAAGATATTTCCTTTTTCACCATAGCCCTCTATGGGCTTCCAAATATCCCTTTGCCAATTCCGCAAGAACAGCCTTAGCGAAAGGCTTCTTGAAGGGAAAGATGTAACTCTGTGAGATGAATTAACAGAACACAGAGCACTTTCTCACAAAGCTTCTTTCCAGTTTTGAACGGAAGATATTTCCTTTTTCACCATAGCCCTCTATGGGCTTCCAAATATCCCTTTGCCAATTCCACAAGAACAGCCTTAGCGAAAGGCTTCTTGAAGGGAAAGATGTAACTCTGTTAGATGAATTAACAGAACGCAGAGCAGTTTCTCAGAAAGCTTCTTTCCAGTTTTGAACGGAAGATATTTCCTTTTTCACCATAGCCCTCTATGGGCTTCCAAATATCCCTTTGCCAATTCCACAAGAACAGCCTTAGCGAAAGGCTTCTTGAAGGGAGAGATGTAACTCTGTGAGATGAATTAACAGAACACAGAGCAGTTTCTCAGAAAGCTTCTTTCCAGTTTTGAACGGATGTTATTTCCTTTTTCACCATAGCCCTCTATGGGCTTCCAAATATCCCTTTGCCAATTCCACAAGAAGAGCCTTAGCGAAAGGCTTCTTGAAGGGAAAGATGTAACTCTGTGAGATGAATTAACAGAACACAGAGCCGTTTCTCAGAAAGCTTCTTTCCAGTTTTGAACGGAAGATATTTCCTTTTTCACCATAGCCCTCTATGGGCTTCCAAATATCCCTTTGCCAATTCCACAAGAACAGCCTTAGCGAAAGGCTTCTTGAAGGGAAAGATGTAACTATGTGAGATGAATTAACAGAACACAGAGCCGTTTCTCAGAAAGCTTCTTTCCAGTTTTGAACGGAAGATATTTCCTTTTTCACCATAGCCCTCTATGGGCTTCCAAATATCCCTTTGCCAATTCCACAAGAACAGCCTTAGCGAAAGGCTTCTTGAAGGGAAAGATGTAACTCTGTGAGATGAATTAACAGAACACAGAGCAGTTTCTCAGAAAGCTTCTTTCCAGTTTTGAACAGAAGATATTTCCTTTTTCTCCATAGCCCTCTATGGGCTTCCAAATATCCCTTTGCCAATTCCACAAGAACAGCCTTAGGCAAAGGCTTCTTGAAGGGAAAGATGTAACTCTGTGAGATGAATTAAAAGAACACAGAGCAGTTTCTCAGAAAGCTTCTTTCCAGTTTTGAACGGAAGATATTTCCTTTTTCACCATAGCCCTCTATGGGCTTCCAAATATCCCTTTGCCAATTCCACAAGAACAGCCTTAGCGAAAGGCTTCTTGAAGGGAAAGATGTAACTCTGTGAGATGAATTAACAGAACACAGAGCCGTTTCTCAGAAAGCTTCTTTCCAGTTTTGAACGGAAGATATTTCCTTTTTCACCATAGCCCTCTATGGGCTTCCAAATATCCCTTTGCCAATTCCACAAGAACAGCCTTAGCGAAAGGCTTCTTGAAGGGAAAGATGTAACTCTGTGAGATGAATTAACAGAACACAGAGGCGTTTCTCAGAAAGCTTCTTTCCAGTTTTGAACGGAAGTTATTTCCTTTTTCACCATAGCCCTCTATGGGCTTCCAAATATGCCTTTGCCAATTCCACAAGAACAGCCTTAGCGAAAGGCTTCTTGAAGGGAAAGATGTAAATCTGTGAGATGAATTAACAGAACACAGAGCAGTTTCTCAGAAAGCTTCTTTCCAGTTTTGAACGGAAGATATTTCCTTTTTCACCATAGCCCTCTATGGGCTTCCAAATATCCCTTTGCCAATTCCACAAGAACAGCCTTAGCGAAAGGCTTCTTGAAGGGAAAGATGTAACTCTGTGAGATGAATTAACAGAACACAGAGCAGTTTCTCAGAAAGCTTCTTTCCAGTTTTGAACGGAAGATATTTCCTTTTTCAACATAGCCCTCTATGGGGTTCCAAATATCCCTTTGCCAATTCCACAAGAACAGCCTTAGCGAAAGGCTTCTTGAAGGGAAAGATGTAACTCTGTGAGATGAATTAACAGAACACAGAGCAGTTTCTCCGAAAGCTTCTTTCCAGTTTTGAACGGAAGTTATTTCCTTTTTCACCATAGCCCTCTATGGGCTTCCAAATATCCCTTTGCCAATTACACAAGAACAGCCTTAGAGAAAGGCTTCTTGAAGGGAAAGATGTAACTCTGTGAGATGAATTAACAGAACACAGAGCCGTTTCTCAGAAAGCTTCTTTCCAGTTTTGAACGAAGATATTTCCTTTTTCACTATAACCCTCTATGGGCTTCCAAATATCCCTTTGCCAATTCCACAAGAACAGCCTTAGCGAAAGGCTTCTTGAAGGGAAAGATGTAACTCTGTGAGATGAAATAACAGAACACAGAGCCGTTTCTCAGAAAGCTTCTTTCCAGTTTTGAACGGAAGATATTTCCTTTTTCACCATAGCCCTCTATGGGCTTCCAAATATCCCTTTGCCAATTCCACAAGAACAGCCTTAGCGAAAGGCTTCTTGAAGGGAAAGATGTAACTCTGTGAGATGAGTTAACAGAACACAGAGCAGTTTCTCAGAAAGCTTCTTTCCAGTTTTCAACGGAAGATATTTCCTTTTTCACCATAGCCCTCTATGGGCTTCCAAATATCCCTTTGCCAATTCCACAAGAACAGCCTTAGCGAAAGGCTTCTTGAAGGGATAGATGTAACTCTGTGAGATGAATTAACAGAACACAGAGCAGTTTCTCAGAAAGCTTCTTTCCAGTTTTGAACGGAAGATATTTCCTTTTTCACCATAGCCCTCTATGGGCTTCCAAATATCCCTTTGCCAATTCCACAAGAACAGCCTTAGCGAAAGGCTTCTTGAAGGGAAAGATGTAACTCTGTGAGATGAATTAACAGAACACAGAGCAGTTTCTCAGAAAACTTCTTTCCAGTTTTGAACGGAAGATATTTCCTTTTTCACCATAGCCCTCTATGGGTTTCCAAATATCCCTTTGCCAATTCCACAAGAACAGCCTTAGCGAAAGGATTCTTGAAGGGAAAGATGTAACTCTGTGAGATGAAATAACAGAACACAGAGCCGTTTCTCAGAAAGCTTCTTTCCAGTTTTGAACGGAAGATATTTCCTTTTTCACCATAGCCCTCTATGGGCTTCCAAATATCCCTTTGCCAATTCCACAAGAACAGCCTTAGCGAAAGGCTTCTTGAAGGGAAAGATGTAACTCTGTGAGATGAGTTAACAGAACACAGAGCAGTTTCTCAGAAAGCTTCTTTCCAGTTTTCAACGGAAGATATTTCCTTTTTCACCATAGCCCTCTATGGGCTTCCAAATATCCCTTTGCCAATTCCACAAGAACAGCCTTAGCGAAAGGCTTCTTGAAGGGATAGATGTAACTCTGTGAGATGAATTAACAGAACACAGAGCAGTTTCTCAGAAAGCTTCTTTCCAGTTTTGAACGGAAGATATTTCCTTTTTCACCATAGCCCTCTATGGGCTTCCAAATATCCCTTTGCCAATTCCACAAGAACAGCCTTAGCGAAAGGCTTCTTGAAGGGAAAGATGTAACTCTGTGAGATGAATTAACAGAACACAGAGCAGTTTCTCAGAAAACTTCTTTCCAGTTTTGAACGGAAGATATTTCCTTTTTCACCATAGCCCTCTATGGGTTTCCAAATATCCCTTTGCCAATTCCACAAGAACAGCCTTAGCGAAAGGATTCTTGAAGGGAAAGATGTAACTCTGTGAGATGAATTAACAGAACACAGAGCAGTTTCTCAGAAAGCTTCTTTCCAGTTTTGAACGGAAGATATTTCCTTTTTCACCATAGCCCTCTATGGGCTTCCAAATATCCCTTTGCCAATTCCACAAGAACAGCCTTAGCGAAAGGCTTCTTGAAGGGAAAGATGTAACTCTGTGAGATGAATTAACAGAACACAGAGCCGTTTCTCAGAAAGCTTCTTTCCAGTTTTGAACGGAAGATATTTCCTTTTTCACCATAGCCCTCTATGGGCTTCCAAATATCCCTTTGCCAATTCCACAAGAACAGCCTTAGCGAAAGGCTTCTTGAAGGGAAAGATGTAACTCTGTGAGATGAGCTAACAGAACACAGAGCAGTTTCTCAGAAAGCTTCTTTCCAGTTTTGAACGGAAGATATTCCCTTTTTCACCATAGCCCTCTATGGGCTTCCAAATATCCCTTTGCCAATTCCACAAGAACAGCCTTAGCGAAAGGCTTCTTGAAGGGAAAGATGTAACTCTGTGAGATGAATTAACAGAACACAGAGCAGTTTCTCAGAAAGCTTCTTTCCAGTTTTGAACGGAAGATATTTCCTTTTTCACCATAGCCCTCTATGGGCTTCCAAATATCCCTTTGCCAATTCCACAAGAACAGCCTTAGCGAAAGGCTTCTTGAAGGGAAAGATGTAACTCTGTGAGATGAATTAACAGAACACAGAGCAGTTTCTCAGAAAGCTTCTTTCCAGTTTTGAACGGATGTTATTTCCTTTTTCACCATAGCCCTCTAAGGGCTTCCAAATATCCCTTTGCCAATTCCACAAGAACAGCCTTAGCGAAAGGCTTCTTGAAGGGAAAGATGTAACTCTGTGAGATGAATTAACAGAACACAGAGCAGTTTCTCAGAAAGCTTCTTTCCAGTTTTCAACGGAAGATATTTCCTTTTTCACCATAGCCCTCTATGGGCTTCCAAATATCCCTTTGCCAATTCCACAAGAACAGCCTTAGCGAAAGGCTTCTTGAAGGGAAAGATGTAACTCTGTGAGATGAATTAACAGAACACAGAGCACTTTCTCACAAAGCTTCTTTCCAGTTTTGAGCGGAACATATTTCCTTTTACACCATAGCCCTCTATGGGCTTCCAAATATCCCTTTGCCAATTCCACAAGAACAGCCTTAGCGAAAGGCTTCTTGAAGGGAAAGATGTAACTCTGTGAGATGAATTAACAGAACACAGAGCCGTTTCTCAGAAAGCTTCTTTCCAGTTTTGAAGGGAAGATATTTCCTTTTTCAACATAGTCCTTTTTGGGCTTCCAAATATCCCTTTGCCAATTCCACAAGAACAGCCTTAGCGAAAGGCTTCTTGAATGGAAAGATGTAACTCTGTGAGATGAATGAACAGAACACAGAGCAGTTTCTCAGAAACTTCTTTCCAGTTTTGAACGGAAGATATTTCCTTTTTCACCATAGCCCTCTATGGGCTTCCAAATATCCCTTTGCCAATTACACAAGAACAGCCTTAGCGAAAGGCTTCTTGAAGGGAAAGATGTAACTCTGTGAGATGAATTAACAGAACACAGAGCAGTTTCTCAGAAAGCTTCTTTCCAGTTTTGAACGGAAGATATTTCCTTTTTCACCATAGCCCTCTATGGGCTTCCAAATATCCCTTTGCCAATTCCACAAGAACAGCCTTAGCGAAAGGCTTCTTGAAGGGAAAGATGTAACTCTGTGAGATGAATTAACAGAACACAGAGCAGTTTCTCAGAAAGCTTCTTTCCAGTTTTGAACGGAAGATATTTCCTTTTTCACCATAGCCCTCTATGGGTTTCCAAATATCCCTTTGCCAATTCCACAAGAACAGCCTTAGCGAAAGGCTTCTTGAAGGGAAAGATGTAACTCTGTGAGATGAATTAACAGAACACAGAGCAGTTTCTCAGAAAGCTTCTTTCCAGTTTTGAACGGAAGATATTTCCTTTTTCTCCATAGCCCTCTATGGGTTTCCAAATATCCCTTTGCCAATTCCACAAGAACAGCCTTAGCGAAAGGCTTCTTGAAGGGAAAGATGTAACTCTGTGAGATGAATTAACAGAACACAGAGCAGTTTCTCAGAAAGCTTCTTTCCACTTTTGAACGGAAGATATTTCCTTTTTCACCCTAGCCCTCTATGGGCTTCCATATATCCCTTTGCCAATTCCACAAGAACAGCCTTAGCGAAAGGCTTCTTGAAGGGAAAGATGTAACTCTGTGAGATGAATTAACAGAACACAGAGCCGTTTCTCAGAAACCTTCTTTCCAATTTTGAACGGAAGATATTTCCTTTTTCACCATAGCCCTCTATGGGCTTCCAAATATCCCTTAGCCAATTCCACAAGAACAGCCTTAGCGAAAGGCTTCTTGAAGGGAAAGATGTAACTCTGTGAGATGAATTAACAGAACACAGAGCAGTTTCTCAGAAAGCTTCTTTCCAGTTTTGAACGGAAGATATTTCCTTTTTCACCCTAGCCCTCTATGGGTTTCCAAATATCCCTTTGCCAATTCCACAAGAACAGCCTTAGCGAAAGGATTCTTGAAGGGATAGATGTAACTCTGTGAGATGAATTAACAGAACACAGAGCAGTTTCTCAGAAAGCTTCTTTCCAGTTTTGAACGGAAGATATTTCCTTTTTCACCATAGCCCTCTAAGGGCTTCCAAATATCCCTTTGCCAATTCCACAAGAACAGCCTTAGCGAAAGGCTTCTTTAAGGGAAACATGTAACTCTGTGAGATGAATTAACAGAACACAGAGCAGTTTCTCAGAAAGCTTCTTTCCAGTTTTGAACGGAAGATATTTCCTTTTTCACCATATCCCTCTATGGGCTTCCAAATATCCCTTTGCCAATTCCACAAGAATAGCCTTAGCGAAAGGCTTCTTGAAGGGAAAGATGTAACTCTGTGAGATGAATTAACAGAACACAGAGCAGTTTCTCAGAAAGCTTCTTTCCAGTTTTGAACGGAAGATATTTCCTTTTTCTCCATAGCCCTCTATGGGCTTCCAAATATCCCTTTGCCAATTCCACAAGAACAGCCTTAGGCAAAGGCTTCTTGAAGGGAAAGATGTAACTCTGTGAGATGAATTAACAGAACACAGAGCAGTTTCTCAGAAAGCTTCTTTCCAGTTTTGAACGGATGTTATTTCCTTTTTCACCATAGCCCTCTATGGGTTTCCAAATATCCCTTTGCCAATTCCACAAGAACAGCCTTAGCGAAAGGCTTCTTGAAGGGAAAGATGTAACTCTGTGAGATGAATTAACAGAACACAGAGCCGTTTCTCAGAAAGCTTCTTTCCAGTTTTGAACGGAAGATATTTCCTTTTTCACCATAGCCCTCTATGGGCTTCCAAATATCCCTTTGCCAATTCCACAAGAACAGCCTTAGCGAAAGGCTTCTTGAAGGGAAAGATGTAACTCTGTGAGATGAATTAACAGAACACAGAGCAGTTTCTCAGAAAGCTTCTTTCCAGTTTTGAACGGAAGATATTTCCTTTTTCACCATAGCCCTCTATGGGCTTCCAAATATCCCTTTGCCAATTCCACAAGAACAGCCTTAGAGAAAGGCTTCTTGAAGGGAAAGATGTAACTCTGTGAGATGAATTAACAGAACACAGAGCAGTTTCTCAGAAAGCTTCTTTCCAGTTTTGAACGGAAGATATTTCCTTTTTCACCATAGCCCTCTATGGGCTTCCAAATATCCCTTTGCCAATTCCACAAGAACAGCCTTAGCGAAAGGCTTCTTGAAGGGAAAGATATAACTCTGTGAGATGAATTAACAGAACACAGAGCAGTTTCTCAGAAAGCTTCTTTCCAGTTTTGAACGGAAGATATTTCCTTTTTCACCATAGCCCTCTATGGGGTTCCAAATATCCCTTTGCCAATTCCACAAGAACAGCCTTAGCGAAAGGCTTCTTGAAGGGAAAGATGTAACTCTGTGAGATGAATTAACAGAACACAGAGCAGTTTCTCAGAAAGCTTCTTTCCAGTTTTGAACGGAAGTTATTTAATTTTTCACCATAGCCCTCTATGGGCTTCCAAATATCCCTTTGCCAATTACACAAGAACAGCCTTAGAGAAAGGCTTCTTGAAGGGAAAGATGTAACTCTGTGAGATGAATTAACAGAACACAGAGCCGTTTCTCAGAAAGCTTCTTTCCAGTTTTGAACGAAGATATTTCCTTTTTCACCATAGCCCTCTATGGGCTTCCAAATATCCCTTTGCCAATTCCACAAGAACAGCCTTAGCGAAAGGCTTTTTGAAGGGAAAGATGTAACTCTGTGAGATGAATTAACAGAACACAGAGCAGTTTCTCAGAAAGCTTCTTTCCAGTTTTGAACGGAAGATATTTCCTTTTTCACCATAGCCCTCTATGGGCTTCCAAATATCCCTTTGCCAATTCCACAAGAACAGCCTTAGCGAAAGGCTTCTTGAAGGGAAAGACGTAACTCTGTGAGATGAATTAACAGAACACAGAGCAGTTTCTCAGAAAGCTTCTTTCCAGTTTTGAATGGAAGATATTTCCTTTTTCACCATAGCCCTCTATGGGCTTCCAAATATCCCTTTGCCAATTCCACAAGAACAGCCTTAGCGAAAGGCTTCTTGAAGGGAAAGATGTAACTCTGTGAGATGAATGAACAGAACACAGAGCAGTTTCTCCGAAAGCTTCTTTCCAGTTTTGAACGGAAGATATTTCCTTTTTCACCATAGCCCTCTATGGGCTTCCAAATATCCCTTTGCCAATTCCACAAGAACAGCCTTAGCGAAAGGCTTCTTGAAGGAAAGATGTAACTCTGTGAGATGAATGAAGAGAACACAGAGCAGTTTCTCAGAAAGCTTCTTTCCACTTTTGAACGGAAGATATTTCCTTTTTCACCATAGCCCTCTATGGGCTTCCAAATATCCCTTTGCCAATTACACAAGAACAGCCTTAGAGAAAGGCTTCTTGAAGGGAAAGATGTAACTCTGTGAGATGAATTAACAGAACACAGAGCCGTTTCTCAGAAAGCTTCTTTCCAGTTTTGAACGAAGATATTTCCTTTTTCACCATAGCCCTCTATGGGCTTCCAAATATTCCTTTGCCAATTCCACAAGAACAGCCTTAGCGAAAGGCTTCTTGAAGGGAAAGATGTAACTCTGTGAGATGAATTAACAGAACACAGAGCCGTTTCTCAGAAAGCTTCTTTCCAGTTTTGAACGGAAGATATTTCCTTTTTCACCATAGCCCTCTATGGGCTTCCAAACATCCCTTTGCCAATTCCACAAGAACAGCCTTAGCGAAAGGCTTCTTGAAGGGAAAGATGTAACTCTGTGAGATGAGTTAAAGGAACACAGAGCAGTTTCTCAGAAAGCTTCTTTCCAGTTTTCAACGGAAGATATTTCCTTTTTCACCATAGCCCTCTATGGGCTTCCAAATATCCCTTTGCCAATTCCACAAGAACAGCCTTAGCGAAAGGCTTCTTGAAGGGATAGATGTAACTCTGTGAGATGAATTAACAGAACACAGAGCAGTTTCTCAGAAAGCTTCTTTCCAGTTTTGAACGGAAGATATTTCCTTTTTCACCATAGCCCTCTATGGGCTTCCAAATATCCCTTTGCCAATTCCACAAGAACAGCCTTAGCGAAAGGCTTCTTGAAGGGAAAGATGTAACTCTGTGAGATGAATTAACAGAACACAGAGCAGTTTCTCAGAAAGCTTCTTTCCAGTTTTGAACGGAAGATATTTCCTTTTTCACCATAGCCCTCTATGGGTTTCCAAATATCCCTTTGCCAATTCCACAAGAACAGCCTTAGCGAAAGGTTTCTTGAAGGGAAAGATGTAACTCTGTGAGATGAATTAACAGAACACAGAGCAGTTTCTCAGAAAGCTTCTTTCCAGTTTTGAACGGAAGATATTTCCTTTTTCACCATAGCCCTCTATGGGCTTCCAAATATCCCTTTGCCAATTCCACAAGAACAGCCTTAGCGAAAGGCTTCTTGAAGGGAAAGATGTAACTCTGTGAGATGAATTAACAGAACACAGAGCAGTTTCTCAGAAAGCTTCTTTCCAGTTTTGAACGAAAGATATTTCCTTTTTCACCATAGCCCTCTATGGGCTTCCAAATATCCCTTTGCCAATTCCACAAGAACAGCCTTAGCGAAAGGCTTCTTGAAGGGAAAGATGTAACTCTGTGAGATGAATTAACAGAACACAGAGCAGTTTCTCAGAAAGCTTCTTTCCAGTTTTGAACGGAAGATATTTCCTTTTTCTCCATAGCCCTCTATGGGCTTCCAAATATCCCTTTGCCAATTCCACAGGAACGGCCTTAGGCAAAGGCTTCTTGAAGGGAAAGATGTAACTCTGTGAGATGAATTAACAGAACACAGAGCAGTTTCTCCGAAAGCTTATTTCCAGTTTTGAACGGATGTTATTTCCTTTTTCACCATAGCCGTCTATGGGCTTCCAAATATCCCTTTGCCAATTCCACAAGAACAGCCTTAGCGAAAGGCTTCTTGAAGGAAAAGATGTAACTCTGTGAGATGAATTAACAGAACACAGAGCCGTTTCTCAGAAAGCTTCTTTCCAGTTTTGAACGGAAGATATTTCCTTTTTCACCATAGCCCTCTATGGGCTTCCAAATATCCCTTTGCCAATTCCACAAGAACAGCCTTAGCGAAAGGCTTCTTGAAGGGAAAGATGTAACTCTGTGAGATGAATTAACAGAACACAGAGCCGTTTCTCAGAAAGCTTCTTTCCAGTTTTGAACGGAAGATATTTCCTTTTTCACCATAGCCCTCTATGGGCTTCCAAATATCCCTTTGCCAATTCCAGAAGAACAGCCTTAGCGACAGGCTTCTTGAAGGGAAAGATGTAACTCTGTGAGATGAATTAACAGAACACAGAGCAGTTTCTCAGAAAGCTTCTTTCCAGTTTTGAACGGAAGATATTTCCTTTTTCTCCATAGCCCTCTATGGGCTTCCAAATATCCCTTTGCCAATTCCACAAGAACAGCCTTAGGCAAAGGCTTCTTGAAGGGAAAGATGTAACTCTGTGAGATGAATTAACAGAACACAGAGCAGTTTCTCCGAAAGCTTCTTTCCAGTTTTGAACGGATGTTATTTCCTTTTTCACCATAGCCCTCTATGGGTTTCCAAATATCCCTTTGCCAATTCCACAAGAACAGCCTTAGCGAAAGGCTTCTGGAAGGGAAAGATGTAACTCTGTGAGATGAATTAACAGAACACAGAGCCGTTTCTCAGAAAGCTTCTTTCCAGTTTTGAACGGAAGATATTTCCTTTTTCACCATAGCCCTCTATGGGCTTCCAAATATCCCTTTGCCAATTCCACAAGAACAGCCTTAGCGAAAGGCTTCTTGAAGGGAAAGATGTAACTCTGTGAGATGAATTAACAGAACACAGAGCCGTTTCTCAGAAAGCTTCTTTCCAGTTTTGAACGGAAGATATTTCCTTTTTCACCATAGCCCTCTATGGGCTTCCAAATATCCCTTTGCCAATTCCACAAGAACAGCCTTAGCGAAAGGCTTCTTGAAGGGAAAGATGTAACTCTGTGAGATGAATTAACAGAACACAGAGCAGTTTCTCAGAAAGCTTCTTTCCAGTTTTGAACGGAAGATATTTCTTTTTTCACCATAGCCCTCTATGGGCTTCCAAATATCCCTTTGCCAATTCCACAAGAACAGCCTTAGCGAAAGGCTTCTTGAAGGGAAAGATGTAACTCTGTGAGATGAATTAACAGAACACAGAGCAGTTTCTCAGAAAGCTTCTTTTCAGTTTTGAACGGAAGATATTTCCTTTTTCACCATAGCCCTCTATGGGGTTCCAAATATCCCTTTGCCAATTCCACAAGAACAGCCTTAGCGAAAGGCTTCTTGAAGGGAAAGATGTAACTCTGTGAGATGAATTAACAGAACACAGAGCAGTTTCTCAGAAAGCTTCTTTCCACTTTTGAACGGAAGTTATTTCCTTTTTCACCATAGCCCTCTATGGGCTTCCAAATATCCCTTTGCCCATTACACAAGAACAGCCTTAGAGAAAGGCTTCTTGAAGGGAAAGATGTAACTCTGTGAGATGAATTAACAGAACACAGAGCCGTTTCTCAGAAAGCTTCTTTCCAGTTTTGAGCGAAGATATTTCCTTTTTCACCATAGCCCTCTATGGGCTTCCAAATATCCCTTTGCCAATTCCACAAGAACAGCCTTAGCGAAAGGCTTCTTGAAGGGAAAGATGTAACTCTGTGAGATGAATTAACAGAACACAGAGCAGTTTCTCAGAAAGCTTCTTTCCAGTTTTGAACGGAAGATATTTCCTTTTTCACCATAGCCCTCTATGGGCTTCCAAATATCCCTTTGCCAATTCCACAAGAACAGCCTTAGGGAAAGGCTTCTTGAAGGGAAAGACGTAACTCTGTGAGATGAATTAACAGAACACAGAGCAGTTTTTCAGAAAGCTTCTTTCCAGTTTTGAATGGAAGATATTTCCTTTTTCACCATAGCCCTCTATGGGCTTCCAAATATCCCTTTGCCAATTCCACAAGAACAGCCTTAGCGAAAGACTTCTTGAAGGGAAAGATGTAACTCTGTGAGATGAATTAACAGAACACAGAGCAATTTCTCAGAAAGCTTCTTTCCAGTTTTCAAAGTAAGATATTTCCTTTTTCACCATAGCCCTCTATGGGCTTCCAAATATCCCTTTGCCAATTCCACAAGAACAGCCTTAGCGAAAGGCTTCTTGAAGGGAAAGATGTAACTCTGTGAGATGAATCAAGAGAACACAGAGCAGTTTCTCAGAAAGCTTCTTTCCACTTTTGAACGGAAGATATTTCCTTTTTCACCATAGCCCTCTATGGGCTTCTAAATATCCCTTTGCCAATTACACAAGAACAGCCTTAGAGAAAGGCTTCTTGAAGGGAAAGATGTAACTCTGTGAGATGAATTAACAGAACACAGAGCCGTTTCTCAGAAAGCTTCTTTCCAGTTTTGAACGAAGATATTTCCTTTTTCACCATAGCCCTCTATGGGCTTCCAAATATCCCTTTGCCAATTCCACAAGAACAGCCTTAGCGAAAGGCTTCTTGAAGGGAAAGATGTAACTCTGTGAGATGAATTAACAGAACACAGAGCAGTTTCTCAGAAAGCTTCTTTCCAGTTTTGAACGGAAGATATTTCCTTTTTCACCATAGCCCTCTATGGGCTTCCAAATATCCCTTTGCCAATTCCACAAGAACAGCCTTAGCGAAAGGCTTCTTGAAGGGAAAGATGTAACTCTGTGAGATGAATTAACAGAACACAGAGCAGTTTCTCAGAAAGCTTCTTTCCAGTTTTGAACGGAAGATATTTCCTTTTTCACCATAGCCCTCTATGGGCTTCCAAATATCCCTTTCCCAATTCCACAAGAACAGCCTTAGCGAAAGGCTTCTTGAAGGGAAAGATGTAACTCTGTGAGATGAATTAACAGAACACAGAGCAGTTTCTCAGAAAGCTTCTTTCCAGTTTTGAACGGAAGATATTTCCTTTTTCACCATAGCCCTCTATGGGGTTCCAAATATCCCTTTGCCAATTCCACAAGAAAAGCCTTAGCGAAAGGCTTCTTGAAGGGAAAGATGTAACTCTGTGAGATGAATTAACAGAACACAGAGCAGTTTCTCCGAAAGCTTGTTTCCAGTTTTGAACGGAAGTTATTTCCTTTTTCACCATAGCCCTCTATGGGCTTCCAAATATCCCTTTGCCAATTACACAAGAACAGCCTTAGAGAAAGGCTTCTTGAAGGGAAAGATGTAACTCTGTGAGATGAATTAACAGAACACAGAGCCGTTTCTCAGAAAGCTTCTTTCCAGTTTTGAACGAAGATATTTCCTTTTTCACCATAGCCCTCTATGGGCTTCCAAATATCCCTTTGCCAATTCCACAAGAACAGCCTTAGCGAAAGGCTTCTTGAAGGGAAAGATGTAACTCTGTGAGATGAATTAACAGAACACAGAGCCGTTTCTCAGAAAGCTTCTTTCCAGTTTTGAACGGAAGATATTTCCTTTTTCACCATAGCCCTCTATGGGCTTCCAAATATCCCTTTGCCAATTCCAGAAGAACGGCCTTAGCGACAGGCTTCTTGAAGGGAAAGATGTAACTCTGTGAGATGAATTAACAGAACACAGAGCAGTTTCTCAGAAAGCTTCTTTCCAGTTTTGAACGGAAGATATTTCCTTTTTCTCCATAGCCCTCTATGGGCTTCCAAATATCCCTTTGCCAATTCCACAAGAACAGCCTTAGGCAAAGGCTTCTTGAAGGGAAAGATGTAACTCTGTGAGATGAATTAACAGAACACAGAGCAGTTTCTCCGAAAGCTTCTTTCCAGTTTTGAACGGATGTTATTTCCTTTTTCACCATAGCCCTCTATGGGCTTCCAAATATCCCTTTGCCAATTCCACAAGAACAGCCTTAGCGAAAGGCTTCTGGAAGGGAAAGATGTAACTCTGTGAGATGAATTAACAGAACACAGAGCCGTTTCTCAGAAAGCTTCTTTCCAGTTTTGAACGGAAGATATTTCCTTTTTCACCATAGCCCTCTATGGGCTTCCAAATATCCCTTTGCCAATTCCACAAGAACAGCCTTAGCGAAAGGCTTCTTGAAGGGAAAGATGTAACTCTGTGAGATGAATTAACAGAACACAGAGCCGTTTCTCAGAAAGCTTCTTTCCAGTTTTGAACGGAAGATATTTCCTTTTTCACCCTAGCCCTCTATGGGCTTCCAAATATGCCTTTGCCAATTCCACAAGAACAGCCTTAGCGAAAGGCTTCTTGAAGGGAAAGATGTAACTCTGTGAGATGAATTAACAGAACACAGAGCAGTTTCTCAGAAAGCTTCTTTCCAGTTTTGAACGGAAGATATTTCCTTTTTCACCATAGCCCTCTATGGGCTTCCAAATATCCCTTTGCCAATTCCACAAGAACAGCCTTAGCGAAAGGCTTCTTGAAGGGAAAGATGTAACTCTGTGAGATGAATTAACAGAACACAGAGCAGTTTCTCAGAAAGCTTCTTTTCAGTTTTGAACGGAAGATATTTCCTTTTTCACCATAGCCCTCTATGGGGTTCCAAATATCCCTTTGCCAATTCCACAAGAACAGCCTTAGCGAAAGGCTTCTTGAAGGGAAAGATGTAACTCTGTGAGATGAATTAACAGAACACAGAGCAGTTTCTCCGAAAGCTTCTTTCCAGTTTTGAACGGAAGTTATTTCCTTTTTCACCATAGCCCTCTATGGGCTTCCAAATATCCCTTTGCCCATTACACAAGAACAGCCTTAGAGAAAGGCTTCTTGAAGGGAAAGATGTAACTCTGTGAGATGAATTAACAGAACACAGAGCCGTTTCTCAGAAAGCTTCTTTCCAGTTTTGAGCGAAGATATTTCCTTTTTCACCATAGCCCTCTATGGGCTTCCAAATATCCCTTTGCCAATTCCACAAGAACAGCCTTAGCGAAAGGCTTCTTGAAGGGAAAGATGTAACTCTGTGAGATGAATTAACAGAACACAGAGCAGTTTCTCAGAAAGCTTCTTTCCAGTTTTGAACGGAAGATATTTCCTTTTTCACCATAGCCCTCTATGGGCTTCCAAATATCCCTTTGCCAATTCCACAAGAACAGCCTTAGCGAAAGGCTTCTTGAAGGGAAAGACGTAACTCTGTGAGATGAATTAACAGAACACAGAGCAGTTTCTCAGAAAGCTTCTTTCCAGTTTTGAATGGAAGATATTTCCTTTTTCACCATAGCCCTCTATGGGCTTCCAAATATCCCTTTGCCAATTCCACAAGAACAGCCTTAGCGAAAGGCTTCTTGAAGGGAAAGATGTAACTCTGTGAGATGAATTAACAGAACGCAGAGCAGTTTCTCAGAAAGCTTCTTTCCAGTTTTCAAAGTAAGATATTTCCTTTTTCACCATAGCCCTCTATGGGCTTCCAAATATCCCTTTGCCAATTCCACAAGAACAGCCTTAGCGAAAGGCTTCTTGAAGGGAAAGATGTAACTCTGTGAGATGAATCAAGAGAACACAGAGCAGTTTCTCAGAAAGCTTCTTTCCACTTTTGAACGGAAGATATTTCCTTTTTCACCATAGCCCTCTATGGGCTTCTAAATATCCCTTTGCCAATTACACAAGAACAGCCTTAGAGAAAGGCTTCTTGAAGGGAAAGATGTAACTCTGTGAGATGAATTAACAGAACACAGAGCCGTTTCTCAGAAACCTTCTTTCCAGTTTTGAACGAAGATATTTCCTTTTTCACCATAGCCCTCTATGGGCTTCCAAATATCCCTTTGCCAATTCCACAAGAACAGCCTTAGCGAAAGGCTTCTTGAAGGGAAAGATGTAACTCTGTGAGATGAATTAACAGAACACAGAGCAGTTTCTCAGAAAGCTTCTTTCCAGTTTTGAACGGAAGATATTTCCTTTTTCACCATAGCCCTCTATGGGCTTCCAAATATCCCTTTCCCAATTCCACAAGAACAGCCTTAGCGAAAGGCTTCTTGAAGGGAAAGATGTAACTCTGTGAGATGAATTAACAGAACGCAGAGCAGTTTCTCAGAAAGCTTCTTTCCAGTTTTCAAAGTAAGATATTTCCTTTTTCACCATAGCCCTCTATGGGCTTCCAAATATCCCTTTGCCAATTCCACAAGAACAGCCTTAGCGAAAGGCTTCTTGAAGGGAAAGATGTAACTCTGTGAGATGAATCAAGAGAACACAGAGCAGTTTCTCAGAAAGCTTCTTTCCACTTTTGAACGGAAGATATTTCCTTTTTCACCATAGCCCTCTATGGGCTTCTAAATATCCCTTTGCCAATTACACAAGAACAGCCTTAGAGAAAGGCTTCTTGAAGGGAAAGATGTAACTCTGTGAGATGAATTAACAGAACACAGAGCCGTTTCTCAGAAACCTTCTTTCCAGTTTTGAACGAAGATATTTCCTTTTTCACCATAGCCCTCTATGGGCTTCCAAATATCCCTTTGCCAATTCCACAAGAACAGCCTTAGCGAAAGGCTTCTTGAAGGGAAAGATGTAACTCTGTGAGATGAATTAACAGAACACAGAGCAGTTTCTCAGAAAGCTTCTTTCCAGTTTTGAACGGAAGATATTTCCTTTTTCACCATAGCCCTCTATGGGCTTCCAAATATCCCTTTGCCAATTCCACAAGAACAGCCTTAGCGAAAGGCTTCTTGAAGGGAAAGATGTAACTCTGTGAGATGAATTAACAGAACACAGAGCAGTTTCTCAGAAAGCTTCTTTCCAGTTTTGAACGGAAGATATTTCCTTTTTCACCATAGCCCTCTATGGGCTTCCAAATATCCCTTTCCCAATTCCACAAGAACAGCCTTAGCGAAAGGCTTCTTGAAGGGAAAGATGTAACTCTGTGAGATGAGTTAACAGAACACAGAGCAGTTTCTCAGAAAGCTTCTTTCCAGTTTTGAACGGAAGATATTCCCTTTTTCACCATAGCCCTCTATGGGCTTCCAAATATCCCTTTGCCAATTCCACAAGAACAGCCTTAGCGAAAGGCTTCTTGAAGGGATAGATGTAACTCTGTGAGATGAATTAACAGAACACAGAGCCGTTTCTCAGAAAGCTTCTTTCCAGTTTTGAACGGAAGATATTTCCTTTTTCACCATAGCCCTCTATGGGCTTCCAAATATCCCTTTGCCAATTCCACAAGAACAGCCTTAGCGAAAGGCTTCTTGAAGGGAAAGATGTAACTCTGTGAGATGAGTTAACAGAACACAGAGCAGTTTCTCAGAAAGCTTCTTTCCAGTTTTCAACGGAAGATATTTCCTTTTTCACCTTAGCCCTCTATGGGCTTCCAAATATCCCTTTGCCAATTCCACAAGAACAGCCTTAGCGAAAGGATTCTTGAAGGGATAGATGTAACTCTGTGAGATGAATTAACAGAACACAGAGCAGTTTCTCAGAAAGCTTCTTTCCAGTTTTGAACGGAAGATATTTCCTTTTTCACCATAGCCCTCTATGGGCTTCCAAATATCCCTTTGCCAATTCCACAAGAACAGCCTTAGCGAAAGGCTTCTTGAAGGGAAAGATGTAACTCTGTGAGATGAATTAACAGAACACAGAGCAGTTTCTCAGAAAGCTTCTTTCTAGTTTTGAACGGAAGATATTTCCTTTTTCACCATAGCCCTCTATGGGCTTCCAAATATCCCTTTGCCAATTCCACAAGAACAGCCTTAGCGAAAGGCTTCTTGAAGGGAAAGATGTAACTCTGTGAGATGAATTAACAGAACACAGAGCAGTTTCTCAGAAAGCTTCTTTCCAGTTTTGAACGGAAGATATTTCCTTTTTCACCATAGCCCTCTATGGGCTTCCAAATATCCCTTTGCCAATTCCACAAGAACAGCCTTAGCGAAAGGCTTCTTGAAGGGAAAGATGTAACTCTGTGAGATGAATTAACAGAACACAGAGCAGTTTCTCCGAAAGCTTCTTTCCAGTTTTGAACGGATGTTATTTCCTTTTTCACCATAGCCCTCTAAGGGCTTCCAAGTATCCCTTTGCCAATTCCACAAGAACAGCCTTAGCGAAAGGCTTCTTGAAGGGAAAGATGTAACTCTGTGAGATGAATTAACAGAACACAGAGCCGTTTCTCAGAAAGCTTCTTTCCAGTTTTGAACGAAGATATTTCCTTTTTCACCATAGCCCTCTATGGGCTTCCAAATATCCCTTTGCCAATTCCACAAGAACAGCCTTAGCGAAAGGCTTCTTGAAGGGAAAGATGTAACTCTGTGAGATGAATTAACAGAACACAGAGCAGTTTCTCAGAAAGCTTCTTTCCAGTTTTGAACGGAAGATATTTCCTTTTTCACCATAGCCCTCTATGGGCTTCCAAATATCCCTTTGCCAATTCCACAAGAACAGCCTTAGCGAAAGGCTTCTTGAAGGGAAAGATGTAACTCTGTGAGATGAGTTAACAGAACACAGAGCAGTTTCTCAGAAAGCTTCTTTCCAGTTTTGAACGGAAGATATTTCCTTTTTCACCATAGCCCTCTTTGGGCTTCCAAATATCCCTTTGCCAATTACACAAGAACAGCCTTAGAGAAAGGCTTCTTGAAGGGAAAGATGTAACTCTGTGAGATGAATTAACAGAACACAGAGCCGTTTCTCAGAAACTTCTTTCCAGTTTTGAACGGAAGATATTTCCTTTTTCACCATAGCCCTCTATGGGCTTCCAAATATCCCTTTGCCAATTCCACAAGAACAGCCTTAGCGAAAGGCTTCTTGAAGGGAAAGATGTAACTCTTTGAGATGAATTAACAGAACACAGAGCAGTTTCTCAGAAAGCTTCTTTCCAGTTTTGAACGGAAGATATTTCCTTTTTCACCATAGCCCTCTATGGGCTTCCAAATATCCCTTTGCCAATTCCACAAGAACAGCCTTAGCGAAAGGCTTCTTGAAGGGAAAGATGTAACTCTGTGAGATGAATTAACAGAACACAGAGCAGTTTCTCAGAAAGCTTCTTTCCACTTTTGAACGGAAGATATTTCCTTTTTCACCATAGCCCTCTATGGGCTTCCAAATATCCCTTTGCCAATTCCACAAGAACAGCCTTAGCGAAAGGCTTCTTGAAGGGAAAGATGTAACTCTGTGAGATGAATTAACAGAACACAGAGCAGTTTCTCAGAAAGCTTCTTTCCAGTTTTGAACGGAAGATATTTCCTTTTTCACCATAGCCCTCTATGGGCTTCCAAATATCCCTTTGCCAATTCCACAAGAACAGCCTTAGCGAAAGGCTTCTTGAAGGGAAAGATGTAACTCTGTGAGATGAATTAACAGAACACAGAGCAGTTTCTCAGAAAGCTTCTTTTCAGTTTTGAACGGAAGATATTTCCTTTTTCACCATAGCCCTCTATGGGGTTCCAAATATCCCTTTGCCAATTCCACAAGAACAGCTTTAGCGAAAGGCTTCTTGAAGGGAAAGATGTAACTCTGTGAGATGAATTAACAGAACACAGAGCAGTTTCTCCGAAAGCTTCTTTCCAGTTTTGAACGGAAGTTATTTCCTTTTTCACCATAGCCCTCTATGGGCTTCCAAATATCCCTTTGCCCATTACACAAGAACAGCCTTAGAGAAAGGCTTCTTGAAGGGAAAGATGTAACTCTGTGAGATGAATTAACAGAACACAGAGCCGTTTCTCAGAAAGCTTCTTTCCAGTTTTGAACGAAGATATTTCCTTTTTCACCATAGCCCTCTATGGGCTTCCAAATATCCCTTTGCCAATTCCACAAGAACAGCCTTAGCGAAAGGCTTCTTGAAGGGAAAGATGTAACTCTGTGAGATGAATTAACAGAACACAGAGCAGTTTCTCAGAAAGCTTCTTTCCAGTTTTGAACGGAAGATATTTCCTTTTTCACCATAGCCCTCTATGGGCTTCCAAATATCCCTTTGCCAATTCCACAAGAACAGCCTTAGCGAAAGGCTTCTTGAAGGGAAAGACGTAACTCTGTGAGATGAATTAACAGAACACAGAGCAGTTTCTCAGAAAGCTTCTTTCCAGTTTTGAATGGAAGATATTTCCTTTTTCACCATAGCCCTCTATGGGCTTCCAAATATCCCTTTGCCAATTCCACAAGAACAGCCTTAGCGAAAGGCTTCTTGAAGGGAAAGATGTAACTCTGTGAGATGAATTAACAGAACACAGAGCAGTTTCTCAGAAAGCTTCTTTCCAGTTTTCAAAGTAAGATATTTCCTTTTTCACCATAGCCCTCTATGGGCTTCCAAATATCCCTTTGCCAATTCCACAAGAACAGCCTTAGCGAAAGGCTTCTTGAAGGGAAAGATTTAACTCTGTGAGATGAATGAAGAGAACACAGAACAGTTTCTCAGAAAGCTTCTTTCCAGTTTTGAACGGAAGATATTTCCTTTTTCACCATAGCCCTCTATGGGCTTCTAAATATCCCTTTGCCAATTACACAAGAACAGCCTTAGAGAAAGGCTTCTTGAAGGGAAAGATGTAACTCTGTGAGATGAATTAACAGAACACAGAGCCGTTTCTCAGAAAGCTTCTTTCCAGTTTTGAACGAAGATATTTCCTTTTTCACCATAGCCCTCTATGGGCTTCCAAATATCCCTTTGCCAATTCCACAAGAACAGCCTTAGCGAAAGGCTTCTTGAAGGGAAAGATGTAACTCTGTGAGATGAATTAACAGAACACAGAGCAGTTTCTCAGAAAGCTTCTTTCCAGTTTTGAACGGAAGATATTTCCTTTTTCACCATAGCCCTCTATGGGCTTCCAAATATCCCTTTGCCAGTTCCACAAGAACAGCCTTAGCGAAAGGCTTCTTGAAGGGAATGATGTAACTCTGTGAGATGAATTAACAGAACACAGAGCAGTTTCTCAGAAAGCTTCTTTCCAGTTTTGAAGGAAGATATTTCCTTTTTCACCATAGCCCTCTATGGGCTTCCAAATATCCCTTTCCCAATTCCACAAGAACAGCCTTAGCGAAAGGCTTCTTGAAGGGAAAGATGTAACTCTGTGAGATGAATTAACAGAACACAGAGCAGTTTCTCAGAAAGCTTCTTTCCAGTTTTGAACGGAAGATATTTCCTTTTTCACCATAGCCCTCTATGGGGTTCCAAATATCCCTTTGCCAATTCCACAAGAACAGCCTTAGCGAAAGGCTTCTTGAAGGGAAAGATGTAACTCTGTGAGATGAATTAACAGAACACAGAGCAGTTTCTCCGAAAGCTTCTTTCCAGTTTTGAACGGAAGTTATTTCCTTTTTCACCATAGCCCTCTATGGGCTTCCAAATATCCCTTTGCCCATTACACAAGAACAGCCTTAGAGAAAGGCTTCTTGAAGGGAAAGATGTAACTCTGTGAGATGAATTAACAGAACACAGAGCAGTTTCTCAGAAAGCTTCTTTCCAGTTTTCAAAGTAAGATATTTCCTTTTTCACCATAGCCCTCTATGGGCTTCCAAATATCCCTTTGCCAATTCCACAAGAACAGCCTTAGCGAAAGGCTTCTTGAAGGGAAAGATGTAACTCTGTGAGATGAATGAAGAGAACACAGAGCAGTTTCTCAGAAAGCTTCTTTCCAGTTTTGAACGGAAGATATTTCCTTTTTCACCATAGCCCTCTATGGGCTTCTAAATATCCCTTTGCCAATTACACAAGAACAGCCTTAGAGAAAGGCTTCTTGAAGGGAAAGATGTAACTCTGTGAGATGAATTAACAGAACACAGAGCCGTTTCTCAGAAAGCTTCTTTCCAGTTTTGAACGAAGATATTTCCTTTTTCACCATAGCCCTCTATGGGCTTCCAAATATCCCTTTGCCAATTCCACAAGAACAGCCTTAGCGAAAGGCTTCGTGAAGGGAAAGATGTAACTCTGTGAGATGAATTAACAGAACACAGAGCAGTTTCTCAGAAAGCTTCTTTCCAGTTTTGAACGGAAGATATTTCCTTTTTCACCATAGCCCTCTATGGGCTTCCAAATATCCCTTTGCCAGTTCCACAAGAACAGCCTTAGCGAAAGGCTTCTTGAAGGGAAAGATGTAACTCTGTGAGATGAATTAACAGAACACAGAGCAGTTTCTCAGAAAGCTTCTTTCCAGTTTTGAAGGAAGATATTTCCTTTTTCACCATAGCCCTCTATGGGCTTCCAAATATCCCTTTCCCAATTCCACAAGAACAGCCTTAGCGAAAGGCTTCTTGAAGGGAAAGATGTAACTCTGTGAGATGAATTAACAGAACACAGAGCAGTTTCTCAGAAAGCTTCTTTCCAGTTTTGAACGGAAGATATTTCCTTTTTCACCATAGCCCTCTATGGGGTTCCAAATATCCCTTTGCCAATTCCACAAGAACAGCCTTAGCGAAAGGCTTCTTGAAGGGAAAGATGTAACTCTGTGAGATGAGTTAACAGAACACAGAGCAGTTTCTCAGAAAGCTTCTTTCCAGTTTTGAACGGAAGATATTCCCTTTTTCACCATAGCCCTCTATGGGCTTCCAAATATCCCTTTGCCAATTCCACAAGAACAGCCTTAGCGAAAGGCTTCTTGAAGGGATAGATGTAACTCTGTGAGATGAATTAACAGAACACAGAGCCGTTTCTCAGAAAGCTTCTTTCCAGTTTTGAACGGAAGATATTTCCTTTTTCACCATAGCCCTCTATGGGCTTCCAAATATCCCTTTGCCAATTCCACAAGAACAGCCTTAGCGAAAGGCTTCTTGAAGGGAAAGATGTAACTCTGTGAGATGAGTTAACAGAACACAGAGCAGTTTCTCAGAAAGCTTCTTTCCAGTTTTCAACGGAAGATATTTCCTTTTTCACCTTAGCCCTCTATGGGCTTCCAAATATCCCTTTGCCAATTCCACAAGAACAGCCTTAGCGAAAGGATTCTTGAAGGGATAGATGTAACTCTGTGAGATGAATTAACAGAACACAGAGCAGTTTCTCAGAAAGCTTCTTTCCAGTTTTGAACGGAAGATATTTCCTTTTTCACCATAGCCCTCTATGGGCTTCCAAATAACCCTTTGCCAATTCCACAAGAACAGCCTTAGCGAAAGGCTTCTGGAAGGGAAAGATGTAACTCTGTGAGATGAATTAACAGAACACAGAGCCGTTTCTCAGAAAGCTTCTTTCCAGTTTTGAACGGAAGATATTTCCTTTTTCACCATAGCCCTCTATGGGCTTCCAAATATCCCTTTGCCAATTCCACAAGAACAGCCTTAGCGAAAGGCTTCTTGAAGGGAAAGATGTAACTCTGTGAGATGAATTAACTGAACACAGAGCCGTTTCTCAGAAAGCTTCTTTCCAGTTTTGAACGGAAGATATTTCCTTTTTCACCATAGCCCTCTATGGGCTTCCAAATATGCCTTTGCCAATTCCACAAGAACAGCCTTAGCGAAAGGCTTCTTGAAGGGAAAGATGTAACTCTGTGAGATGAATTAACAGAACACAGAGCAGTTTCTCAGAAAGCTTCTTTCCAGTTTTGAACGGAAGATATTTCCTTTTTCACCATAGCCCTCTATGGGCTTCCAAATATCCCTTTGCCAATTCCACAAGAACAGCCTTAGCGAAAGGCTTCTTGAAGGGAAAGATGTAACTCTGTGAGATGAATTAACAGAACACAGAGCAGTTTCTCAGAAAGCTTCTTTTCAGTTTTGAACGGAAGATATTTCCTTTTTCACCATAGCCCTCTATGGGGTTCCAAATATCCCTTTGCCAATTCCACAAGAACAGCTTTAGCGAAAGGCTTCTTGAAGGGAAAGATGTAACTCTGTGAGATGAATTAACAGAACACAGAGCAGTTTCTCCGAAAGCTTCTTTCCAGTTTTGAACGGAAGTTATTTCCTTTTTCACCATAGCCCTCTATGGGCTTCCAAATATCCCTTTGCCCATTACACAAGAACAGCCTTAGAGAAAGGCTTCTTGAAGGGAAAGATGTAACTCTGTGAGATGAATTAACAGAACACAGAGCCGTTTCTCAGAAAGCTTCTTTCCAGTTTTGAACGAAGATATTTCCTTTTTCACCATAGCCCTCTATGGGCTTCCAAATATCCCTTTGCCAATTCCACAAGAACAGCCTTAGCGAAAGGCTTCTTGAAGGGAAAGATGTAACTCTGTGAGATGAATTAACAGAACACAGAGCAGTTTCTCAGAAAGCTTCTTTCCAGTTTTGAACGGAAGATATTTCCTTTTTCACCATAGCCCTCTATGGGCTTCCAAATATCCCTTTGCCAATTCCACAAGAACAGCCTTAGCGAAAGGCTTCTTGAAGGGAAAGACGTAACTCTGTGAGATGAATTAACAGAACACAGAGCAGTTTCTCAGAAAGCTTCTTTCCAGTTTTGAATGGAAGATATTTCCTTTTTCACCATAGCCCTCTATGGGCTTCCAAATATCCCTTTGCCAATTCCACAAGAACAGCCTTAGCGAAAGGCTTCTTGAAGGGAAAGATGTAACTCTGTGAGATGAATTAACAGAACACAGAGCAGTTTCTCAGAAAGCTTCTTTCCAGTTTTCAAAGTAAGATATTTCCTTTTTCACCATAGCCCTCTATGGGCTTCCAAATATCCCTTTGCCAATTCCACAAGAACAGCCTTAGCGAAAGGCTTCTTGAAGGGAAAGATGTAACTCTGTGAGATGAATTAACAGAACACAGAGCAGTTTCTCAGAAAGCTTCTTTCCAGTTTTGAACGGAAGATATTTCCTTTTTCACCATAGCCCTCTATGGGCTTCTAAATATCCCTTTGCCAATTACACAAGAACAGCCTTAGAGAAAGGCTTCTTGAAGGGAAAGATGTATCTCTGTGAGATGAATTAACAGAACACAGAGCCGTTTCTCAGAAAGCTTCTTTCCAGTTTTGAACGAAGATATTTCCTTTTTCACCATAGCCCTCTATGGGCTTCCAAATATCCCTTTGCCAATTCCACAAGAACAGCCTTAGCGAAAGGCTTCTTGAAGGGAAAGATGTAACTCTGTGAGATGAATTAACAGAACACAGAGCAGTTTCTCAGAAAGCTTCTTTCCAGTTTTGAACGGAAGATATTTCCTTTTTCACCATAGCCCTCTATGGGCTTCCAAATATCCCTTTGCCAGTTCCACAAGAACAGCCTTAGCGAAAGGCTTCTTGAAGGGAAAGATGTAACTCTGTGAGATGAATTAACAGAACACAGAGCAGTTTCTCAGAAAGCTTCTTTCCAGTTTTGAAGGAAGATATTTCCTTTTTCACCATAGCCCTCTATGGGCTTCCAAATATCCCTTTCCCAATTCCACAAGAACAGCCTTAGCGAAAGGCTTCTTGAAGGGAAAGATGTAACTCTGTGAGATGAATTAACAGAACACAGAGCAGTTTCTCAGAAAGCTTCTTTCCAGTTTTGAACGGAAGATATTTCCTTTTTCACCATAGCCCTCTATGGGGTTCCAAATATCCCTTTGCCAATTCCACAAGAAGAGCCTTAGCGAAAGGCTTCTTGAAGGGAAAGATGTAACTCTGTGAGATGAATTAACAGAACACAGAGCAGTTTCTCCGAAAGCTTCTTTCCAGTTTTGAACGGAAGTTATTTCCTTTTTCACCATAGCCCTCTATGGGCTTCCAAATATCCCTTTGCCAATTACACAAGAACAGCCTTAGAGAAAGGCTTCTTGAAGGGAAAGATGTAACTCTGTGAGATGAATTAACAGAACACAGAGCCGTTTCTCAGAAAGCTTCTTTCCAGTTTTGAACGAAGATATTTCCTTTTTCACCATAGCCCTCTATGGGCTTCCAAATATCCCTTTGCCAATTCCACAAGAACAGCCTTAGCGAAAGGCTTCTTGAAGGGAAAGATGTAACTCTGTGAGATGAATTAACAGAACACAGAGCCGTTTCTCAGAAAGCTTCTTTCCAGTTTTGAACGGAAGATATTTCCTTTTTCACCATAGCCCTCTATGGGCTTCCAAATATCCCTTTGCCAATTCCACAAGAACAGCCTTAGCGAAAGGCTTCTTGAAGGGAAAGATGTAACTCTGTGAGATGAGTTAACAGAACACAGAGCAGTTTCTCAGAAAGCTTCTTTCCAGTTTTGAACGGAAGATATTCCCTTTTTCACCATAGCCCTCTATGGGCTTCCAAATATCCCTTTGCCAATTCCACAAGAACAGCCTTAGCGAAAGGCTTCTTGAAGGGATAGATGTAACTCTGTGAGATGAATTAACAGAACACAGAGCCGTTTCTCAGAAAGCTTCTTTCCAGTTTTGAACGGAAGATATTTCCTTTTTCACCATAGCCCTCTATGGGCTTCCAAATATCCCTTTGCCAATTCCACAAGAACAGCCTTAGCGAAAGGCTTCTTGAAGGGAAAGATGTAACTCTGTGAGATGAGTTAACAGAACACAGAGCAGTTTCTCAGAAAGCTTCTTTCCAGTTTTCAACGGAAGATATTTCCTTTTTCACCTTAGCCCTCTATGGGCTTCCAAATATCCCTTTGCCAATTCCACAAGAACAGCCTTAGCGAAAGGATTCTTGAAGGGATAGCTGTAACTCTGTGAGATGAATTAACAGAACACAGAGCAGTTTCTCAGAAAGCTTCTTTCCAGTTTTGAACGGAAGATATTTCCTTTTTCACCATAGCCCTCTATGGGCTTCCAAATATCCCTTTGCCAATTCCACAAGAACAGCCTTAGCGAAAGGCTTCTTGAAGGGAAAGACGTAACTCTGTGAGATGAATTAACAGAACACAGAGCAGTTTCTCGGAAAGCTTCTTTCCAGTTTTGAATGGAAGATATTTCCTTTTTCACCATAGCCCTCTATGGGCTTCCAAATATCCCTTTGCCAATTCCACAAGAACAGCCTTAGCGAAAGGCTTCTTGAAGGGAAAGATGTAACTCTGTGAGGTGAATTAACAGAACACAGAGCAGTTTCTCAGAAAGCTTCTTTCCAGTTTTCAAAGTAAGATATTTCCTTTTTCACCATAGCCCTCTATGGGCTTCCAAATATCCCTTTGCCAATTCCACAAGAACAGCCTTAGCGAAAGGCTTCTTGAAGGGAAAGATGTAACTCTGTGAGATGAATGAAGAGAACACAGAGCAGTTTCTCAGAAAGCTTCTTTCCAGTTTTGAACGGAAGATATTTCCTTTTTCACCATAGCCCTCTATGGGCTTCTAAATATCCCTTTGCCAATTACACAAGAACAGCCTTAGCGAAAGGCTTCTTGAAGGGAAAGATGTAACTCTGTGAGATGAATTAACAGAACACAGAGCAGTTTCTCAGAAAGCTTCTTTCCAGTTTTGAACGGAAGATATTTCCTTTTTCACCATAGCCCACTATGGGCTTCCAAATATCCCTTTGCCAGTTCCACAAGAACAGCCTTAGCGAAAGGCTTCTTGAAGGGAAAGATGTAACTCTGTGAGATGAATTAACAGAACACAGAGCAGTTTCTCAGAAAGCTTCTTTCCAGTTTTGAAGGAAGATATTTCCTTTTTCACCATAGCCCTCTATGGGCTTCCAAATATCCCTTTCCCAATTCCACAAGAACAGCCTTAGCGAAAGGCTTCTTGAAGGGAAAGATGTAACTCTGTGAGATGAATTAACAGAACACAGAGCAGTTTCTCAGAAAGCTTCTTTCCAGTTTTGAACGGAAGATATTTCCTTTTTCACCATAGCCCTCTATGGGGTTCCAAATATCCCTTTGCCAATTCCACAAGAAGAGCCTTAGCGAAAGGCTTCTTGAAGGGAAAGATGTAACTCTGTGAGATGAATTAACAGAACACAGAGCAGTTTCTCCGAAAGCTTCTTTCCAGTTTTGAACGGAAGTTATTTCCTTTTTCACCATAGCCCTCTATGGGCTTCCAAATATCCCTTTGCCAATTACACAAGAACAGCCTTAGAGAAAGGCTTCTTGAAGGGAAAGATGTAACTCTGTGAGATGAATTAACAGAACACAGAGCCGTTTCTCAGAAAGCTTCTTTCCAGTTTTGAACGAAGATATTTCCTTTTTCACCATAGCCCTCTATGGGCTTCCAAATATCCCTTTGCCAATTCCACAAGAACAGCCTTAGCGAAAGGCTTCTTGAAGGGAAAGATGTAACTCTGTGAGATGAATTAACAGAACACAGAGCAGTTTCTCAGAAAGCTTCTTTCCAGTTTTGAACGGAAGATATTTCCTTTTTCACCATAGCCCTCTATGGGCTTCCAAATATCCCTTTGCCAATTCCACAAGAACAGCCTTAGCGAAAGGCTTCTTGAAGGGAAAGATGTAACTCTGTGAGATGAGTTAACAGAACACAGAGCAGTTTCTCAGAAAGCTTCTTTCCAGTTTTGAACGGAAGATATTTCCTTTTTCACCATAGCCCTCTTTGGGCTTCCAAATATCCCTTTGCCAATTACACAAGAACAGCCTTAGAGAAAGGCTTCTTGAAGGGAAAGATGTAACTCTGTGAGATGAATTAACAGAACACAGAGCCGTTTCTCAGAAACTTCTTTCCAGTTTTGAACGGAAGATATTTCCTTTTTCACCATAGCCCTCTATGGGCTTCCAAATATCCCTTTGCCAATTCCACAAGAACAGCCTTAGCGAAAGGCTTCTTGAAGGGAAAGATGTAACTCTTTGAGATGAATTAACAGAACACAGAGCAGTTTCTCAGAAAGCTTCTTTCCAGTTTTGAACGGAAGATATTTCCTTTTTCACCATAGCCCTCTATGGGCTTCCAAATATCCCTTTGCCAATTCCACAAGAACAGCCTTAGCGAAAGGCTTCTTGAAGGGAAAGATGTAACTCTGTGAGATGAATTAACAGAACACAGAGCAGTTTCTCAGAAAGCTTCTTTCCACTTTTGAACGGAAGATATTTCCTTTTTCACCATAGCCCTCTATGGGCTTCCAAATATCCCTTTGCCAATTCCACAAGAACAGCCTTAGCGAAAGGCTTCTTGAAGGGAAAGATGTAACTCTGTGAGATGAATTAACAGAACACAGAGCCGTTTCTCAGAAACCTTCTTTCCAATTTTGAACGGAAGATATTTCCTTTTTCACCATAGCCCTCTATGGGCTTCCAAATATCCCTTAGCCAATTCCACAAAAACAGCCTTAGCGAAAGGCTTCTTGAAGGGAAAGATGTAACTCTGTGAGATGAATTAACAGAACACAGAGCAGTTTCTCAGAAAGCTTCTTTCCAGTTTTGAACGGAAGATATTTCCTTTTTCACCATAGCCCTCTATGGGTTTCCAAATATCCCTTTGCCAATTCCACAAGAACAACCTTAGCGAAAGGATTCTTGAAGGGATAGATGTAACTCTGTGAGATGAATTAACAGAACACAGAGAAGTTTCTCAGAAAGCTTCTTTCCAGTTTTGAACGGAAGATATTTCCTTTTTCACCATAGCCCTCTATGGGCTTCCAAATATCCCTTTGCCAATTCCACAAGAACAGCCTTAGCGAAAGGCTTCTTGAAGGGAAACATGTAACTCTGTGAGATGAATTAACAGAACACAGAGCAGTTTCTCAGAAAGCTTCTTTCCAGTTTTGAACGGAAGATATTTCCTTTTTCACCATAGCCCTCTATGGGCTTCCAAATATCCCTTTGCCAATTCCACAAGAACAGCCTTAGCGAAAGGCTTCTTGAAGGGAAAGATGTAACTCTGTGAGATGAATTAACAGAACACAGAGCAGTTTCTCAGAAAGCTTCTTTCCAGTTTTGAACGGAAGATATTTCCTTTTTCTCCATAGCCCTCTATGGGCTTCCAAATATCCCTTTGCCAATTCCACAAGAAGAGCCTTAGGCAAAGGCTTCTTGAAGGGAAAGATGTAACTCTGTGAGATGAATTAACAGAACACAGAGCAGTTTCTCAGAAAGCTTCTTTCCAGTTTTGAACGGATGTTATTTCCTTTTTCACCATAGCCCTCTATGGGCTTCCAAATATCCCTTTGCCAATTCCACAAGAACAGCCTTAGCGAAAGGCTTCTTGAAGGGAAAGATGTAACTCTGTGAGATGAATTAACAGAACACAGAGCCGTTTCTCAGAAAGCTTCTTTCCAGTTTTGAACGGAAGATATTTCCTTTTTCACCATAGCCCTCTATGGGCTTCCAAATATCCCTTTGCCAATTCCACAAGAACAGCCTTAGCGAAAGGCTTCTTGAAGGGAAAGATGTAACTCTGTGAGATGAATTAACAGAACACAGAGCAGTTTCTCAGAAAGCTTCTTTCCAGTTTTGAACGGAAGATATTTCCTTTTTCACCATAGCCCTCTATGGGCTTCCAAATATCCCTTTGCCAATTCCACAAGAACAGCCTTAGAGAAAGGCTTCTTGAAGGGAAAGATGTAACTCTGTGAGATGAATTAACAGAACACAGAGCAGTTTCTCAGAAAGCTTCTTTCCAGTTTTGAACGGAAGATATTTCCTTTTTCACCATAGCCCTCTATGGGCTTCCAAATATCCCTTTGCCAATTCCACAAGAACAGCCTTAGCGAAAGGCTTCTTGAAGGGAAAGATGTAACTCTGGGAGATGAATTAACAGAACACAGAGCAGTTTCTCAGAAAGCTTCTTTCCAGTTTTGAACGGAAGATATTTCCTTTTTCACCATAGCCCTCTATGCGGTTCCAAATATCCCTTTGCCAATTCCACAAGAACAGCCTTAGCGAAAGGCTTCTTGAAGGGAAAGATGTAACTCTGTGAGATGAATTAACAGAACACAGAGCAGTTTCTCAGAAAGCTTCTTTCCAGTTTTGAACGGAAGTTATTTAATTTTTCACCATAGCCCTCTATGGGCTTCCAAATATCCCTTTGCCAATTACACAAGAACAGCCTTAGAGAAAGGCTTCTTGAAGGGAAAGATGTAACCCTGTGAGATGAATTAACAGAACACAGAGCCGTTTCTCAGAAAGCTTCTTTCCAGTTTTGAACGAAGATATTTCCTTTTTCACCATAGCCCTCTATGGGCTTCCAAATATCCCTTTGCCAATTCCACAAGAACAGCCTTAGCGAAAGGCTTCTTGAAGGGAAAGACGTAACTCTGTGAGATGAATTAACAGAACACAGAGCAGTTTCTCAGAAAGCTTCTTTCCAGTTTTGAATGGAAGATATTTCCTTTTTCACCATAGCCCTCTATGGGCTTCCAAATATCCCTTTGCCAATTCCACAAGAACAGCCTTAGCGAAAGGCTTCTTGAAGGGAAAGATGTAACTCTGTGAGATGAATTAACAGAACACAGAGCAGTTTCTCCGAAAGCTTCTTTCCAGTTTTGAACGGATGTTATTTCCTTTTTCACCATAGCCCTCTAAGGGCTTCCAAATATCCCTTTGCCAATTCCACAAGAACAGCCTTAGCGAAAGGCTTCTTGAAGGGAAAGATGTAACTCTGTGAGATGAATTAACAGAACACAGAGCAGTTTCTCAGAAAGCTTCTTTCCAGTTTTCAACGGAAGATATTTCCTTTTTCACCATAGCCCTCTATGGGCTTCCAAATATCCCTTTGCCAATTCCACAAGAACAGCCTTAGCGAAAGGCTTCTTGAAGGGAAAGATGTAACTCTGTGAGATGAATTAACAGAACACAGAGCACTTTCTCACAAAGCTTCTTTCCAGTTTTGAACGGAACATATTTCCTTTTACACCATAGCCCTCTATGGGCTTCCAAATATCCCTTTGCCAATTCCACAAGAACAGCCTTAGCGAAAGCCTTCTTGAAGGGAAAGATGTAACTCTGTGAGATGAATTAACAGAACACAGAGCCGTTTCTCAGAAAGCTTCTTTCCAGTTTTGAAGGGAAGATATTTCCTTTTTCACCATAGCCCTCTTTGGGCTTCCAAATATCCCTTTGCCAATTACACAAGAACAGCCTTAGAGAAAGGCTTCTTGAAGGGAAAGATGTAACTCTGTGAGATGAATTAACAGAACACAGAGCCGTTTCTCAGAAACTTCTTTCCAGTTTTGAACGGAAGATATTTCCTTTTTCACCATAGCCCTCTATGGGCTTCCAAATATCCCTTTGCCAATTCCACAAGAACAGCCTTAGCGAAAGGCTTCTTGAAGGGAAAGATGTAACTCTGTGAGATGAATTAACAGAACACAGAGCAGTTTCTCAGAAAGCTTCTTTCCAGTTTTGAACGGAAGATATTTCCTTTTTCACCATAGCCCTCTATGGGCTTCCAAATATCCCTTTGCCAATTCCACAAGAACAGCCTTAGCGAAAGGCTTCTTGAAGGGAAAGATGTAACTCTGTGAGATGAATTAACAGAACACAGAGCAGTTTCTCAGAAAGCTTCTTTCCAGTTTTGAACGGAAGATATTTCCTTTTTCACCATAGCCCTCTATGGGTTTCCAAATATCCCTTTGCCAATTCCACAAGAACAGCCTTAGCGAAAGGCTTCTTGAAGGGAAAGATGTAACTCTGTGAGATGAATTAACAGAACACAGAGCAGTTTCTCAGAAAGCTTCTTTCCAGTTTTGAACGGAAGATATTTCCTTTTTCACCATAGCCCTCTATGGGCTTCCAAATATCCCTTTGCCAATTCCACAAGAACAGCCTTAGCGAAAGGCTTCTTGAAGGGAAAGATGTAACTCTGTGAGATGAATTAACAGAACACAGAGCAGTTTCTCAGAAAGCTTCTTTCCACTTTTGAACGGAAGATATTTCCTTTTTCACCATAGCCCTCTATGGGCTTCCATATATCCCTTTGCCAATTCCACAAGAACAGCCTTAGCGAAAGGCTTCTTGAAGGGAAAGATGTAACTCTGTGAGATGAATTAACAGAACACAGAGCCGTTTCTCAGAAACCTTCTTTCCAATTTTGAACGGAAGATATTTCCTTTTTCACCATAGCCCTCTATGGGCTTCCAAATATCCCTTAGCCAATTCCACAAGAACAGCCTTAGCGAAAGGCTTCTTGAAGGGAAAGATGTAACTCTGTGAGATGAATTAACAGAACACAGAGCAGTTTCTCAGAAAGCTTCTTTCCAGTTTTGAACGGAAGATATTTCCTTTTTCACCATAGCCCTCTATGGGTTTCCAAATATCCCTTTGCCAATTCCACAAGAACAACCTTAGCGAAAGGATTCTTGAAGGGATAGATGTAACTCTGTGAGATGAATTAACAGAACACAGAGCAGTTTCTCAGAAAGCTTCTTTCCAGTTTTGAACGGAAGATATTTCCTTTTTCACCATAGCCCTCTATGGGGTTCCAAATATCCCTTTGCCAATTCCACAAGAACAGCCTTAGCGAAAGGCTTCTTGAAGGGAAAGATGTAACTCTGTGAGATGAATTAACAGAACACAGAGCAGTTTCTCAGAAAGCTTCTTTCCAGTTTTGAACGGAAGATATTTCCTTTTTCACCATAGCCCTCTATGGGCTTCCAAATATCCCTTTGCCAATTCCACAAGAACAGCCTTAGCGAAAGGCTTCTTGAAGGGAAAGATGTAACTCTGTGAGATGAATTAACAGAACACAGAGCAGTTTCTCAGAAAGCTTCTTTCCAGTTTTGAACGGAAGATATTTCCTTTTTCTCCATAGCCCTCTATGGGCTTCCAAATATCCCTTTGCCAATTCCACAAGAACAGCCTTAGGCAAAGGCTTCTTGAAGGGAAAGATGTAACTCTGTGAGATGAATTAACAGAACACAGAGCAGTTTCTCAGAAAGCTTCTTTCCAGTTTTGAACGGATGTTATTTCCTTTTTCACCATAGCCCTCTATGGGCTTCCAAATATCCCTTTGCCAATTCCACAAGAACAGCCTTAGCGAAAGGCTTCTTGAAGGGAAAGATGTAACTCTGTGAGATGAATTAACAGAACACAGAGCCGTTTCTCAGAAAGCTTCTTTCCAGTTTTGAACGGAAGATATTTCCTTTTTCACCATAGCCCTCTATGGGCTTCCAAATATCCCTTTGCCAATTCCACAAGAACAGCCTTAGCGAAAGGCTTCTTGAAGGGAAAGATGTAACTCTGTGAGATGAATTAACAGAACACAGAGCAGTTTCTCAGAAAGCTTCTTTCCAGTTTTGAACGGAAGATATTTCCTTTTTCACCATAGCCCTCTATGGGCTTCCAAATATCCCTTTGCCAATTCCACAAGAACAGCCTTAGCGAAAGGCTTCTTGAAGGGAAAGATGTAACTCTGTGAGATGAATTAACAGAACACAGAGCAGTTTCTCAGAAAGCTTCTTTCCAGTTTTGAACGGATGTTATTTCCTTTTTCACCATAGCCCTCTATGGGCTTCCAAATATCCCTTTGCCAATTCCACAAGAACAGCCTTAGCGAAAGGCTTCTTGAAGGGAAAGATGTAACTCTGTGAGATGAATTAACAGAACACAGAGCAGTTTCTCAGAAAGCTTCTTTCCAGTTTTGAACGGAAGTTATTTAATTTTTCACCATAGCCCTCTATGGGCTTCCAAATATCCCTTTGCCAATTACACAAGAACAGCCTTAGAGAAAGGCTTCTTGAAGGGAAAGATGTAACTCTGTGAGATGAATTAACAGAACACAGAGCCGTTTCTCAGAAAGCTTCTTTCCAGTTTTGAACGAAGATATTTCCTTTTTCACCATAGCCCTCTATGGGCTTCCAAATATCCCTTTGCCAATTCCACAAGAACAGCCTTAGCGAAAGGCTTCTTGAAGGGAAAGACGTAACTCTGTGAGATGAATTAACAGAACACAGAGCAGTTTCTCAGAAAGCTTCTTTCCAGTTTTGAATGGAAGATATTTCCTTTTTCACCATAGCCCTCTATGGGCTTCCAAATATCCCTTTGCCAATTCCACAAGAACAGCCTTAGCGAAAGGCTTCTTGAAGGGAAAGATGTAACTCTGTGAGATGAATTAACAGAACACAGAGCAGTTTCTCCGAAAGCTTCTTTCCAGTTTTGAACGGATGTTATTTCCTTTTTCACCATAGCCCTCTAAGGGCTTCCAAATATCCCTTTGCCAATTCCACAAGAACAGCCTTAGCGAAAGGCTTCTTGAAGGGAAAGATGTAACTCTGTGAGATGAATTAACAGAACACAGAGCAGTTTCTCAGAAAGCTTCTTTCCAGTTTTCAACGGAAGATATTTCCTTTTTCACCATAGCCCTCTATGGGCTTCCAAATATCCCTTTGCCAATTCCACAAGAACAGCCTTAGCGAAAGGCTTCTTGAAGGGAAAGATGTAACTCTGTGAGATGAATTAACAGAACACAGAGCACTTTCTCACAAAGCTTCTTTCCAGTTTTGAACGGAACATATTTCCTTTTACACCATAGCCCTCTATGGGCTTCCAAATATCCCTTTGCCAATTCCACAAGAACAGCCTTAGCGAAAGCCTTCTTGAAGGGAAAGATGTAACTCTGTGAGATGAATTAACAGAACACAGAGCCGTTTCTCAGAAAGCTTCTTTCCAGTTTTGAAGGGAAGATATTTCCTTTTTCACCATAGCCCTCTTTGGGCTTCCAAATATCCCTTTGCCAATTACACAAGAACAGCCTTAGAGAAAGGCTTCTTGAAGGGAAAGATGTAACTCTGTGAGATGAATTAACAGAACACAGAGCCGTTTCTCAGAAACTTCTTTCCAGTTTTGAACGGAAGATATTTCCTTTTTCACCATAGCCCTCTATGGGCTTCCAAATATCCCTTTGCCAATTCCACAAGAACAGCCTTAGCGAAAGGCTTCTTGAAGGGAAAGATGTAACTCTGTGAGATGAATTAACAGAACACAGAGCAGTTTCTCAGAAAGCTTCTTTCCAGTTTTGAACGGAAGATATTTCCTTTTTCACCATAGCCCTCTATGGGCTTCCAAATATCCCTTTGCCAATTCCACAAGAACAGCCTTAGCGAAAGGCTTCTTGAAGGGAAAGATGTAACTCTGTGGGATGAATTAACAGAACACAGAGCAGTTTCTCAGAAAGCTTCTTTCCAGTTTTGAACGGAAGATATTTCCTTTTTCACCATAGCCCTCTATGGGTTTCCAAATATCCCTTTGCCAATTCCACAAGAACAGCCTTAGCGAAAGGCTTCTTGAAGGGAAAGATGTAACTCTGTGAGATGAATTAACAGAACACAGAGCAGTTTCTCAGAAAGCTTCTTTCCAGTTTTGAACGGAAGATATTTCCTTTTTCACCATAGCCCTCTATGGGCTTCCAAATATCCCTTTGCCAATTCCACAAGAACAGCCTTAGCGAAAGGCTTCTTGAAGGGAAAGATGTAACTCTGTGAGATGAATTAACAGAACACAGAGCAGTTTCTCAGAAAGCTTCTTTCCACTTTTGAACGGAAGATATTTCCTTTTTCACCATAGCCCTCTATGGGCTTCCATATATCCCTTTGCCAATTCCACAAGAACAGCCTTAGCGAAAGGCTTCTTGAAGGGAAAGATGTAACTCTGTGAGATGAATTAACAGAACACAGAGCCGTTTCTCAGAAACCTTCTTTCCAATTTTGAACGGAAGATATTTCCTTTTTCACCATAGCCCTCTATGGGCTTCCAAATATCCCTTAGCCAATTCCACAAGAACAGCCTTAGCGAAAGGCTTCTTGAAGGGAAAGATGTAACTCTGTGAGATGAATTAACAGAACACAGAGCAGTTTCTCAGAAAGCTTCTTTCCAGTTTTGAACGGAAGATATTTCCTTTTTCACCATAGCCCTCTATGGGTTTCCAAATATCCCCTTGCCAATTCCACAAGAACAACCTTAGCGAAAGGATTCTTGAAGGGATAGATGTAACTCTGTGAGATGAATTAACAGAACACAGAGCAGTTTCTCAGAAAGCTTCTTTCCAGTTTTGAACGGAAGATATTTCCTTTTTCACCATAGCCCTCTATGGGGTTCCAAATATCCCTTTGCCAATTCCACAAGAACAGCCTTAGCGAAAGGCTTCTTGAAGGGAAACATGTAACTCTGTGAGATGAATTAACAGAACACAGAGCAGTTTCTCAGAAAGCTTCTTTCCAGTTTTGAACGGAAGATATTTCCTTTTTCACCATAGCCCTCTATGGGCTTCCAAATATCCCTTTGCCAATTCCACAAGAACAGCCTTAGCGAAAGGCTTCTTGAAGGGAAAGATGTAACTCTGTGAGATGAGTTAACAGAACACAGAGCAGTTTCTCAGAAAGCTTCTTTCCAGTTTTGAACGGAAGATATTTCCTTTTTCTCCATAGCCCTCTATGGGCTTCCAAATATCCCTTTGCCAATTCCACAAGAACAGCCTTAGGCAAAGGCTTCTTGAAGGGAAAGATGTAACTCTGTGAGATGAATTAACAGAACACAGAGCAGTTTCTCAGAAAGCTTCTTTCCAGTTTTGAACGGATGTTATTTCCTTTTTCACCATAGCCCTCTATGGGCTTCCAAATATCCCTTTGCCAATTCCACAAGAACAGCCTTAGCGAAAGGCTTCTTGAAGGGAAAGATGTAACTCTGTGAGATGAATTAACAGAACACAGAGCCGTTTCTCAGAAAGCTTCTTTCCAGTTTTGAACGGAAGATATTTCCTTTTTCACCATAGCCCTCTATGGGCTTCCAAATATCCCTTTGCCAATTCCACAAGAACAGCCTTAGCGAAAGGCTTCTTGAAGGGAAAGATGTAACTCTGTGAGATGAATTAACAGAACACAGAGCAGTTTCTCAGAAAGCTTCTTTCCAGTTTTGAACGGAAGATATTTCCTTTTTCACCATAGCCCTCTATGGGCTTCCAAATATCCCTTTGCCAATTCCACAAGAACAGCCTTAGCGAAAGGCTTCTTGAAGGGAAAGATGTAACTCTGTGAGATGAATTAACAGAACACAGAGCAGTTTCTCAGAAAGCTTCTTTCCAGTTTTGAACGGATGTTATTTCCTTTTTCACCATAGCCCTCTATGGGCTTCCAAATATCCCTTTGCCAATTCCACAAGAACAGCCTTAGCGAAAGGCTTCTTGAAGGGAAAGATGTAACTCTGTGAGATGAATTAACAGAACACAGAGCAGTTTCTCAGAAAGCTTCTTTCCAGTTTTGAACGGAAGATATTTCCTTTTTCACCATAGCCCTCTATGGGGTTCCAAATATCCCTTTGCCAATTCCACAAGAACAGCCTTAGCGAAAGGCTTCTTGAAGGGAAAGATGTAACTCTGTGAGATGAATTAACAGAACACAGAGCAGTTTCTCAGAAAGCTTCTTTCCAGTTTTGAACGGAAGTTATTTAATTTTTCACCATAGCCCTCTATGGGCTTCCAAATATCCCTTTGCCAATTACACAAGAACAGCCTTAGAGAAAGGCTTCTTGAAGGGAAAGATGTAACTCTGTGAGATGAATTAACAGAACACAGAGCAGTTTCTCAGAAAGCTTCTTTCCAGTTTTGAACGAAGATATTTCCTTTTTCACCATAGCCCTCTATGGGTTTCCAAATATCCCTTTGCCAATTCCACAAGAACAGCCTTAGCGAAAGGCTTCTTGAAGGGAAAGATGTAACTCTGTGAGATGAATTAACAGAACACAGAGCAGTTTCTCAGAAAGCTTCTTTCCAGTTTTGAACGGAAGATATTTCCTTTTTCACCATAGCCCTCTATGGGCTTCCAAATATCCCTTTGCCAATTCCACAAGAACAGCCTTAGCGAAAGGCTTCTTGAAGGGAAAGACGTAACTCTGTGAGATGAATTAACAGAACACAGAGCAGTCTCTGAGAAAGCTTCTTTCCAGTTTTGAATGGAAGATATTTCCTTTTTCACCATAGCCCTCTATGGGCTTCCAAATATCCCTTTGCCAATTCCACAAGAACAGCCTTAGCGAAAGGCTTCTTGAAGGGAAAGATGTAACTCTGTGAGATGAATTAACAGAACACAGAGCAGTTTCTCGGAAAGCTTCTTTCCAGTTTTCAAAGGAAGATATTTCCTTTTTCACCATAGCCCTCTATGGGCTTCCAAATATCCCTTTGCCAATTCCACAAGAACAGCCTTAGCGAAAGGCTTCTTGAAGGGAAAGATGTAACTCTGTGAGATGAATGAAGAGAACACAGAGCAGTTTCTCAGAAAGCTTCTTTCCACTTTTGAACGGAAGATATTTCCTTTTTCACCATAGCCCTCTATGGGCTTCCAAATATCCCTTTGCCAATTACACAAGAACAGCCTTAGAGAAAGGCTTCTTGAAGGGAAAGATGTAACTCTGTGAGATGAATTAACAGAACACAGAGCCGTTTCTCAGAAAGCTTCTTTCCAGTTTTGAACGGAAGGTATTTCCTTTTTCACCATAGCCCTCTATGGGCTTCCAAATATCCCTTTGCCAATTCCACAAGAACAGCCTTAGCGAAAGACTTCTTGAAGGGAAAGATGTAACTCTGTGAGATGAGTTAAAGGAACACAGAGCAGTTTCTCAGAAAGCTTCTTTCCAGTTTTCAACGGAAGATATTTCCTTTTTCACCATAGCCCTCTATGGGCTTCCAAATATCCCTTTGCCAATTCCACAAGAACAGCCTTAGCGAAAGGCTTCTTGAAGGGATAGATGTAACTCTGTGAGATGAATTAACAGAACACAGAGCAGTTTCTCAGAAAGCTTCTTTCCAGTTTTGAACGGAAGATATTTCCTTTTTCACCATAGCCCTCTATGGGCTTCCAAATATCCCTTTGCCAATTCCACAAGAACAGCCTTAGCGAAAGGCTTCTTGAAGGGAAAGATGTAACTCTGTGAGATGAATTAACAGAACACAGAGCAGTTTCTCAGAAAACGTCTTTCCAGTTTTGAACGGAAGATATTTCCTTTTTCACCATAGCCCTCTATGGGTTTCCAAATATCCCTTTGCCAATTCCACAAGAACAGCCTTAGCGAAAGGATTCTTGAAGGGAAAGATGTAACTCTGTGAGATGAATTAACAGAACACAGAGCAGTTTCTCAGAAAGCTTCTTTCCAGTTTTAAACGGAAGATATTTCCTTTTTCACCATAGCCCTCTATGGGCTTCCAAATATCCCTTTGCCAATTCCACAAAAACAGCCTTAGCGAAAGGCTTCTTGAAGGGAAAGATGTAACTCTGTGAGATGAATTAACAGAACACAGAGCAGTTTCTCGGAAAGCTTCTTTCCAGTTTTCAAAGGAAGATATTTCCTTTTTCACCATAGCCCTCTATGGGCTTCCAAATATCCCTTTGCCAATTCCACAAGAACAGCCTTAGCGAAAGGCTTCTTGAAGGGAAAGATGTAACTCTTTGAGATGAATGAAGAGAACACAGAGCAGTTTCTCAGAAAGCTTCTTTCCACTTTTGAACGGAAGATATTTCCTTTTTCACCATAGCCCTCTATGGGCTTCCAAATATCCCTTTGCCAATTACACAAGAACAGCCTTAGAGAAAGGCTTCTTGAAGGGAAAGATGTAACTCTGTGAGATGAATTAACAGAACACAGAGCCGTTTCTCAGAAAGCTTCTTTCCAGTTTTGAACGGAAGGTATTTCCTTTTTCACCATAGCCCTCTATGGGCTTCCAAATATCCCTTTGCCAATTCCACAAGAACAGCCTTAGCGAAAGACTTCTTGAAGGGAAAGATGTAACTCTGTGAGATGAGTTAAAGGAACACAGAGCAGTTTCTCAGAAAGCTTCTTTCCAGTTTTCAACGGAAGATATTTCCTTTTTCACCATAGCCCTCTATGGGCTTCCAAATATCCCTTTGCCAATTCCACAAGAACAGCCTTAGCGAAAGGCTTCTTGAAGGGATAGATGTAACTCTGTGAGATGAATTAACAGAACACAGAGCAGTTTCTCAGAAAGCTTCTTTCCAGTTTTGAACGGAAGATATTTCCTTTTTCACCATAGGCCTCTATGGGCTTCCAAATATCCCTTTGCCAATTCCACAAGAACAGCCTTAGCGAAAGGCTTCTTGAAGGGAAAGATGTAACTCTGTGAGATGAATTAACAGAACACAGAGCAGTTTCTCAGAAAACGTCTTTCCAGTTTTGAACGGAAGATATTTCCTTTTTCACCATAGCCCTCTATGGGTTTCCAAATATCCCTTTGCCAATTCCACAAGAACAGCCTTAGCGAAAGGATTCTTGAAGGGAAAGATGTAACTCTGTGAGATGAATTAACAGAACACAGAGCAGTTTCTCAGAAAGCTTCTTTCCAGTTTTAAACGGAAGATATTTCCTTTTTCACCATAGCCCTCTATGGGCTTCCAAATATCCCTTTGCCAATTCCACAAAAACAGCCTTAGCGAAAGGCTTCTTGAAGGGAAAGATGTAACTCTGTGAGATGAATTAACAGAACACAGAGCCGTTTCTCAGAAAGCTTCTTTCCAGTTTTGAACGGAAGATATTTCCTTTTTCACCATAGCCCTCTATGGGCTTCCAAATATCCCTTTGCCAATTCCAGAAGAACAGCCTTAGCGACAGGCTTCTTGAAGGGAAAGATGTAACTCTGTGAGATGAATTAACAGAACACAGAGCAGTTTCTCAGAAAGCTTCTTTCCAGTTTTGAACGGAAGATATTTCCTTTTTCTCCATAGCCCTCTATGGGCTTCCAAATATCCCTTTGCCAATTCCACAAGAACAGCCTTAGGCAAAGGCTTCTTGAAGGGAAAGATGTAACTCTGTGAGGTGAATTAACAGAACACAGAGCAGTTTCTCCGAAAGCTTCTTTCCAGTTTTGAACGGATGTTATTTCCTTTTTCACCATAGCCCTCTATGGGCTTCCAAATATCCCTTTGCCAATTCCACAAGAACAGCCTTAGCGAAAGGCTTCTTGAAGGGAAAGATGTAACTCTGTGAGATGAATTAACAGAACACAGAGCCGTTTCTCAGAAAGCTTCTTTCCAGTTTTGAACGGAAGATATTTCCTTTTTCACCATAGCCCTCTATGGGCTTCCAAATATCCCTTTGCCAATTCCACAAGAACAGCCTTAGCGAAAGGCTTCTTGAAGGGAAAGATGTAACTCTGTGAGATGAATTAACAGAACACAGAGCCGTTTCTCAGAAAGCTTCTTTCCAGTTTTGAACGGAAGATATTTCCTTTTTCACCATAGCCCTCTATGGGCTTCCAAATATGCCTTTGCCAATTCCACAAGAACAGCCTTAGCGAAAGGCTTCTTGAAGGGAAAGATGTAACTCTGTGAGATGAATTAACAGAACACAGAGCAGTTTCTCAGAAAGCTTCTTTCCAGTTTTGAACGGAAGATATTTCCTTTTTCACCATAGCCCTCTATGGGCTTCCAAATATCCCTTTGCCAATTCCACAAGAACAGCCTTAGCGAAAGGCTTCTTGAAGGGAAAGATGTAACTCTGTGAGATGAATTAACAGAACACAGAGCAGTTTCTCAGAAAGCTTCTTTCCAGTTTTGAACGGAAGATATTTCCTTTTTCACCATAGCCCTCTATGGGGTTCCAAATATCCCTTTGCCCATTCCACAAGAACAGCCATAGCGAAAGGCTTCTTGAAGGGAAAGATGTAACTCTGTGAGATGAATTAACAGAACACAGAGCAGTTTCTCCGAAAGCTTCTTTCCAGTTTTGAACGGAAGTTATTTCCTTTTTCACCATAGCCCTCTATGGGCTTCCAAATATCCCTTTGCCCATTACACAAGAACAGCCTTAGAGAAAGGCTTCTTGAAGGGAAAGATGTAACTCTGTGAGATGAATTAACAGAACACAGAGCCGTTTCTCAGAAAGCTTCTTTCCAGTTTTGAGCGAAGATATTTCCTTTTTCACCATAGCCCTCTATGGGCTTCCAAATATCCCTTTGCCAATTCCACAAGAACAGCCTTAGCTAAAGGCTTCTTGAAGGGAAAGACGTAACTCTGTGAGATGAATTAACAGAACACAGAGCAGTTTCTCAGAAAGCTTCTTTCCAGTTTTGAACGGAAGATATTTCCTTTTTCACCATAGCCCTCTATGGGCTTCCAAATATCCCTTTGCCAATTCCACAAGAACAGCCTTAGCTAAAGGCTTCTTGAAGGGAAAGACGTAACTCTGTGAGATGAATTAACAGAACACAGAGCAGTTTCTCAGAAAGCTTCTTTCCTGTTTTGAATGGAAGATATTTCCTTTTTCACCATAGCCCTCTATGGGCTTCCAAATATCCCTTTGCCAATTCCACAAGAACAGCCTTAGCGAAAGGCTTCTTGAAGGGAAAGATGTAACTCTGTGAGATGAATTAACAGAACACAGAGCAGTTTCTCAGAAAGCTTCTTTCCAGTTTTCAAAGTAAGATATTTCCTTTTTCACCATAGCCCTCTATGGGCTTCCAAATATCCCTTTGCCAATTCCACAAGAACAGCCTTAGCGAAAGGCTTCTTGAAGGGAAAGATGTAACTCTGTGAGATGAATCAAGAGAACACAGAGCAGTTTCTCAGAAAGCTTCTTTCCACTTTTGAACGGAAGATATTTCCTTTTTCACCATAGCCCTCTATGGGCTTCCAAATATCCCTTTGCCAATTACACAAGAACAGCCTTAGAGAAAGGCTTCTTGAAGGGAAAGATGTAACTCTGTGAGATGAATTAACAGAACACAGAGCCGTTTCTCAGAAAGCTTCTTTCCAGTTTTGAACGAAGATATTTCCTTTTTCACCATAGCCCTCTATGGGCTTCCAAATATCCCTTTGCCAATTCCACAAGAACAGCCTTAGCGAAAGGCTTCTTGAAGGGAAAGAGGTAACTCTGTGAGATGAATTAACAGAACACAGAGCAGTTTCTCAGAAAGCTTCTTTCCAGTTTTGAACGGAAGATATTTCCTTTTTCACCATAGCCCTCTATGGGCTTCCAAATATCCCTTTGCCAATTCCACAAGAACAGCCTTAGCGAAAGGCTTCTTGAAGGGAAAGATGTAACTCTGTGAGATGAATTAACAGAACACAGAGCAGTTTCTCAGAAAGCTTCTTTCCAGTTTTGAACGGAAGATATTTCCTTTTTCACCATAGCCCTCTATGGGCTTCCAAATATCCCTTTGCCAATTCCACAAGAACAGCCTTAGCGAAAGGCTTCTTGAAGGGAAAGATGTAACTCTGTGAGATGAATTAACAGAACACAGAGCAGTTTCTCAGAAAGCTTCTTTCCAGTTTTGAACGGAAGATATTTCCTTTTTCACCATAGCCCTCTATGGGGTTCCAAATATCCCTTTGCCAATTCCACAAGAAGAGCCTTAGCGAAAGGCTTCTTGAAGGGAAAGATGTAACTCTGTGAGATGAATTAACAGAACACAGAGCAGTTTCTCCGAAAGCTTCTTTCCAGTTTTGAACGGAAGTTATTTCCTTTTTCACCATAGCCCTCTATGGGCTTCCAAATATCCCTTTGCCAATTACACAAGAACAGCCTTAGAGAAAGGCTTCTTGAAGGGAAAGATGTAACTCTGTGAGATGAATTAACAGAACACAGAGCCGTTTCTCAGAAAGCTTCTTTCCAGTTTTGAACGAAGATATTTCCCTTTTCACCATAGCCCTCTATGGGCTTCCAAATATCCCTTTGCCAATTCCACAAGAACAGCCTTAGCGAAAGGCTTCTTGAAGGGAAAGATGTAACTCTGTGAGATGAATTAACAGAACACAGAGCCGTTTCTCAGAAAGCTTCTTTCCAGTTTTGAACGGAAGATATTTCCTTTTTCACCATAGCCCTCTATGGGCTTCCAAATATCCCTTTGCCAATTCCACAAGAACAGCCTTAGCGAAAGGCTTCTTGAAGGGAAAGATGTAACTCTGTGAGATGAGTTAACAGAACACAGAGCAGTTTCTCAGAAAGCTTCTTTCCAGTTTTGAACGGAAGATATTCCCTTTTTCACCATAGCCCTCTATGGGCTTCCAAATATCCCTTTGCCAATTCCACAAGAACAGCCTTAGCGAAAGGCTTCTTGAAGGGATAGATGTAACTCTGTGAGATGAATTAACAGAACACAGAGCCGTTTCTCAGAAAGCTTCTTTCCACTTTTGAACGGAAGATATTTCCTTTTTCACCATAGCCCTCTATGGGCTTCCAAATATCCCTTTGCCAATTCCACAAGAACAGCCTTAGCGAAAGGCTTCTTGAAGGGAAAGATGTAACTCTGTGAGATGAGTTAACAGAACACAGAGCAGTTTCTCAGAAAGCTTCTTTCCAGTTTTCAACGGAAGATATTTCCTTTTTCACCTTAGCCCTCTATGGGCTTCCAAATATCCCTTTGCCAATTCCCCAAGAACAGCCTTAGCGAAAGGATTCTTGAAGGGATAGATGTAACTCTGTGAGATGAATTAACAGAACACAGAGCAGTTTCTCAGAAAGCTTCTTTCCAGTTTTGAACGGAAGATATTTCCTTTTTCACCATAGCCCTCTATGGGCTTCCAAATATCCCTTTGCCAATTCCACAAGAACAGCCTTAGCGAAAGGCTTCTTGAAGGGAAAGATGTAACTCTGTGAGATGAATTAACAGAACACAGAGCAGTTTCTCAGAAAGCTTCTTTCCAGTTTTGAACGGAAGATATTTCCTTTTTCACCATAGCCCTCTATGGGCTTCCAAATATCCCTTTGCCAATTCCACAAGAACAGCCTAAGCGAAAGGCTTCTTGAAGGGAAAGATGTAACTCTGTGAGATGAATTAACAGAACACAGAGCAGTTTCTCAGAAAGCTTCTTTCCAGTTTTGAACGGAAGATATTTCCTTTTTCACCATAGCCCTCTATGGGCTTCCAAATATCCCTTTGCCAATTCCACAAGAACAGCCTTAGCGAAAGGCTTCTTGAAGGGAAAGATGTAACTCTGTGAGATGAATTAACAGAACACAGAGCAGTTTCTCCGAAAGCTTCTTTCCAGTTTTGAACGGATGTTATTTCCTTTTTCACCATAGCCCTCTAAGGGCTTCCAAATATCCCTTTGCCAATTCCACAAGAACAGCCTTAGCGAAAGGCTTCTTGAAGGGAAAGATGTAACTCTGTGAGATGAATTAACAGAACACAGAGCAGTTTCTCAGAAAGCTTCTTTCCAGTTTTGAAGGGAAGATATTTCCTTTTTCACCATAGCCCTCTTTGGGCTTCCAAATATCCCTTTGCCAATTCCACAAGAACAGCCTTAGCGAAAGGCTTCTTGAAGGGAAAGATGTAACTCTGTGAGATGAATGAACAGAACACAGAGCAGTTTCTCAGAAACTTCTTTCCAGTTTTGAACGGAAGATATTTCCTTTTTCACCATAGCCCTCTATGGGCTTCCAAATATCCCTTTGCCAATTCCACAAGAACAGCCTTAGCGAAAGGCTTCTTGAAGGGAAAGATGTAACTCTGTGAGATGAATTAACAGAACACAGAGCAGTTTCTCAGAAAGCTTCTTTCCAGTTTTGAACGGAAGATATTTCCTTTTTCACCATAGCCCTCTATGGGCTTCCAAATATCCCTTTGCCAATTCCACAAGAACAGCCTTAGCGAAAGGCTTCTTGAAGGGAAAGATGTAACTCTGTGAGATGAATTAACAGAACACAGAGCAGTTTCTCAGAAAGCTTCTTTCCAGTTTTGAACGGAAGATATTTCCTTTTTCACCATAGCCCTCTATGGGTTTCCAAATATCCCTTTGCCAATTCCACAAGAACAGCCTTAGCGAAAGGCTTCTTGAAGGGAAAGATGTAACTCTGTGAGATGAATTAACAGAACACAGAGCAGTTTCTCAGAAAGCTTCTTTCCAGTTTTGAACGGAAGTTATTTCCTTTTTCACCATAGCCCTCTATGGGCTTCCAAATATCCCTTTGCCCATTACACAAGAACAGCCTTAGAGAAAGGCTTCTTGAAGGGAAAGATGTAACTCTGTGAGATGAATTAACAGAACACAGAGCCGTTTCTCAGAAAGCTTCTTTCCAGTTTTGAGCGAAGATATTTCCTTTTTCACCATAGCCCTCTATGGGCTTCCAAATATCCCTTTGCCAATTCCACAAGAACAGCCTTAGCGAAAGGCTTCTTGAAGGGAAAGATGTAACTCTGTGAGATGAATTAACAGAACACAGAGCAGTTTCTCAGAAAGCTTCTTTCCAGTTTTGAACGGAAGATATTTCCTTTTTCACCATAGCCCTCTATGGGCTTCCAAATATCCCTTTGCCAATTCCACAAGAACAGCCTTAGCGAAAGGCTTCTTGAAGGGAAAGACGTAACTCTGTGAGATGAATTAACAGAACACAGAGCAGTTTCTCAGAAAGCTTCTTTCCAGTTTTGAATGGAAGATATTTCCTTTTTCACCATAGCCCTCTATGGGCTTCCAAATATCCCTTTGCCAATTCCACAAGAACAGCCTTAGCGAAAGGCTTCTTGAAGGGAAAGATGTAACTCTGTGAGATGAATTAACAGAACACAGAGCAGTTTCTCAGAAAGCTTCTTTCCAGTTTTCAAAGTAAGATATTTCCTTTTTCACCATAGCCCTCTATGGGCTTCCAAATATCCCTTTGCCAATTCCACAAGAACAGCCTTAGCGAAAGGCTTCTTGAAGAGAAAGATGTAACTCTGTGAGATGAATCAAGAGAACACAGAGCAGTTTCTCAGAAAGCTTCTTTCCACTTTTGAACGGAAGATATTTCCTTTTTCACCATAGCCCTCTATGGGCTTCCAAATATCCCTTTGCCAATTACACAAGAACAGCCTTAGAGAAAGGCTTCTTGAAGGGAAAGATGTAACTCTGTGAGATGAGTTAACAGAACACAGAGCCGTTTCTCAGAAAGCTTCTTTCCAGTTTTGAACGAAGATATTTCCTTTTTCACCATAGCCCTCTATGGGCTTCCAAATATCCCTTTGCCAATTCCACAAGAACAGCCTTAGCGAAAGGCTTCTTGAAGGGAAAGATGTAACTCTGTGAGATGAATTAACAGAACACAGAGCAGTTTCTCAGAAAGCTTCTTTCCAGTTTTGAACGGAAGATATTTCCTTTTTCACCATAGCCCTCTATGGGCTTCCAAATATCCCTTTGCCAATTCCACAAGAACAGCCTTAGCGAAAGGCTTCTTGAAGGGAAAGATGTAACTCTGTGAGATGAATTAACAGAACACAGAGCAGTTTCTCAGAAAGCTTCTTTCCAGTTTTGAACGGAAGATATTTCCTTTTTCACCATAGCCCTCTATGGGCTTCCAAATATCCCTTTGCCAATTCCACAAGAACAGCCTTAGCGAAAGGCTTCTTGAAGGGAAAGATGTAACTCTGTGAGATGAATTAACAGAACACAGAGCAGTTTCTCAGAAAGCTTCTTTCCAGTTTTGAACGGAAGATATTTCCTTTTTCACCATAGCCCTCTATGGGCTTCCAAATATCCCTTTGCCAATTCCACAAGAACAGCCTTAGCGAAAGGCTTCTTGAAGGGAAAGATGTAACTCTGTGAGATGAATCAAGAGAACACAGAGCAGTTTCTCAGAAAGCTTCTTTCCACTTTTGAACGGAAGATATTTCCTTTTTCACCATAGCCCTCTATGGGCTTCCAAATATCCCTTTGCCAATTACACAAGAACAGCCTTAGAGAAAGGCTTCTTGAAGGGAAAGATGTAACTCTGTGAGATGAATTAACAGAACACAGAGCCGTTTCTCAGAAAGCTTCTTTCCAGTTTTGAACGAAGATATTTCCTTTTTCACCATAGCCCTCTATGGGCTTCCAAATATCCCTTTGCCAATTCCACAAGAACAGCCTTAGCGAAAGGCTTCTTGAAGGGAAAGATGTAACTCTGTGAGATGAATTAACAGAACACAGAGCAGTTTCTCAGAAAGCTTCTTTCCAGTTTTGAACGGAAGATATTTCCTTTTTCACCATAGCCCTCTATGGGCTTCCAAATATCCCTTTGCCAATTCCACAAGAACAGCCTTAGCGAAAGGCTTCTTGAAGGGAAAGATGTAACTCTGTGAGATGAATTAACAGAACACAGAGCAGTTTCTCAGAAAGCTTCTTTCCAGTTTTGAACGGAAGATATTTCCTTTTTCACCATAGCCCTCTATGGGCTTCCAAATATCCCTTTGCCAATTCCACAAGAACAGCCTTAGCGAAAGGCTTCTTGAAGGGAAAGATGTAACTCTGTGAGATGAATTAACAGAACACAGAGCAGTTTCTCAGAAAGCTTCTTTCCAGTTTTGAACGGAAGATATTTCCTTTTTCACCATAGCCCTCTATGGGGTTCCAAATATCCCTTTGCCAATTCCACAAGAAGAGCCTTAGCGAAAGGCTTCTTGAAGGGAAAGATGTAACTCTGTGAGATGAATTAACAGAACACAGAGCAGTTTCTCCGAAAGCTTCTTTCCAGTTTTGAACGGAAGTTATTTCCTTTTTCACCATAGCCCTCTATGGGCTTCCAAATATCCCTTTGCCAATTACACAAGAACAGCCTTAGAGAAAGGCTTCTTGAAGGGAAAGATGTAACTCTGTGAGATGAATTAACAGAACACAGAGCCGTTTCTCAGAAAGCTTCTTTCCAGTTTTGAACGAAGATATTTCCTTTTTCACCATAGCCCTCTATGGGCTTCCAAATATCCCTTTGCCAATTCCACAAGAACAGCCTTAGCGAAAGGCTTCTTGAAGGGAAAGATGTAACTCTGTGAGATGAATTAACAGAACACAGAGCCGTTTCTCAGAAAGCTTCTTTCCAGTTTTGAACGGAAGATATTTCCTTTTTCACCATAGCCCTCTATGGGCTTCCAAATATCCCTTTGCCAATTCCACAAGAACAGCCTTAGCGAAAGGCTTCTTGAAGGGAAAGATGTAACTCTGTGAGATGAGTTAACAGAACACAGAGCAGTTTCTCAGAAAGCTTCTTTCCAGTTTTGAACGGAAGGTATTCCCTTTTTCACCATAGCCCTCTATGGGCTTCCAAATATCCCTTTGCCAATTCCACAAGAACAGCCTTAGCGAAAGGCTTCTTGAAGGGATAGATGTAACTCTGTGAGATGAATTAACAGAACACAGAGCCGTTTCTCAGAAAGCTTCTTTCCAGTTTTGAACGGAAGATATTTCCTTTTTCACCATAGCCCTCTATGGGCTTCCAAATATCCCTTTGCCAATTCCACAAGAACAGCCTTAGCGAAAGGCTTCTTGAAGGGAAAGATGTAACTCTGTGAGATGAGTTAACAGAACACAGAGCAGTTTCTCAGAAAGCTTCTTTCCAGTTTTCAACGGAAGATATTTCCTTTTTCACCTTAGCCCTCTATGGGCTTCCAAATATCCCTTTGCCAATTCCCCAAGAACAGCCTTAGCGAAAGGATTCTTGAAGGGATAGATGTAACTCTGTGAGATGAATTAACAGAACACAGAGCAGTTTCTCAGAAAGCTTCTTTCCAGTTTTGAACGGAAGATATTTCCTTTTTCACCATAGCCCTCTATGGGCTTCCAAATATCCCTTTGCCAATTCCACAAGAACAGCCTTAGCGAAAGGCTTCTTGAAGGGAAAGATGTAACTCTGTGAGATGAATTAACAGAACACAGAGCAGTTTCTCAGAAAGCTTCTTTCCAGTTTTGAACGGAAGATATTTCCTTTTTCACCATAGCCCTCTATGGGCTTCCAAATATCCCTTTGCCAATTCCACAAGAACAGCCTTAGCGAAAGGCTTCTTGAAGGGAAAGATGTAACTCTGTGAGATGAATTAACAGAACACAGAGCAGTTTCTCCGAAAGCTTCTTTCCAGTTTTGAACGGATGTTATTTCCTTTTTCACCATAGCCCTCTAAGGGCTTCCAAATATCCCTTTGCCAATTCCACAAGAACAGCCTTAGCGAAAGGCTTCTTGAAGGGAAAGATGTAACTCTGTGAGATGAATTAACAGAACACAGAGCCGTTTCTCAGAAAGCTTCTTTCCAGTTTTGAAGGGAAGATATTTCCTTTTTCACCATAGCCCTCTTTGGGCTTCCAAATATCCCTTTGCCAATTCCACAAGAACAGCCTTAGCGAAAGGCTTCTTGAAGGGAAAGATGTAACTCTGTGAGATGAATGAACAGAACACAGAGCAGTTTCTCAGAAACTTCTTTCCAGTTTTGAACGGAAGATATTTCCTTTTTCACCATAGCCCTCTATGGGCTTCCAAATATCCCTTTGCCAATTCCACAAGAACAGCCTTAGCGAAAGGCTTCTTGAAGGGAAAGATGTAACTCTGTGAGATGAATTAACAGAACACAGAGCAGTTTCTCAGAAAGCTTCTTTCCAGTTTTGAACGGAAGATATTTCCTTTTTCACCATAGCCCTCTATGGGCTTCCAAATATCCCTTTGCCAATTCCACAAGAACAGCCTTAGCGAAAGGCTTCTTGAAGGGAAAGATGTAACTCTGTGAGATGAATTAACAGAACACAGAGCAGTTTCTCAGAAAGCTTCTTTCCAGTTTTGAACGGAAGATATTTCCTTTTTCACCATAGCCCTCTATGGGTTTCCAAATATCCCTTTGCCAATTCCACAAGAACAGCCTTAGCGAAAGGCTTCTTGAAGGGAAAGATGTAACTCTGTGAGATGAATTAACAGAACACAGAGCAGTTTCTCAGAAAGCTTCTTTCCAGTTTTGAACGGAAGTTATTTCCTTTTTCACCATAGCCCTCTATGGGCTTCCAAATATCCCTTTGCCCATTACACAAGAACAGCCTTAGAGAAAGGCTTCTTGAAGGGAAAGATGTAACTCTGTGAGATGAATTAACAGAACACAGAGCCGTTTCTCAGAAAGCTTCTTTCCAGTTTTGAGCGAAGATATTTCCTTTTTCACCATAGCCCTCTATGGGCTTCCAAATATCCCTTTGCCAATTCCACAAGAACAGCCTTAGCGAAAGGCTTCTTGAAGGGAAAGATGTAACTCTGTGAGATGAATTAACAGAACACAGAGCAGTTTCTCAGAAAGCTTCTTTCCAGTTTTGAACGGAAGATATTTCCTTTTTCACCATAGCCCTCTATGGGCTTCCAAATATCCCTTTGCCAATTCCACAAGAACAGCCTTAGCGAAAGGCTTCTTGAAGGGAAAGACGTAACTCTGTGAGATGAATTAACAGAACACAGAGCAGTTTCTCAGAAAGCTTCTTTCCAGTTTTGAATGGAAGATATTTCCTTTTTCACCATAGCCCTCTATGGGCTTCCAAATATCCCTTTGCCAATTCCACAAGAACAGCCTTAGCGAAAGGCTTCTTGAAGGGAAAGATGTAACTCTGTGAGATGAATTAACAGAACACAGAGCAGTTTCTCAGAAAGCTTCTTTCCAGTTTTCAAAGTAAGATATTTCCTTTTTCACCATAGCCCTCTATGGGCTTCCAAATATCCCTTTGCCAATTCCACAAGAACAGCCTTAGCGAAAGGCTTCTTGAAGAGAAAGATGTAACTCTGTGAGATGAATCAAGAGAACACAGAGCAGTTTCTCAGAAAGCTTCTTTCCACTTTTGAACGGAAGATATTTCCTTTTTCACCATAGCCCTCTATGGGCTTCCAAATATCCCTTTGCCAATTACACAAGAACAGCCTTAGAGAAAGGCTTCTTGAAGGGAAAGATGTAACTCTGTGAGATGAGTTAACAGAACACAGAGCAGTTTCTCAGAAAGCTTCTTTCCAGTTTTGAACGGAAGATATTTCCTTTTTCACCATAGCCCTCTATGGGCTTCCAAATATCCCTTTGCCCATTCCACAAGAACAGCCTTAGCGAAAGGCTTCTTGAAGGGAAAGATGTAACTCTGTGAGATGAATTAACAGAACACAGAGCAGTTTCTCAGAAAGCTTCTTTCCAGTTTTGAACGGAAGATATTTCCTTTTTCACCATAGCCCTCTATGGGCTTCCAAATATCCCTTTGCCAATTCCACAAGAACAGCCTTAGCGAAAGGCTTCTTGAAGGGAAAGATGTAACTCTGTGAGATGAATTAACAGAACACAGAGCAGTTTCTCCGAAAGCTTCTTTCCAGTTTTGAACGGATGTTATTTCCTTTTTCACCATAGCCCTCTAAGGGCTTCCAAATATCCCTTTGCCAATTCCACAAGAACAGCCTTAGCGAAAGGCTTCTTGAAGGGAAAGATGTAACACTGTGAGATGAATTAACAGAACACAGAGCAGTTTCTCAGAAAGCTTCTTTCCAGTTTTCAACGGAAGATATTTCCTTTTTCACCATAGCCCTCTATGGGCTTCCAAATATCCCTTTGCCAATTCCACAAGAACAGCCTTAGCGAAAGGCTTCTTGAAGGGAAAGATGTAACTCTGTGAGATGAATTAACAGAACACAGAGCACTTTCTCACAAAGCTTCTTTCCAGTTTTGAACGGAACATATTTCCTTTTACACCATAGCCCTCTATGGGCTTCCAAATATCCCTTTGCCAATTCCACAAGAACAGCCTTAGCGAAAGGCTTCTTGAAGGGAAAGATGTAACTCTGTGAGATGAATTAACAGAACACAGAGCCGTTTCTCAGAAAGCTTCTTTCCAGTTTTGAAGGGAAGATATTTCCTTTTTCACCATAGCCCTCTTTGGGCTTCCAAATATCCCTTTGCCAATTCCACAAGAACAGCCTTAGCGAAAGGCTTCTTGAAGGGAAACATGTAACTCTGTGAGATGAATTAACAGAACACAGAGCAGTTTCTCAGAAAGCTTCTTTCCAGTTTTGAACGGAAGATATTTCCTTTTTCACCATAGCCCTCTATGGGCTTCCAAATATCCCTTTGCCAATTCCACAAGAACAGCCTTAGCGAAAGGCTTCTTGAAGGGAAAGATGTAACTCTGTGAGATGAATTAACAGAACACAGAGCAGTTTCTCAGAAAGCTTCTTTCCAGTTTTGAACGGAAGATATTTCCTTTTTCACCATAGCCCTCTATGGGTTTCCAAATATCCCTTTGCCAATTCCACAAGAACAACCTTAGCGAAAGGATTCTTGAAGGGATAGATGTAACTCTGTGAGATGAATTAACAGAACACAGAGCAGTTTCTCAGAAAGCTTCTTTCCAGTTTTGAACGGAAGATATTTCCTTTTTCACCATAGCCCTCTATGGGCTTCCAAATATCCCTTTGCCAATTCCACAAGAACAGCCTTAGCGAAAGGCTTCTTGAAGGGAAACATGTAACTCTGTGAGATGAATTAACAGAACACAGAGCAGTTTCTCAGAAAGCTTCTTTCCAGTTTTGAACGGAAGATATTTCCTTTTTCACCATAGCCCTCTATGGGCTTCCAAATATCCCTTTGCCAATTCCACAAGAACAGCCTTAGCGAAAGGCTTCTTGAAGGGAAAGATGTAACTCTGTGAGATGAATTAACAGAACACAGAGCAGTTTCTCAGAAAGCTTCTTTCCAGTTTTGAACGGAAGATATTTCCTTTTTCTCCATAGCCCTCTATGGGCTTCCAAATATCCCTTTGCCAATTCCACAAGAACAGCCTTAGGCAAAGGCTTCTTGAAGGGAAAGATGTAACTCTGTGAGATGAATTAACAGAACACAGAGCAGTTTCTCAGAAAGCTTCTTTCCAGTTTTGAACGGATGTTATTTCCTTTTTCACCATAGCCCACTATGGGCTTCCAAATATCCCTTTGCCAATTCCACAAGAACAGCCTTAGCGAAAGGCTTCTTGAAGGGAAAGATGTAACTCTGTGAGATGAATTAACAGAACACAGAGCCGTTTCTCAGAAAGCTTCTTTCCAGTTTTGAACGGAAGATATTTCCTTTTTCACCATAGCCCTCTATGGGCTTCCAAATATCCCTTTGCCAATTCCACAAGAACAGCCTTAGCGAAAGGCTTCTTGAAGGGAAAGATGTAACTCTGTGAGATGAATTAACAGAACACAGAGCAGTTTCTCAGAAAGCTTCTTTCCAGTTTTGAACGGAAGATATTTCCTTTTTCACCATAGCCCTCTATGGGCTTCCAAATATCCCTTTGCCAATTCCACAAGAACAGCCTTAGAGAAAGGCTTCTTGAAGGGAAAGATGTAACTCTGTGAGATGAATTAACAGAACACAGAGCAGTTTCTCAGAAAGCTTCTTTCCAGTTTTGAACGGAAGATATTTCCTTTTTCACCATAGCCCTCTATGGGCTTCCAAATATCCCTTTGCCAATTCCACAAGAACAGCCTTAGCGAAAGGCTTCTTGAAGGGAAAGATGTAACTCTGTGAGATGAATTAACAGAACACAGAGCAGTTTCTCAGAAAGCTTCTTTCCAGTTTTGAACGGAAGATATTTCCTTTTTCACCATAGCCCTCTATGGGCTTCCAAATATCCCTTTGCCAATTCCACAAGAACAGCCTTAGCGAAAGGCTTCTTGAAGGGAAAGATGTAACTCTGTGAGATGAATTAACAGAACACAGAGCAGTTTCTCAGAAAGCTTCTTTCCAGTTTTGAACGGAAGATATTTCCTTTTTCACCATAGCCCTCTATGGGTTTCCAAATATCCCTTTGCCAATTCCACAAGAACAGCCTTAGCGAAAGGCTTCTTGAAGGGAAAGATGTAACTCTGTGAGATGAATTAACAGAACACAGAGTAGTTTCTCAGAAAGCTTCTTTCCAGTTTTGAACGGAAGATATTTCCTTTTTCACCATAGCCCTCTATGGGCTTCCAAATATCCCTTTGCCAATTCCACAAGAACAGCCTTAGCGAAAGGCTTCTTGAAGGGAAAGATGTAACTCTGTGAGATGAATTAACAGAACACAGAGCAGTTTCTCAGAAAGCTTCTTTCCACTTTTGAACGGAAGATATTTCCTTTTTCACCATAGCCCTCTATGGGCTTCCATATATCCCTTTGCCAATTCCACAAGAACAGCCTTAGCGAAAGGCTTCTTGAAGGGAAAGATGTAACTCTGTGAGATGAATTAACAGAACACAGAGCCGTTTCTCAGAAACCTTCTTTCCAATTTTGAACGGAAGATATTTCCTTTTTCACCATAGCCCTCTATGGGCTTCCAAATATCCCTTAGCCAATTCCACAAGAACAGCCTTAGCGAAAGGCTTCTTGAAGGGAAAGATGTAACTCTGTGAGATGAATTAACAGAACACAGAGCAGTTTCTCAGAAAGCTTCTTTCCAGTTTTGAACGGAAGATATTTCCTTTTTCACCATAGCCCTCTATGGGTTTCCAAATATCCCTTTGCCAATTCCACAAGAACAACCTTAGCGAAAGGATTCTTGAAGGGATAGATGTAACTCTGTGAGATGAATTAACAGAACACAGAGCAGTTTCTCAGAAAGCTTCTTTCCAGTTTTGAACGGAAGATATTTCCTTTTTCACCATAGCCCTCTATGGGCTTCCAAATATCCCTTTGCCAATTCCACAAGAACAGCCTTAGCGAAAGGCTTCTTGAAGGGAAACATGTAACTCTGTGAGATGAATTAACAGAACACAGAGCAGTTTCTCAGAAAGCTTCTTTCCAGTTTTGAACGGAAGATATTTCCTTTTTCACCATAGCCCTCTATGGGCTTCCAAATATCCCTTTGCCAATTCCACAAGAACAGCCTTAGCGAAAGGCTTCTTGAAGGGAAAGATGTAACTCTGTGAGATGAATTAACAGAACACAGAGCAGTTTCTCAGAAAGCTTCTTTCCAGTTTTGAACGGAAGATATTTCCTTTTTCTCCATAGCCCTCTATGGGCTTCCAAATATCCCTTTGCCAATTCCACAAGAACAGCCTTAGGCAAAGGCTTCTTGAAGGGAAAGATGTAACTCTGTGAGATGAATTAACAGAACACAGAGCAGTTTCTCAGAAAGCTTCTTTCCAGTTTTGAACGGATGTTATTTCCTTTTTCACCATAGCCCACTATGGGCTTCCAAATATCCCTTTGCCAATTCCACAAGAACAGCCTTAGCGAAAGGCTTCTTGAAGGGAAAGATGTAACTCTGTGAGATGAATTAACAGAACACAGAGCCGTTTCTCAGAAAGCTTCTTTCCAGTTTTGAACGGAAGATATTTCCTTTTTCACCATAGCCCTCTATGGGCTTCCAAATATCCCTTTGCCAATTCCACAAGAACAGCCTTAGCGAAAGGCTTCTTGAAGGGAAAGATGTAACTCTGTGAGATGAATTAACAGAACACAGAGCAGTTTCTCAGAAAGCTTCTTTCCAGTTTTGAACGGAAGATATTTCCTTTTTCACCATAGCCCTCTATGGGCTTCCAAATATCCCTTTGCCAATTCCACAAGAACAGCCTTAGAGAAAGGCTTCTTGAAGGGAAAGATGTAACTCTGTGAGATGAATTAACAGAACACAGAGCAGTTTCTCAGAAAGCTTCTTTCCAGTTTTGAACGGAAGATATTTCCTTTTTCACCATAGCCCTCTATGGGCTTCCAAATATCCCTTTGCCAATTCCACAAGAACAGCCTTAGCGAAAGGCTTCTTGAAGGGAAAGATGTAACTCTGTGAGATGAATTAACAGAACACAGAGCAGTTTCTCAGAAAGCTTCTTTCCAGTTTTGAACGGAAGATATTTCCTTTTTCACCATAGCCCTCTATGGGCTTCCAAATATCCCTTTGCCAATTCCACAAGAACAGCCTTAGCGAAAGGCTTCTTGAAGGGAAAGATGTAACTCTGTGAGATGAATTAACAGAACACAGAGCAGTTTCTCAGAAAGCTTCTTTCCAGTTTTGAACGGAAGTTATTTAATTTTTCACCATAGCCCTCTATGGGCTTCCAAATATCCCTTTGCCAATTACACAAGAACAGCCTTAGAGAAAGGCTTCTTGAAGGGAAAGATGTAACTCTGTGAGATGAATTAACAGAACACAGAGCCGTTTCTCAGAAAGCTTCTTTCCAGTTTTGAACGAAGATATTTCCTTTTTCACCATAGCCCTCTATGGGTTTCCAAATATCCCTTTGCCAATTCCACAAGAACAGCCTTAGCGAAAGGCTTCTTGAAGGGAAAGATGTAACTCTGTGAGATGAATTAACAGAACACAGAGCAGTTTCTCAGAAAGCTTCTTTCCAGTTTTGAACGGAAGATATTTCCTTTTTCACCATAGCCCTCTATGGGCTTCCAAATATCCCTTTGCCATTTCCACAAGAACAGCCTTAGCGAAAGGCTTCTTGAAGGGAAAGACGTAACTCTGTGAGATGAATTAACAGAACACAGAGCAGTTTCTCAGAAAGCTTCTTTCCAGTTTTGAATGGAAGATATTTCCTTTTTCACCATAGCCCTCTATGGGCTTCCAAATATCCCTTTGCCAATTCCACAAGAACAGCCTTAGCGAAAGGCTTCTTGAAGGGAAAGATGTAACTCTGTGAGATGAATTAACAGAACACAGAGCAGTTTCTCAGAAAGCTTCTTTCCAGTTTTCAAAGGAAGATATTTCCTTTTTCACCATAGCCCTCTATGGGCTTCCAAATATCCCTTTGCCAATTCCACAAGAACAGCCTTAGCGAAAGGCTTCTTGAAGGGAAAGATGTAACTCTGTGAGATGAATGAAGAGAACACAGAGCAGTTTCTCAGAAAGCTTCTTTCCACTTTTGAACGGAAGATATTTCCTTTTTCACCATAGCCCTCTATGGGCTTCCAAATATACCTTTGCCAATTACACAAGAACAGCCTTAGAGAAAGGCTTCTTGAAGGGAAAGATGTAACTCTGTGAGATGAATTAACAGAACACAGAGCCGTTTCTCAGAAAGCTTCTTTCCAGTTTTGAACGAAGATATTTCCTTTTTCACCATAGCCCTCTATGGGCTTCCAAATATCCCTTTGCCAATTCCACAAGAACAGCCTTAGCGAAAGGCTTCTTGAAGGGAAAGATGTAACTCTGTGAGATGAATTAACAGAACACAGAGCCGTTTCTCAGAAAGCTTCTTTCCAGTTTTGAACGGAAGATATTTCCTTTTTCACCATAGCCCTCTATGGGCTTCCAAATATCCCTTTGCCAATTCCACAAGAACAGCCTTAGCGAAAGGCTTCTTGAAGGGAAAGATGTAACTCTGTGAGATGAATTAACAGAACACAGAGCAGTTTCTCAGAAAGCTTCTTTCCAGTTTTGAACGGAAGATATTTCCTTTTTCACCATAGCCCTCTATGGGCTTCCAAATATCCCTTTGCCAATTCCACAAGAACAGCCTTAGCGAAAGGCTTCTTGAAGGGAAAGATGTAACTCTGTGAGATGAATTAACAGAACACAGAGCAGTTTCTCAGAAAGCTTCTTTCCAGTTTTGAACGGAAGATATTTCCTTTTTCACCATAGCCCTCTATGGGCTTCCAAATATCCCTTTGCCAATTCCACAAGAACAGCCTTAGCGAAAGGCTTCTTGAAGGGAAAGATGTAACTCTGTGAGATGAATTAACAGAACACAGAGCAGTTTCTCAGAAAGCTTCTTTCCAGTTTTGAACGGAAGATATTTCCTTTTTCACCATAGCCCTCTATGGGTTTCCAAATATCCCTTTGCCAATTCCACAAGAACAGCCTTAGCGAAAGGCTTCTTGAAGGGAAAGATGTAACTCTGTGAGATGAATTAACAGAACACAGAGCAGTTTCTCAGAAAGCTTCTTTCCAGTTTTGAACGGAAGATATTTCCTTTTTCACCATAGCCCTCTATGGGCTTCCAAATATCCCTTTGCCAATTCCACAAGAACAGCCTTAGCGAAAGGCTTCTTGAAGGGAAAGATGTAACTCTGTGAGATGAATTAACAGAACACAGAGCAGTTTCTCAGAAAGCTTCTTTCCACTTTTGAACGGAAGATATTTCCTTTTTCACCATAGCCCTCTATGGGCTTCCATATATCCCTTTGCCAATTCCACAAGAACAGCCTTAGCGAAAGGCTTCTTGAAGGGAAAGATGTAACTCTGTGAGATGAATTAACAGAACACAGAGCCGTTTCTCAGAAACCTTCTTTCCAATTTTGAACGGAAGATATTTCCTTTTTCACCATAGCCCTCTATGGGCTTCCAAATATCCCTTAGCCAATTCCACAAGAACAGCCTTAGCGAAAGGCTTCTTGAAGGGAAAGATGTAACTCTGTGAGATGAATTAACAGAACACAGAGCAGTTTCTCAGAAAGCTTCTTTCCAGTTTTGAACGGAAGATATTTCCTTTTTCACCATAGCCCTCTATGGGTTTCCAAATATCCCTTTGCCAATTCCACAAGAACAACCTTAGTGAAAGGATTCTTGAAGGGATAGATGTAACTCTGTGAGATGAATTAACAGAACACAGAGCAGTTTCTCAGAAAGCTTCTTTCCAGTTTTGAACGGAAGATATTTCCTTTTTCACCATAGCCCTCTATGGGCTTCCAAATATCCCTTTGCCAATTCCACAAGAACAGCCTTAGCGAAAGGCTTCTTGAAGGGAAACATGTAACTCTGTGAGATGAATTAACAGAACACAGAGCAGTTTCTCAGAAAGCTTCTTTCCAGTTTTGAACGGAAGATATTTCCTTTTTCACCATAGCCCTCTATGGGCTTCCAAATATCCCTTTGCCAATTCCACAAGAACAGCCTTAGCGAAAGGCTTCTTGAAGGGAAAGATGTAACTCTGTGAGATGAATTAACAGAACACAGAGCAGTTTCTCAGAAAGCTTCTTTCCAGTTTTGAACGGAAGTTATTTCCTTTTTCTCCATAGCCCTCTATGGGCTTCCAAATATCCCTTTGCCAATTCCACAAGAACAGCCTTAGGCAAAGGCTTCTTGAAGGGAAAGATGTAACTCTGTGAGATGAATTAACAGAACACAGAGCAGTTTCTCAGAAAGCTTCTTTCCAGTTTTGAACGGATGTTATTTCCTTTTTCACCATAGCCCTCTATGGGCTTCCAAATATCCCTTTGCCAATTCCACAAGAACAGCCTTAGCGAAAGGCTTCTTGAAGGGAAAGATGTAACTCTGTGAGATGAATTAACAGAACACAGAGCCGTTTCTCAGAAAGCTTCTTTCCAGTTTTGAACGGAAGATATTTCCTTTTTCACCATAGCCCTCTATGGGCTTCCAAATATCCCTTTGCCAATTCCACAAGAACAGCCTTAGCGAAAGGCTTCTTGAAGGGAAAGATGTAACTCTGTGAGATGAATTAACAGAACACAGAGCAGTTTCTCAGAAAGCTTCTTTCCAGTTTTGAACGGAAGATATTTCCTTTTTCACCATAGCCCTCTATGGGCTTCCAAATATCCCTTTGCCAATTCCACAAGAACAGCCTTAGAGAAAGGCTTCTTGAAGGGAAAGATGTAACTCTGTGAGATGAATTAACAGAACACAGAGCAGTTTCTCAGAAAGCTTCTTTCCAGTTTTGAACGGAAGATATTTCCTTTTTCACCATAGCCCTCTATGGGCTTCCAAATATCCCTTTGCCAATTCCACAAGAACAGCCTTAGCGAAAGGCTTCTTGAAGGGAAAGATGTAACTCTGTGAGATGAATTAACAGAACACAGAGCAGTTTCTCAGAAAGCTTCTTTCCAGTTTTGAACGGAAGATATTTCCTTTTTCACCATAGCCCTCTATGGGCTTCCAAATATCCCTTTGCCAATTCCACAAGAACAGCCTTAGCGAAAGGCTTCTTGAAGGGAAAGATGTAACTCTGTGAGATGAATTAACAGAACACAGAGCAGTTTCTCAGAAAGCTTCTTTCCAGTTTTCAAAGGAAGATATTTCCTTTTTCACCATAGCCCTCTATGGGCTTCCAAATATCCCTTTGCCAATTCCACAAGAACAGCCTTAGCGAAAGGCTTCTTGAAGGGAAAGATGTAACTCTGTGAGATGAATGAAGAGAACACAGAGCAGTTTCTCAGAAAGCTTCTTTCCACTTTTGAACGGAAGATATTTCCTTTTTCACCATAGCCCTCTATGGGCTTCCAAATATACCTTTGCCAATTACACAAGAACAGCCTTAGAGAAAGGCTTCTTGAAGGGAAAGATGTAACTCTGTGAGATGAATTAACAGAACACAGAGCCGTTTCTCAGAAAGCTTCTTTCCAGTTTTGAACGAAGATATTTCCTTTTTCACCATAGCCCTCTATGGGCTTCCAAATATCCCTTTGCCAATTCCACAAGAACAGCCTTAGCGAAAGGCTTCTTGAAGGGAAAGATGTAACTCTGTGAGATGAATTAACAGAACACAGAGCCGTTTCTCAGAAAGCTTCTTTCCAGTTTTGAACGGAAGATATTTCCTTTTTCACCATAGCCCTCTATGGGCTTCCAAATATCCCTTTGCCAATTCCACAAGAACAGCCTTAGCGAAAGGCTTCTTGAAGGGAAAGATGTAACTCTGTGAGATGAATTAACAGAACACAGAGCAGTTTCTCAGAAAGCTTCTTTCCAGTTTTCAACGGAAGATATTTCCTTTTTCACCATAGCCCTCTATGGGCTTCCAAATATCCCTTTGCCAATTCCACAAGAACAGCCTTAGCGAAAGGCTTCTTGAAGGGAAAGATGTAACTCTGTGAGATGAATTAACAGAACACAGAGCAGTTTCTCAGAAAGCTTCTTTCCAGTTTTGAACGGAAGATATTTCCTTTTTCACCATAGCCCTCTATGGGCTTCCAAATATCCCTTTGCCAATTCCACAAGAACAGCCTTAGCGAAAGGCTTCTTGAAGGGAAAGATGTAACTCTGTGAGATGAATTAACAGAACATAGAGCAGTTTCTCAGAAAGCTTCTTTCCAGTTTTGAACGGAAGATATTTCCTTTTTCACCATAGCCCTCTATGGGTTTCCAAATATCCCTTTGCCAATTCCACAAGAACAGCCTTAGCGAAAGGCTTCTTGAAGGGAAAGATGTAACTCTGTGAGATGAATTAACAGAACACAGAGCAGTTTCTCAGAAAGCTTCTTTCCAGTTTTGAACGGAAGATATTTCCTTTTTCACCATAGCCCTCTATGGGCTTCCAAATATCCCTTTGCCAATTCCACAAGAACAGCCTTAGCGAAAGGCTTCTTGAAGGGAAAGATGTAACTCTGTGAGATGAATTAACAGAACACAGAGCAGTTTCTCAGAAAGCTTCTTTCCACTTTTGAACGGAAGATATTTCCTTTTTCACCATAGCCCTCTATGGGCTTCCATATATCCCTTCGCCAATTCCACAAGAACAGCCTTAGCGAAAGGCTTCTTGAAGGGAAAGATGTAACTCTGTGAGATGAATTAACAGAACACAGAGCCGTTTCTCAGAAACCTTCTTTCCAATTTTGAACGGAAGATATTTCCTTTTTCACCATAGCCCTCTATGGGCTTCCAAATATCCCTTAGCCAATTCCACAAGAACAGCCTTAGGGAAAGGCTTCTTGAAGGGAAAGATGTAACTCTGTGAGATGAATTAACAGAACACAGAGCAGTTTCTCAGAAAGCTTCTTTCCAGTTTTGAACGGAAGATATTTCCTTTTTCACCATAGCCCTCTATGGGTTTCCAAATATCCCTTTGCCAATTCCACAAGAACAACCTTAGCGAAAGGATTCTTGAAGGGATAGATGTAACTCTGTGAGATGAATTAACAGAACACAGAGCAGTTTCTCAGAAAGCTTCTTTCCAGTTTTGAACGGAAGATATTTCCTTTTTCACCATAGCCCTCTATGGGCTTCCAAATATCCCTTTGCCAATTCCACAAGAACAGCCTTAGCGAAAGGCTTCTTGAAGGGAAAGATGTAACTCTGTGAGATGAATTAACAGAACACAGAGCAGTTTCTCAGAAAGCTTCTTTCCAGTTTTGAACGGAAGATATTTCCTTTTTCACCATAGCCCTCTATGGGCTTCCAAATATCCCTTTGCCAATTCCACAAGAACAGCCTTAGCGAAAGGCTTCTTGAAGGGAAAGATGTAACTCTGTGAGATGAATTAACAGAACACAGAGCAGATTCTCAGAAAGCTTCTTTCCAGTTTTGAACGGAAGATATTTCCTTTTTCTCCATAGCCCTCTATGGGCTTCCAAATATCCCTTTGCCAATTCCACAAGAACAGCCTTAGGCAAAGGCTTCTTGAAGGGAAAGATGTAACTCTGTGAGATGAATTAACAGAACACAGAGCAGTTTCTCAGAAAGCTTCTTTCCAGTTTTGAACGGATGTTATTTCCTTTTTCACCATAGCCCTCTATGGGCTTCCAAATATCCCTTTGCCAATTCCACAAGAACAGCCTTAGCGAAAGGATTCTTGAAGGGAAAGATGTAACTCTGTGAGATGAATTAACAGAACACAGAGCCGTTTCTCAGAAAGCTTCTTTCCAGTTTTGAACGGAAGATATTTCCTTTTTCACCATAGCCCTCTATGGGGTTCCAAATATCCCTTTGCCAATTCCACAAGAACAGCCTTAGCGAAAGGCTTCTTGAAGGGAAAGATGTAACTCTGTGAGATGAATTAACAGAACACAGAGCAGTTTCTCAGAAAGCTTCTTTCCAGTTTTGAACGGAAGTTATTTAATTTTTCACCATAGCCCTCTATGGGCTTCCAAATATCCCTTTGCCAATTACACAAGAACAGCCTTAGAGAAAGGCTTCTTGAAGGGAAAGATGTAACTCTGTGAGATGAATTAACAGAACACAGAGCCGTTTCTCAGAAAGCTTCTTTCCAGTTTTGAACGAAGATATTTCCTTTTTCACCATAGCCCTCTATGGGTTTCCAAATATCCCTTTGCCAATTCCACAAGAACAGCCTTAGCGAAAGGCTTCTTGAAGGGAAAGATGTAACTCTGTGAGATGAATTAACAGAACACAGAGCAGTTTCTCAGAAAGCTTCTTTCCAGTTTTGAACGGAAGATATTTCCTTTTTCACCATAGCCCTCTATGGGCTTTCAAATATCCCTTTGCCATTTCCACAAGAACAGCCTTAGCGAAAGGCTTCTTGAAGGGAAAGACGTAACTCTGTGAGATGAATTAACAGAACACAGAGCAGTTTCTCAGAAAGCTTCTTTCCAGTTTTGAATGGAAGATATTTCCTTTTTCACCATAGCCCTCTATGGGCTTCCAAATATCCCTTTGCCAATTCCACAAGAACAGCCTTAGCGAAAGGCTTCTTGAAGGGAAAGATGTAACTCTGTGAGATGAATTAACAGAACACAGAGCAGTTTCTCAGAAAGCTTCTTTCCAGTTTTCAAAGGAAGATATTTCCTCTTTCACCATAGCCCTCTATGGGCTTCCAAATATCCCTTTGCCAATTCCACAAGAACAGCCTTAGCGAAAGGCTTCTTGAAGGGAAAGATGTAACTCTGTGAGATGAATGAAGAGAACACAGAGCAGTTTCTCAGAAAGCTTCTTTCCACTTTTGAACGGAAGATATTTCCTTTTTCACCATAGCCCTCTATGGGCTTCCAAATATACCTTTGCCAATTACACAAGAACAGCCTTAGAGAAAGGCTTCTTGAAGGGAAAGATGTAACTCTGTGAGATGAATTAACAGAACACAGAGCCGTTTCTCAGAAAGCTTCTTTCCAGTTTTGAACGAAGATATTTCCTTTTTCACCATAGCCCTCTATGGGCTTCCAAATATCCCTTTGCCAATTCCACAAGAACAGCCTTAGCGAAAGGCTTCTTGAAGGGAAAGATGTAACTCTGTGAGATGAATTAACAGAACACAGAGCCGTTTCTCAGAAAGCTTCTTTCCAGTTTTGAACGGAAGATATTTCCTTTTTCACCATAGCCCTCTATGGGCTTCCAAATATCCCTTTGCCAATTCCACAAGAACAGCCTTAGCGAAAGACTTCTTGAAGGGAAAGATGTAACTCTGTGAGATGAGTTAAAGGAACACAGAGCAGTTTCTCAGAAAGCTTCTTTCCAGTTTTCAACGGAAGATATTTCCTTTTTCACCATAGCCCTCTATGGGCTTCCAAATATCCCTTTGCCAATTCCACAAGAACAGCCTTAGCGAAAGGCTTCTTGAAGGGAAAGATGTAACTCTGTGAGATGAATGAAGAGAACACAGAGCAGTTTCTCAGAAAGCTTCTTTCCACTTTTGAACGGAAGATATTTCCTTTTTCACCATAGCCCTCTATGGGCTTCCAAATATACCTTTGCCAATTACACAAGAACAGCCTTAGCGAAAGGCTTCTTGAAGGGAAAGATGTAACTCTGTGAGATGAATTAACAGAACACAGAGCCGTTTCTCAGAAAGCTTCTTTCCAGTTTTGAACGAAGATATTTCCTTTTTCACCATAGCCCTCTATGGGCTTCCAAATATCCCTTTGCCAATTCCACAAGAACAGCCTTAGCGAAAGGCTTCTTGAAGGGAAAGATGTAACTCTGTGAGATGAATTAACAGAACACAGAGCCGTTTCTCAGAAAGCTTCTTTCCAGTTTTGAACGGAAGATATTTCCTTTTTCACCATAGCCCTCTATGGGCTTCCAAATATCCCTTTGCCAATTCCACAAGAACAGCCTTAGCGAAAGACTTCTTGAAGGGAAAGATGTAACTCTGTGAGATGAGTTAAAGGAACACAGAGCAGTTTCTCAGAAAGCTTCTTTCCAGTTTTCAACGGAAGATATTTCCTTTTTCACCATAATCCTCTATGGGCTTCCAAATATCCCTTTGCCAATTCCACAAGAACAGCCTTAGCGAAAGGCTTCTTGAAGGGATAGATATAACTCTGTGAGATGAATTAACAGAACACAGAGCAGTTTCTCAGAAAGCTTCTTTCCAGTTTTGAACGGAAGATATTTCCTTTTTCACCATAGCCCTCTATGGGCTTCCAAATATCCCTTTGCCAATTCCACAAGAACAGCCTTAGCGAAAGGCTTCTTGAAGGGAAAGATGTAACTCTGTGAGATGAATTAACAGAACACAGAGCAGTTTCTCAGAAAACTTCTTTCCAGTTTTGAACGGAAGATATTTCCTTTTTCACCATAGCCCTCTATGGGTTTCCAAATATCCCTTTGCCAATTCCACAAGAACAGCCTTAGCGAAAGGATTCTTGAAGGGAAAGATGTAACTCTGTGAGATGAATTAACAGAACACAGAGCAGTTTCTCAGAAAGCTTCTTTCCAGTTTTGAACGGAAGATATTTCCTTTTTCACCATAGCCCTCTATGGGCTTCCAAATATCCCTTTGCCAATTCCACAAGAACAGCCTTAGCGAAAGGCTTCTTGAAGGGAAAGATGTAACTCTGTGAGATGAATTAACAGAACACAGAGCAGTTTCTCAGAAAGCTTCTTTCCAGTTTTGAACGGAAGATATTTCCTTTTTCACCATAGCCCTCTATGGGCTTCCAAATATCCCTTTGCCAATTCCACAAGAACAGCCTTAGCGAAAGGCTTCTTGAAGGGAAAGATGTAACTCTGTGAGATGAATTAACAGAACACAGAGCAGTTTCTCAGAAAGCTTCTTTCCAGTTTTGAACGGAAGATATTTCCTTTTTCTCCATAGCCCTCTATGGGCTTCCAAATATCCCTTTGCCAATTCCACAGGAACAGCCTTAGGCAAAGGCTTCTTGAAGGGAAAGATGTAACTCTGTGAGATGAATTAACAGAACACAGAGCAGTTTCTCCGAAAGCTTCTTTCCAGTTTTGAACGGATGTTATTTCCTTTTTCACCATAGCCCTCTATGGGCTTCCAAATATCCCTTTGCCAATTCCCCAAGAACAGCCTTAGCGAAAGGCTTCTTGAAGGGAAAGATGTAACTCTGTGAGATGAATTAACAGAACACAGAGCAGTTTCTCAGAAAGCTTCTTTCCAGTTTTGAACGGAAGATATTTCCTTTTTCACCATAGCCCTCTATGGGGTTCCAAATATCCCTTTGCCAATTCCACAAGAACAGCCTTAGCGAAAGGCTTCTTGAAGGGAAAGATGTAACTCTGTGAGATGAATTAACAGAACACAGAGCAGTTTCTCAGAAAGCTTCTTTCCAGTTTTGAACGGAAGTTATTTAATTTTTCACCATAGCCCTCTATGGGCTTCCAAATATCCCTTTGCCAATTACACAAGAACAGCCTTAGAGAAAGGCTTCTTGAAGGGAAAGATGTAACTCTGTGAGATGAATTAACAGAACACAGAGCCGTTTCTCAGAAAGCTTCTTTCCAGTTTTGAACGAAGATATTTCCTTTTTCACCATAGCCCTCTATGGGTTTCCAAATATCCCTTTGCCAATTCCACAAGAACAGCCTTAGCGAAAGGCTTCTTGAAGGGAAAGATGTAACTCTGAGAGATGAATTAACAGAACACAGAGCAGTTTCTCAGAAAGCTTCTTTCCAGTTTTGAACGGAAGATATTTCCTTTTTCACCATAGCCCTCTATGGGCTTCCAAATATCCCTTTGCCAATTCCACAAGAACAGCCTTAGCGAAAGGCTTCTTGAAGGGAAAGACGTAACTCTGTGAGATGAATTAACAGAACACAGAGCAGTTTCTCAGAAAGCTTCTTTCCAGTTTTGAATGGAAGATATTTCCTTTTTCACCATAGCCCTCTATGGGCTTCCAAATATCCCTTTGCCAATTCCACAAGAACAGCCTTAGCGAAAGGCTTCTTGAAGGGAAAGATGTAACTCTGTGAGATGAATTAACAGAACACAGAGCAGTTTCTCGGAAAGCTTCTTTCCAGTTTTCAAAGGAAGATATTTCCTTTTTCACCATAGCCCTCTATGAGCTTCCAAATATCCCTTTCCCAATTCCACAAGAACAGCCTTAGCGAAAGGCTTCTTGAAGGGAAAGATGTAACTCTGTGAGATGAATGAAGAGAACACAGAGCAGTTTCTCAGAAAGCTTCTTTCCACTTTTGAACGGAAGATATTTCCTTTTTCACCATAGCCCTCTATGGGGTTCCAAATATCCCTTTGCCAATTCCACAAGAACAGCCTTAGCGAAAGGCTTCTTGAAGGGAAAGATGTAACTCTGTGAGATGAATTAACAGAACACAGAGCAGTTTCTCCGAAAGCTTCTTTCCAGTTTTGAACGGATGTTATTTCCTTTTCCACCATAGCCCTCTATGGGCTTCCAAATATCCCTTTGCCAATTCCCCAAGAACAGCCTTAGCGAAAGGCTTCTTGAAGGGAAAGATGTAACTCTGTGAGATGAATTAACAGAACACAGAGCAGTTTCTCAGAAAGCTTCTTTCCAGTTTTGAACGGAAGATATTTCCTTTTTCACCATAGCCCTCTATGGGCTTCCAAATATCCCTTTGCCAATTCCACAAGAACAGCCTTAGCGAAAGGCTTCTTGAAGGGAAAGATGTAACTCTGTGAGATGAATTAACAGAACACAGAGCAGTTTCTCCGAAAGCTTCTTTCCAGTTTTGAACGGAAGTTATTTAATTTTTCACCATAGCCCTCTATGGGCTTCCAAATATCCCTTTGCCAATTGCACAAGAACAGCCTTAGAGAAAGGCTTCTTGAAGGGAAAGATGTAACTCTGTGAGATGACTTAACAGAACACAGAGCCGTTTCTCAGAAAGCTTCTTTCCAGTTTTGAACGAAGATATTTCCTTTTTCACCATAGCCCTCTATGGGTTTCCAAATATCCCTTTGCCAATTCCACAAGAACAGCCTTAGCGAAAGGCTTCTTGAAGGGAAAGATGTAACTCTGAGAGATGAATTAACAGAACACAGAGCAGTTTCTCAGAAAGCTTCTTTCCAGTTTTGAACGGAAGATATTTCCTTTTTCACCATAGCCCTCTATGGGCTTCCAAATATCCCTTTGCCAATTCCACAAGAACAGCCTTAGCGAAAGGCTTCTTGAAGGGAAAGACGTAACTCTGTGAGATGAATTAACAGAACACAGAGCAGTTTCTCAGAAAGCTTCTTTCCAGTTTTGAATGGAAGATATTTCCTTTTTCACCATAGCCCTCTATGGGCTTCCAAATATCCCTTTGCCAATTCCACAAGAACAGCCTTAGCGAAAGGCTTCTTGAAGGGAAAGATGTAACTCTGTGAGATGAATTAACAGAACACAGAGCAGTTTCTCGGAAAGCTTCTTTCCAGTTTTCAAAGGAAGATATTTCCTTTTTCACCATAGCCCTCTATGGGCTTCCAAATATCCCTTTGCCAATTCCACAAGAACAGCCTTAGCGAAAGGCTTCTTGAAGGGAAAGATGTAACTCTGTGAGATGAATGAAGAGAACACAGAGCAGTTTCTCAGAAAGCTTCTTTCCACTTTTGAACGGAAGATATTTCCTTTTTCACCATAGACCTCTATGGGCTTCCAAATATCCCTTTGCCAATTACACAAGAACAGCCTTAGAGAAAGGCTTCTTGAAGGGAAAGATGTAACTCTGTGAGATGAATTAACAGAACACAGAGCCGTTTCTCAGAAAGCTTCTTTCCAGTTTTGAACGAAGATATTTCCTTTTTCACCATAGCCCTCTATGGGCTTCCAAATATCCCTTTGCCAATTCCACAAGAACAGCCTTAGCGAAAGGCTTCTTGAAGGGAAAGATGTAACTCTGTGAGATGAATTAACAGAACACAGAGCCGTTTCTCAGAAAGCTTCTTTCCAGTTTTGAACGGAAGATATTTCCTTTTTCACCATAGCCCTCTATGGGCTTCCAAATATCCCTTTGCCAATTCCACAAGAACAGCCTTAGCGAAAGACTTCTTGAAGGGAATGATGTAACTCCGTGAGATGAGTTAAAGGAACACAGAGCAGTTTCTCAGAAAGCTTCTTTCCAGTTTTCAACGGAAGATATTTCCTTTTTCACCATAGCCGTCTATGGGCTTCCAAATATCCCTTTGCCAATTCCACAAGAACAGCCTTAGCGAAAGGCTTCTTGAAGGGATAGATGTAACTCTGTGAGATGAATTAACAGAACACAGAGCAGTTTCTCAGAAAGCTTCTTTCCAGTTTTGAACGGAAGATATTTCCTTTTTCACCATAGCCCTCTATGGGCTTCCAAATATCCCTTTGCCAATTCCACAAGAACAGCCTTAGCGAAAGGCTTCTTGAAGGGAAAGATGTAACTCTGTGAGATGAATTAACAGAACACAGAGCAGTTTCTCAGAAAACTTCTTTCCAGTTTTGAACGGAAGATATTTCCTTTTTCACCATAGCCCTCTATGGGTTTCCAAATATCCCTTTGCCAATTCCACAAGAACAGCCTTAGCGAAAGGCTTCTTGAAGGGAAAGATGTAACTCTGTGAGATGAATTAACAGAACACAGAGCAGTTTCTCAGAAAGCTTCTTTCCAGTTTTGAACGGAAGATATTTCCTTTTTCACCATAGCCCTCTATGGGCTTCCAAATATCCCTTTGCCAATTCCACAAGAACAGCCTTAGCGAAAGGCTTCTTGAAGGGAAAGATGTAACTCTGTGAGATGAATTAACAGAACACAGAGCAGTTTCTCAGAAAGCTTCTTTCCAGTTTTGAACGGAAGATATTTCCTTTTTCACCATAGCCCTCTTTGGGCTTCCAAATATCCCTTTGCCAATTCCACAAGAACAGCCTTAGCGAAAGGCTTCTTGAAGGGAAAGATGTAACTCTGTGAGATGAATTAACACAACACAGAGCAGTTTCTCAGAAAGCTTCTTTCCAGTTTTGAACGGAAGATATTTCCTTTTTCTCCATAGCCCTCTATGGGCTTCCAAATATCCCTTTGCCAATTCCACAGGAACAGCCTTAGGCAAAGGCTTCTTGAAGGGAAAGATGTAACTCTGTGAGATGAATTAACAGAACACAGAGCAGTTTCTCCGAAAGCTTCTTTCCAGTTTTGAACGGATGTTATTTCCTTTTTCACCATAGCCCTCTATGGGCTTCCAAATATCCCTTTGCCAATTCCACAAGAACAGCCTTAGCGAAAGGCTTCTTGAAGGGAAAGATGTAACTCTGTGAGATGAATTAACAGAACACAGAGCCGTTTCTCAGAAAGCTTCTTTCCAGTTTTGAACGGAAGATATTTCCTTTTTCACCATAGCCCTCTATGGGCTTCCAAATATCCCTTTGCCAATTCCAGAAGAACAGCCTTAGCGACAGGCTTCTTGAAGGGAAAGATGTAACTCTGTGAGATGAATTAACAGAACACAGAGCAGTTTCTCAGAAAGCTTCTTTCCAGTTTTGAACGGAAGATATTTCCTTTTTCTCCATAGCCCTCTATGGGCTTCCAAATATCCCTTTCCCAATTCCACAAGAACAGCCTTAGCGAAAGGCTTCTTGAAGGGAAAGATGTAACTCTGTGAGATGAATGAAGAGAACACAGAGCAGTTTCTCAGAAAGCTTCTTTCCACTTTTGAACGGAAGATATTTCCTTTTTCACCATAGCCCTCTATGGGCTTCCAAATATCCCTTTGCCAATTCCACAAGAACAGCCTTAGCGAAAGGCTTCTTGAAGGGAAAGATGTAACTCTGTGAGATGAATTAACAGAACACAGAGCCGTTTCTCAGAAAGCTTCTTTCCAGTTTTGAACGGAAGATATTTCCTTTTTCACCATAGCCCTCTATGGGCTTCCAAATATCCCTTTGCCAATTCCACAAGAACAGCCTTAGCGAAAGGCTTCTTGAAGGGAAAGATGTAACTCTGTGAGATGAATTAACAGAACACGGAGCCGTTTCTCAGAAAGCTTCTTTCCAGTTTTGAACGGAAGATATTTCCTTTTTCACCATAGCCCTCTATGGGCTTCCAAATATCCCTTTGCCAATTCCACAAGAACAGCCTTAGCGAAAGGCTTCTTGAAGGGAAAGATGTAACTCTGTGAGATGAATTAACAGAACACAGAGCAGTTTCTCAGAAAGCTTCTTTCCAGTTTTGAACGGAAGTTATTTAATTTTTCACCATAGCCCTCTATGGGCTTCCAAATATCCCTTTGCCAATTGCACAAGAACAGCCTTAGAGAAAGGCTTCTTGAAGGGAAAGATGTAACTCTGTGAGATGAATTAACAGAACACAGAGCCGTTTCTCAGAAAGCTTCTTTCCAGTTTTGAACGAAGATATTTCCTTTTTCACCATAGCCCTCTATGGGTTTCCAAATATCCCTTTGCCAATTCCACAAGAACAGCCTTAGCGAAAGGCTTCTTGAAGGGAAAGATGTAACTCTGAGAGATGAATTAACAGAACACAGAGCAGTTTCTCAGAAAGCTTCTTTCCAGTTTTGAACGGAAGATATTTCCTTTTTCACCATAGCCCTCTATGGGCTTCCAAATATCCCTTTGCCATTTCCACAAGAACAGCCTTAGCGAAAGGCTTCTTGAAGGGAAAGACGTAACTCTGTGAGATGAATTAACAGAACACAGAGCAGTTTCTCAGAAAGCTTCTTTCCAGTTTTGAATGGAAGATATTTCCTTTTTCACCATAGCCCTCTATGGGCTTCCAAATATCCCTTTGCCAATTCCACAAGAACAGCCTTAGCGAAAGGCTTCTTGAAGGGAAAGATGTAACTCTGTGAGATGAATTAACAGAACACAGAGCAGTTTCTCAGAAAGCTTCTTTCCAGTTTTCAAAGGAAGATATTTCCTCTTTCACCATAGCCCTCTATGGGCTTCCAAATATCCCTTTGCCAATTCCACAAGAACAGCCTTAGCGAAAGGCTTCTTGAAGGGAAAGATGTAACTCTGTGAGATGAATGAAGAGAACACAGAGCAGTTTCTCAGAAAGCTTCTTTCCACTTTTGAACGGAAGATATTTCCTTTTTCACCATAGCCCTCTATGGGCTTCCAAATATACCTTTGCCAATTACACAAGAACAGCCTTAGAGAAAGGCTTCTTGAAGGGAAAGATGTAACTCTGTGAGATGAATTAACAGAACACAGAGCCGTTTCTCAGAAAGCTTCTTTCCAGTTTTGAACGAAGATATTTCCTTTTTCACCATAGCCCTCTATGGGCTTCCAAATATCCCTTTGCCAATTCCACAAGAACAGCCTTAGCGAAAGGCTTCTTGAAGGGAAAGATGTAACTCTGTGAGATGAATTAACAGAACACAGAGCCGTTTCTCAGAAAGCTTCTTTCCAGTTTTGAACGGAAGATATTTCCTTTTTCACCATAGCCCTCTATGGGCTTCCAAATATCCCTTTGCCAATTCCACAAGAACAGCCTTAGCGAAAGACTTCTTGAAGGGAAAGATGTAACTCTGTGAGATGAGTTAAAGGAACACAGAGCAGTTTCTCAGAAAGCTTCTTTCCAGTTTTCAACGGAAGATATTTCCTTTTTCACCATAGCCCTCTATGGGCTTCCAAATATCCCTTTGCCAATTCCACAAGAACAGCCTTAGCGAAAGGCTTCTTGAAGGGAAAGATGTAACTCTGTGAGATGAATGAAGAGAACACAGAGCAGTTTCTCAGAAAGCTTCTTTCCACTTTTGAACGGAAGATATTTCCTTTTTCACCATAGCCCTCTATGGGCTTCCAAATATACCTTTGCCAATTACACAAGAACAGCCTTAGAGAAAGGCTTCTTGAAGGGAAAGATGTAACTCTGTGAGATGAATTAACAGAACACAGAGCCGTTTCTCAGAAAGCTTCTTTCCAGTTTTGAACGAAGATATTTCCTTTTTCACCATAGCCCTCTATGGGCTTCCAAATATCCCTTTGCCAATTCCACAAGAACAGCCTTAGCGAAAGGCTTCTTGAAGGGAAAGATGTAACTCTGTGAGATGAATTAACAGAACACAGAGCCGTTTCTCAGAAAGCTTCTTTCCAGTTTTGAACGGAAGATATTTCCTTTTTCACCATAGCCCTCTATGGGCTTCCAAATATCCCTTTGCCAATTCCACAAGAACAGCCTTAGCGAAAGACTTCTTGAAGGGAAAGATGTAACTCTGTGAGATGAGTTAAAGGAACACAGAGCAGTTTCTCAGAAAGCTTCTTTCCAGTTTTCAACGGAAGATATTTCCTTTTTCACCATAGCCCTCTATGGGCTTCCAAATATCCCTTTGCCAATTCCACAGGAACAGCCTTAGCGAAAGGCTTCTTGAAGGGATAGATATAACTCTGTGAGATGAATTAACAGAACACAGAGCAGTTTCTCAGAAAGCTTCTTTCCAGTTTTGAACGGAAGATATTTCCTTTTTCACCATAGCCCTCTATGGGCTTCCAAATATCCCTTTGCCAATTCCACAAGAACAGCCTTAGCGAAAGGCTTCTTGAAGGGAAAGATGTAACTCTGTGAGATGAATTAACAGAACACAGAGCAGTTTCTCAGAAAACTTCTTTCCAGTTTTGAACGGAAGATATTTCCTTTTTCACCATAGCCCTCTATGGGTTTCCAAATATCCCTTTGCCAATTCCACAAGAACAGCCTTAGCGAAAGGCTTCTTGAAGGGAAAGATGTAACTCTGTGAGATGAATTAACAGAACACAGAGCAGTTTCTCAGAAAGCTTCTTTCCAGTTTTGAACGGAAGATATTTCCTTTTTCACCATAGCCCTCTATGGGCTTCCAAATATCCCTTTGCCAATTCCACAAGAACAGCCTTAGCGAAAGGCTTCTTGAAGGGAAAGATGTAACTCTGTGAGATGAATTAACAGAACACAGAGCAGTTTCTCAGAAAGCTTCTTTCCAGTTTTGAACGGAAGATATTTCCTTTTTCACCATAGCCCTCTATGGGCTTCCAAATATCCCTTTGCCAATTCCACAAGAACAGCCTTAGCGAAAGGCTTCTTGAAGGGAAAGATGTAACACTGTGAGATGAATTAACAGAACACAGAGCAGTTTCTCAGAAAGCTTCTTTCCAGTTTTGAACGGAAGATATTTCCTTTTTCTCCATAGCCCTCTATGGGCTTCCAAATATCCCTTTGCCAATTCCACAGGAACAGCCTTAGGCAAAGGCTTCTTGAAGGGAAAGATGTAACTCTGTGAGATGAATTAACAGAACACAGAGCAGTTTCTCCGAAAGCTTCTTTCCAGTTTTGAACGGATGTTATTTCCTTTTTCACCATAGCCCTCTATGGGCTTCCAAATATCCCTTTGCCAATTCCCCAAGAACAGCCTTAGCGAAAGGCTTCTTGAAGGGAAAGATGTAACTCTGTGAGATGAATTAACAGAACACAGAGCAGTTTCTCAGAAAGCTTCTTTCCAGTTTTGAACGGAAGATATTTCCTTTTTCACCATAGCCCTCTATGGGGTTCCAAATATCCCTTTGCCAATTCCACAAGAACAGCCTTAGCGAAAGGCTTCTTGAAGGGAAAGATGTAACTCTGTGAGATGAATTAACAGAACACAGAGCAGTTTCTCAGAAAGCTTCTTTCCAGTTTTGAACGGAAGTTATTTAATTTTTCACCATAGCCCTCTATGGGCTTCCAAATATCCCTTTGCCAATTACACAAGAACAGCCTTAGAGAAAGGCTTCTTGAAGGGAAAGATGTAACTCTGTGAGATGAATTAACAGAACACAGAGCCGTTTCTCAGAAAGCTTCTTTCCAGTTTTGAACGAAGATATTTCCTTTTTCACCATAGCCCTCTATGGGTTTCCAAATATCCCTTTGCCAATTCCACAAGAACAGCCTTAGCGAAAGGCTTCTTGAAGGGAAAGATGTAACTCTGAGAGATGAATTAACAGAACACAGAGCAGTTTCTCAGAAAGCTTCTTTCCAGTTTTGAACGGAAGATATTTCCTTTTTCACCATAGCCCTCTATGGGCTTCCAAATATCCCTTTGCCAATTCCACAAGAACAGCCTTAGCGAAAGGCTTCTTGAAGGGAAAGACGTAACTCTGTGAGATGAATTAACAGAACACAGAGCAGTTTCTCAGAAAGCTTCTTTCCAGTTTTGAATGGAAGATATTTCCTTTTTCACCATAGCCCTCTATGGGCTTCCAAATATCCCTTTGCCAATTCCACAAGAACAGCCTTAGCGAAAGGCTTCTTGAAGGGAAAGATGTAACTCTGTGAGATGAATTAACAGAACACAGAGCAGTTTCTCGGAAAGCTTCTTTCCAGTTTTCAAAGGAAGATATTTCCTTTTTCACCATAGCCCTCTATGAGCTTCCAAATATCCCTTTCCCAATTCCACAAGAACAGCCTTAGCGAAAGGCTTCTTGAAGGGAAAGATGTAACTCTGTGAGATGAATGAAGAGAACACAGAGCAGTTTCTCAGAAAGCTTCTTTCCACTTTTGAACGGAAGATATTTCCTTTTTCACCATAGCCCTCTATGGGGTTCCAAATATCCCTTTGCCAATTCCACAAGAACAGCCTTAGCGAAAGGCTTCTTGAAGGGAAAGATGTAACTCTGTGAGATGAATTAACAGAACACAGAGCAGTTTCTCCGAAAGCTTCTTTCCAGTTTTGAACGGATGTTATTTCCTTTTTCACCATAGCCCTCTATGGGCTTCCAAATATCCCTTTGCCAATTCCCCAAGAACAGCCTTAGCGAAAGGCTTCTTGAAGGGAAAGATGTAACTCTGTGAGATGAATTAACAGAACACAGAGCAGTTTCTCAGAAAGCTTCTTTCCAGTTTTGAACGGAAGATATTTCCTTTTTCACCATAGCCCTCTATGGGCTTCCAAATATCCCTTTGCCAATTCCACAAGAACAGCCTTAGCGAAAGGCTTCTTGAAGGGAAAGATGTAACTCTGTGAGATGAATTAACAGAACACAGAGCAGTTTCTCCGAAAGCTTCTTTCCAGTTTTGAACGGAAGTTATTTAATTTTTCACCATAGCCCTCTATGGGCTTCCAAATATCCCTTTGCCAATTGCACAAGAACAGCCTTAGAGAAAGGCTTCTTGAAGGGAAAGATGTAACTCTGTGAGATGACTTAACAGAACACAGAGCCGTTTCTCAGAAAGCTTCTTTCCAGTTTTGAACGAAGATATTTCCTTTTTCACCATAGCCCTCTATGGGTTTCCAAATATCCCTTTGCCAATTCCACAAGAACAGCCTTAGCGAAAGGCTTCTTGAAGGGAAAGATGTAACTCTGAGAGATGAATTAACAGAACACAGAGCAGTTTCTCAGAAAGCTTCTTTCCAGTTTTGAACGGAAGATATTTCCTTTTTCACCATAGCCCTCTATGGGCTTCCAAATATCCCTTTGCCAATTCCACAAGAACAGCCTTAGCGAAAGGCTTCTTGAAGGGAAAGACGTAACTCTGTGAGATGAATTAACAGAACACAGAGCAGTTTCTCAGAAAGCTTCTTTCCAGTTTTGAATGGAAGATATTTCCTTTTTCACCATAGCCCTCTATGGGCTTCCAAATATCCCTTTGCCAATTCCACAAGAACAGCCTTAGCGAAAGGCTTCTTGAAGGGAAAGATGTAACTCTGTGAGATGAATTAACAGAACACAGAGCAGTTTCTCGGAAAGCTTCTTTCCAGTTTTCAAAGGAAGATATTTCCTTTTTCACCATAGCCCTCTATGGGCTTCCAAATATCCCTTTGCCAATTCCACAAGAACAGCCTTAGCGAAAGGCTTCTTGAAGGGAAAGATGTAACTCTGTGAGATGAATGAAGAGAACACAGAGCAGTTTCTCAGAAAGCTTCTTTCCACTTTTGAACGGAAGATATTTCCTTTTTCACCATAGACCTCTATGGGCTTCCAAATATCCCTTTGCCAATTACACAAGAACAGCCTTAGAGAAAGGCTTCTTGAAGGGAAAGATGTAACTCTGTGAGATGAATTAACAGAACACAGAGCCGTTTCTCAGAAAGCTTCTTTCCAGTTTTGAACGAAGATATTTCCTTTTTCACCATAGCCCTCTATGGGCTTCCAAATATCCCTTTGCCAATTCCACAAGAACAGCCTTAGCGAAAGGCTTCTTGAAGGGAAAGATGTAACTCTGTGAGATGAATTAACAGAACACAGAGCCGTTTCTCAGAAAGCTTCTTTCCAGTTTTGAACGGAAGATATTTCCTTTTTCACCATAGCCCTCTATGGGCTTCCAAATATCCCTTTGCCAATTCCACAAGAACAGCCTTAGCGAAAGACTTCTTGAAGGGAATGATGTAACTCTGTGAGATGAGTTAAAGGAACACAGAGCAGTTTCTCAGAAAGCTTCTTTCCAGTTTTCAACGGAAGATATTTCCTTTTTCACCATAGCCCTCTATGGGCTTCCAAATATCCCTTTGCCAATTCCACAAGAACAGCCTTAGCGAAAGGCTTCTTGAAGGGATAGATGTAACTCTGTGAGATGAATTAACAGAACACAGAGCAGTTTCTCAGAAAGCTTCTTTCCAGTTTTGAACGGAAGATATTTCCTTTTTCACCATAGCCCTCTATGGGCTTCCAAATATCCCTTTGCCAATTCCACAAGAACAGCCTTAGCGAAAGGCTTCTTGAAGGGAAAGATGTAACTCTGTGAGATGAATTAACAGAACACAGAGCAGTTTCTCAGAAAGCTTCTTTCCAGTTTTGAACGGAAGATATTTCCTTTTTCACCATAGCCCTCTTTGGGCTTCCAAATATCCCTTTGCCAATTCCACAAGAACAGCCTTCGCGAAAGGCTTCTTGAAGGGAAAGATGTAACTCTGTGAGATGACTTAACAGAACACAGAGCCGTTTCTCAGAAAGCTTCTTTCCAGTTTTGAACGAAGATATTTCCTTTTTCACCATAGCCCTCTATGGGTTTCCAAATATCCCTTTGCCAATTCCACAAGAACAGCCTTAGCGAAAGGCTTCTTGAAGGGAAAGATGTAACTCTGAGAGATGAATTAACAGAACACAGAGCAGTTTCTCAGAAAGCTTCTTTCCAGTTTTGAACGGAAGATATTTCCTTTTTCACCATAGCCCTCTATGGGCTTCCAAATATCCCTTTGCCAATTCCACAAGAACAGCCTTAGCGAAAGGCTTCTTGAAGGGAAAGACGTAACTCTGTGAGATGAATTAACAGAACACAGAGCAGTTTCTCAGAAAGCTTCTTTCCAGTTTTGAATGGAAGATATTTCCTTTTTCACCATAGCCCTCTATGGGTTTCCAAATATCCCTTTGCCAATTCCACAAGAACAGCCTTAGCGAAAGGCTTCTTGAAGGGAAAGATGTAACTCTGTGAGATGAATTAACAGAACACAGAGCAGTTTCTCAGAAAGCTTCTTTCCAGTTTTGAACGGAAGATATTTCCTTTTTCACCATAGCCCTCTATGGGCTTCCAAATATCCCTTTGCCAATTCCACAAGAACAGCCTTAGCGAAAGGCTTCTTGAAGGGAAAGATGTAACTCTGTGAGATGAATTAACAGAACACAGAGCAGTTTCTCAGAAAGCTTCTTTCCAGTTTTGAACGGAAGATATTTCCTTTTTCACCATAGCCCTCTATGGGCTTCCAAATATCCCTTTGCCAATTCCACAAGAACAGCCTTAGCGAAAGGCTTCTTGAAGGGAAAGATGTAACACTGTGAGATGAATTAACAGAACACAGAGCAGTTTCTCAGAAAGCTTCTTTCCAGTTTTGAACGGAAGATATTTCCTTTTTCTCCATAGCCCTCTATGGGCTTCCAAATATCCCTTTGCCAATTCCACAGGAACAGCCTTAGGCAAAGGCTTCTTGAAGGGAAAGATGTAACTCTGTGAGATGAATTAACAGAACACAGAGCAGTTTCTCCGAAAGCTTCTTTCCAGTTTTGAACGGATGTTATTTCCTTTTTCACCATAGCCCTCTATGGGCTTCCAAATATCCCTTTGCCAATTCCCCAAGAACAGCCTTAGCGAAAGGCTTCTTGAAGGGAAAGATGTAACTCTGTGAGATGAATTAACAGAACACAGAGCAGTTTCTCAGAAAGCTTCTTTCCAGTTTTGAACGGAAGATATTTCCTTTTTCACCATAGCCCTCTATGGGGTTCCAAATATCCCTTTGCCAATTCCACAAGAACAGCCTTAGCGAAAGGCTTCTTGAAGGGAAAGATGTAACTCTGTGAGATGAATTAACAGAACACAGAGCAGTTTCTCAGAAAGCTTCTTTCCAGTTTTGAACGGAAGTTATTTAATTTTTCACCATAGCCCTCTATGGGCTTCCAAATATCCCTTTGCCAATTACACAAGAACAGCCTTAGAGAAAGGCTTCTTGAAGGGAAAGATGTAACTCTGTGAGATGAATTAACAGAACACAGAGCCGTTTCTCAGAAAGCTTCTTTCCAGTTTTGAACGAAGATATTTCCTTTTTCACCATAGCCCTCTATGGGTTTCCAAATATCCCTTTGCCAATTCCACAAGAACAGCCTTAGCGAAAGGCTTCTTGAAGGGAAAGATGTAACTCTGAGAGATGAATTAACAGAACACAGAGCAGTTTCTCAGAAAGCTTCTTTCCAGTTTTGAACGGAAGATATTTCCTTTTTCACCATAGCCCTCTATGGGCTTCCAAATATCCCTTTGCCAATTCCACAAGAACAGCCTTAGCGAAAGGCTTCTTGAAGGGAAAGACGTAACTCTGTGAGATGAATTAACAGAACACAGAGCAGTTTCTCAGAAAGCTTCTTTCCAGTTTTGAATGGAAGATATTTCCTTTTTCACCATAGCCCTCTATGGGCTTCCAAATATCCCTTTGCCAATTCCACAAGAACAGCCTTAGCGAAAGGCTTCTTGAAGGGAAAGATGTAACTCTGTGAGATGAATTAACAGAACACAGAGCAGTTTCTCGGAAAGCTTCTTTCCAGTTTTCAAAGGAAGATATTTCCTTTTTCACCATAGCCCTCTATGAGCTTCCAAATATCCCTTTCCCAATTCCACAAGAACAGCCTTAGCGAAAGGCTTCTTGAAGGGAAAGATGTAACTCTGTGAGATGAATGAAGAGAACACAGAGCAGTTTCTCAGAAAGCTTCTTTCCACTTTTGAACGGAAGATATTTCCTTTTTCACCATAGCCCTCTATGGGGTTCCAAATATCCCTTTGCCAATTCCACAAGAACAGCCTTAGCGAAAGGCTTCTTGAAGGGAAAGATGTAACTCTGTGAGATGAATTAACAGAACACAGAGCAGTTTCTCCGAAAGCTTCTTTCCAGTTTTGAACGGATGTTATTTCCTTTTTCACCATAGCCCTCTATGGGCTTCCAAATATCCCTTTGCCAATTCCCCAAGAACAGCCTTAGCGAAAGGCTTCTTGAAGGGAAAGATGTAACTCTGTGAGATGAATTAACAGAACACAGAGCAGTTTCTCAGAAAGCTTCTTTCCAGTTTTGAACGGAAGATATTTCCTTTTTCACCATAGCCCTCTATGGGCTTCCAAATATCCCTTTGCCAATTCCACAAGAACAGCCTTAGCGAAAGGCTTCTTGAAGGGAAAGATGTAACTCTGTGAGATGAATTAACAGAACACAGAGCAGTTTCTCCGAAAGCTTCTTTCCAGTTTTGAACGGAAGTTATTTAATTTTTCACCATAGCCCTCTATGGGCTTCCAAATATCCCTTTGCCAATTGCACAAGAACAGCCTTAGAGAAAGGCTTCTTGAAGGGAAAGATGTAACTCTGTGAGATGACTTAACAGAACACAGAGCCGTTTCTCAGAAAGCTTCTTTCCAGTTTTGAACGAAGATATTTCCTTTTTCACCATAGCCCTCTATGGGTTTCCAAATATCCCTTTGCCAATTCCACAAGAACAGCCTTAGCGAAAGGCTTCTTGAAGGGAAAGATGTAACTCTGAGAGATGAATTAACAGAACACAGAGCAGTTTCTCAGAAAGCTTCTTTCCAGTTTTGAACGGAAGATACTTCCTTTTTCACCATAGCCCTCTATGGGCTTCCAAATATCCCTTTGCCAATTCCACAAGAACAGCCTTAGCGAAAGGCTTCTTGAAGGGAAAGACGTAACTCTGTGAGATGAATTAACAGAACACAGAGCAGTTTCTCAGAAAGCTTCTTTCCAGTTTTGAATGGAAGATATTTCCTTTTTCACCATAGCCCTCTATGGGTTTCCAAATATCCCTTTGCCAATTCCACAAGAACAGCCTTAGCGAAAGGCTTCTTGAAGGGAAAGATGTAACTCTGAGAGATGAATTAACAGAACACAGAGCAGTTTCTCAGAAAGCTTCTTTCCAGTTTTGAACGGAAGATATTTCCTTTTTCACCATAGCCCTCTATGGGCTTCCAAATATCCCTTTGCCAATTCCACAAGAACAGCCTTAGCGAAAGGCTTCTTGAAGGGAAAGACGTAACTCTGTGAGATGAATTAACAGAACACAGAGCAGTTTCTCAGAAAGCCTCTTTCCAGTTTTGAATGGAAGATATTTCCTTTTTCACCATAGCCCTCTATGGGCTTCCAAATATCCCTTTGCCAATTCCACAAGAACAGCCTTAGCGAAAGGCTTCTTGAAGGGAAAGATGTAACTCTGTGAGATGAATTAACAGAACACAGAGCAGTTTCTCGGAAAGCTTCTTTCCAGTTTTCAAAGGAAGATATTTCCTTTTTCACCATAGCCCTCTATGAGCTTCCAAATATCCCTTTCCCAATTCCACAAGAACAGCCTTAGCGAAAGGCTTCTTGAAGGGAAAGATGTAACTCTGTGAGATGAATGAAGAGAACACAGAGCAGTTTCTCAGAAAGCTTCTTTCCACTTTTGAACGGAAGATATTTCCTTTTTCACCATAGCCCTCTATGGGGTTCCAAATATCCCTTTGCCAATTCCACAAGAACAGCCTTAGCGAAAGGCTTCTTGAAGGGAAAGATGTAACTCTGTGAGATGAATTAACAGAACACAGAGCAGTTTCTCCGAAAGCTTCTTTCCAGTTTTGAACGGATGTTATTTCCTTTTTCACCATAGCCCTCTATGGGCTTCCAAATATCCCTTTGCCAATTCCCCAAGAACAGCCTTAGCGAAAGGCTTCTTGAAGGGAAAGATGTAACTCTGTGAGATGAATTAACAGAACACAGAGCAGTTTCTCAGAAAGCTTCTTTCCAGTTTTGAACGGAAGATATTTCCTTTTTCACCATAGCCCTCTATGGGCTTCCAAATATCCCTTTGCCAATTCCACAAGAACAGCCTTAGCGAAAGGCTTCTTGAAGGGAAAGATGTAACTCTGTGAGATGAATTAACAGAACACAGAGCAGTTTCTCCGAAAGCTTCTTTCCAGTTTTGAACGGAAGTTATTTAATTTTTCACCATAGCCCTCTATGGGCTTCCAAATATCCCTTTGCCAATTGCACAAGAACAGCCTTAGAGAAAGGCTTCTTGAAGGGAAAGATGTAACTCTGTGAGATGACTTAACAGAACACAGAGCCGTTTCTCAGAAAGCTTCTTTCCAGTTTTGAACGAAGATATTTCCTTTTTCACCATAGCCCTCTATGGGTTTCCAAATATCCCTTTGCCAATTCCACAAGAACAGCCTTAGCGAAAGGCTTCTTGAAGGGAAAGATGTAACTCTGAGAGATGAATTAACAGAACACAGAGCAGTTTCTCAGAAAGCTTCTTTCCAGTTTTGAACGGAAGATATTTCCTTTTTCACCATAGCCCTCTATGGGCTTCCAAATATCCCTTTGCCAATTCCACAAGAACAGCCTTAGCGAAAGGCTTCTTGAAGGGAAAGACGTAACTCTGTGAGATGAATTAACAGAACACAGAGCAGTTTCTCAGAAAGCTTCTTTCCAGTTTTGAATGGAAGATATTTCCTTTTTCACCATAGCCCTCTATGGGCTTCCAAATATCCCTTTGCCAATTCCACAAGAACAGCCTTAGCGAAAGGCTTCTTGAAGGGAAAGATGTAACTCTGTGAGATGAATTAACAGAACACAGAGCAGTTTCTCGGAAAGCTTCTTTCCAGTTTTCAAAGGAAGATATTTCCTTTTTCACCATAGCCCTCTATGGGCTTCCAAATATCCCTTTGCCAATTCCACAAGAACAGCCTTAGCGAAAGGCTTCTTGAAGGGAAAGATGTAACTCTGTGAGATGAATGAAGAGAACACAGAGCAGTTTCTCAGAAAGCTTCTTTCCACTTTTGAACGGAAGATATTTCCTTTTTCACCATAGACCTCTATGGGCTTCCAAATATCCCTTTGCCAATTACACAAGAACAGCCTTAGAGAAAGGCTTCTTGAAGGGAAAGATGTAACTCTGTGAGATGAATTAACAGAACACAGAGCCGTTTCTCAGAAAGCTTCTTTCCAGTTTTGAACGAAGATATTTCCTTTTTCACCATAGCCCTCTATGGGCTTCCAAATATCCCTTTGCCAATTCCACAAGAACAGCCTTAGCGAAAGGCTTCTTGAAGGGAAAGATGTAACTCTGTGAGATGAATTAACAGAACACAGAGCCGTTTCTCAGAAAGCTTCTTTCCAGTTTTGAACGGAAGATATTTCCTTTTTCACCATAGCCCTCTATGGGCTTCCAAATATCCCTTTGCCAATTCCACAAGAACAGCCTTAGCGAAAGACTTCTTGAAGGGAATGATGTAACTCTGTGAGATGAGTTAAAGGAACACAGAGCAGTTTCTCAGAAAGCTTCTTTCCAGTTTTCAACGGAAGATATTTCCTTTTTCACCATAGCCCTCTATGGGCTTCCAAATATCCCTTTGCCAATTCCACAAGAACAGCCTTAGCGAAAGGCTTCTTGAAGGGATAGATGTAACTCTGTGAGATGAATTAACAGAACACAGAGCAGTTTCTCAGAAAGCTTCTTTCCAGTTTTGAACGGAAGATATTTCCTTTTTCACCATAGCCCTCTATGGGCTTCCAAATATCCCTTTGCCAATTCCACAAGAACAGCCTTAGCGAAAGGCTTCTTGAAGGGAAAGATGTAACTCTGTGAGATGAATTAACAGAACACAGAGCAGTTTCTCAGAAAGCTTCTTTCCAGTTTTGAACGGAAGATATTTCCTTTTTCACCATAGCCCTCTTTGGGCTTCCAAATATCCCTTTGCCAATTCCACAAGAACAGCCTTCGCGAAAGGCTTCTTGAAGGGAAAGATGTAACTCTGTGAGATGACTTAACAGAACACAGAGCCGTTTCTCAGAAAGCTTCTTTCCAGTTTTGAACGAAGATATTTCCTTTTTCACCATAGCCCTCTATGGGTTTCCAAATATCCCTTTGCCAATTCCACAAGAACAGCCTTAGCGAAAGGCTTCTTGAAGGGAAAGATGTAACTCTGAGAGATGAATTAACAGAACACAGAGCAGTTTCTCAGAAAGCTTCTTTCCAGTTTTGAACGGAAGATATTTCCTTTTTCACCATAGCCCTCTATGGGCTTCCAAATATCCCTTTGCCAATTCCACAAGAACAGCCTTAGCGAAAGGCTTCTTGAAGGGAAAGACGTAACTCTGTGAGATGAATTAACAGAACACAGAGCAGTTTCTCAGAAAGCTTCTTTCCAGTTTTGAATGGAAGATATTTCCTTTTTCACCATAGCCCTCTATGGGTTTCCAAATATCCCTTTGCCAATTCCACAAGAACAGCCTTAGCGAAAGGCTTCTTGAAGGGAAAGATGTAACTCTGTGAGATGAATTAACAGAACACAGAGCAGTTTCTCAGAAAGCTTCTTTCCAGTTTTGAACGGAAGATATTTCCTTTTTCACCATAGCCCTCTATGGGCTTCCAAATATCCCTTTGCCAATTCCACAAGAACAGCCTTAGCGAAAGGCTTCTTGAAGGGAAAGATGTAACTCTGTGAGATGAATTAACAGAACACAGAGCAGTTTCTCAGAAAGCTTCTTTCCAGTTTTGAACGGAAGATATTTCCTTTTTCACCATAGCCCTCTATGGGCTTCCAAATATCCCTTTGCCAATTCCACAAGAACAGCCTTAGCGAAAGGCTTCTTGAAGGGAAAGATGTAACACTGTGAGATGAATTAACAGAACACAGAGCAGTTTCTCAGAAAGCTTCTTTCCAGTTTTGAACGGAAGATATTTCCTTTTTCTCCATAGCCCTCTATGGGCTTCCAAATATCCCTTTGCCAATTCCACAGGAACAGCCTTAGGCAAAGGCTTCTTGAAGGGAAAGATGTAACTCTGTGAGATGAATTAACAGAACACAGAGCAGTTTCTCCGAAAGCTTCTTTCCAGTTTTGAACGGATGTTATTTCCTTTTTCACCATAGCCCTCTATGGGCTTCCAAATATCCCTTTGCCAATTCCCCAAGAACAGCCTTAGCGAAAGGCTTCTTGAAGGGAAAGATGTAACTCTGTGAGATGAATTAACAGAACACAGAGCAGTTTCTCAGAAAGCTTCTTTCCAGTTTTGAACGGAAGATATTTCCTTTTTCACCATAGCCCTCTATGGGGTTCCAAATATCCCTTTGCCAATTCCACAAGAACAGCCTTAGCGAAAGGCTTCTTGAAGGGAAAGATGTAACTCTGTGAGATGAATTAACAGAACACAGAGCAGTTTCTCAGAAAGCTTCTTTCCAGTTTTGAACGGAAGTTATTTAATTTTTCACCATAGCCCTCTATGGGCTTCCAAATATCCCTTTGCCAATTACACAAGAACAGCCTTAGAGAAAGGCTTCTTGAAGGGAAAGATGTAACTCTGTGAGATGAATTAACAGAACACAGAGCCGTTTCTCAGAAAGCTTCTTTCCAGTTTTGAACGAAGATATTTCCTTTTTCACCATAGCCCTCTATGGGTTTCCAAATATCCCTTTGCCAATTCCACAAGAACAGCCTTAGCGAAAGGCTTCTTGAAGGGAAAGATGTAACTCTGAGAGATGAATTAACAGAACACAGAGCAGTTTCTCAGAAAGCTTCTTTCCAGTTTTGAACGGAAGATATTTCCTTTTTCACCATAGCCCTCTATGGGCTTCCAAATATCCCTTTGCCAATTCCACAAGAACAGCCTTAGCGAAAGGCTTCTTGAAGGGAAAGACGTAACTCTGTGAGATGAATTAACAGAACACAGAGCAGTTTCTCAGAAAGCTTCTTTCCAGTTTTGAATGGAAGATATTTCCTTTTTCACCATAGCCCTCTATGGGCTTCCAAATATCCCTTTGCCAATTCCACAAGAACAGCCTTAGCGAAAGGCTTCTTGAAGGGAAAGATGTAACTCTGTGAGATGAATTAACAGAACACAGAGCAGTTTCTCGGAAAGCTTCTTTCCAGTTTTCAAAGGAAGATATTTCCTTTTTCACCATAGCCCTCTATGAGCTTCCAAATATCCCTTTCCCAATTCCACAAGAACAGCCTTAGCGAAAGGCTTCTTGAAGGGAAAGATGTAACTCTGTGAGATGAATGAAGAGAACACAGAGCAGTTTCTCAGAAAGCTTCTTTCCACTTTTGAACGGAAGATATTTCCTTTTTCACCATAGCCCTCTATGGGGTTCCAAATATCCCTTTGCCAATTCCACAAGAACAGCCTTAGCGAAAGGCTTCTTGAAGGGAAAGATGTAACTCTGTGAGATGAATTAACAGAACACAGAGCAGTTTCTCCGAAAGCTTCTTTCCAGTTTTGAACGGATGTTATTTCCTTTTTCACCATAGCCCTCTATGGGCTTCCAAATATCCCTTTGCCAATTCCCCAAGAACAGCCTTAGCGAAAGGCTTCTTGAAGGGAAAGATGTAACTCTGTGAGATGAATTAACAGAACACAGAGCAGTTTCTCAGAAAGCTTCTTTCCAGTTTTGAACGGAAGATATTTCCTTTTTCACCATAGCCCTCTATGGGCTTCCAAATATCCCTTTGCCAATTCCACAAGAACAGCCTTAGCGAAAGGCTTCTTGAAGGGAAAGATGTAACTCTGTGAGATGAATTAACAGAACACAGAGCAGTTTCTCCGAAAGCTTCTTTCCAGTTTTGAACGGAAGTTATTTAATTTTTCACCATAGCCCTCTATGGGCTTCCAAATATCCCTTTGCCAATTGCACAAGAACAGCCTTAGAGAAAGGCTTCTTGAAGGGAAAGATGTAACTCTGTGAGATGACTTAACAGAACACAGAGCCGTTTCTCAGAAAGCTTCTTTCCAGTTTTGAACGAAGATATTTCCTTTTTCACCATAGCCCTCTATGGGTTTCCAAATATCCCTTTGCCAATTCCACAAGAACAGCCTTAGCGAAAGGCTTCTTGAAGGGAAAGATGTAACTCTGAGAGATGAATTAACAGAACACAGAGCAGTTTCTCAGAAAGCTTCTTTCCAGTTTTGAACGGAAGATACTTCCTTTTTCACCATAGCCCTCTATGGGCTTCCAAATATCCCTTTGCCAATTCCACAAGAACAGCCTTAGCGAAAGGCTTCTTGAAGGGAAAGACGTAACTCTGTGAGATGAATTAACAGAACACAGAGCAGTTTCTCAGAAAGCTTCTTTCCAGTTTTGAATGGAAGATATTTCCTTTTTCACCATAGCCCTCTATGGGCTTCCAAATATCCCTTTGCCAATTCCACAAGAACAGCCTTAGCGAAAGGCTTCTTGAAGGGAAAGATGTAACTCTGTGAGATGAATTAACAGAACACAGAGCAGTTTCTCGGAAAGCTTCTTTCCAGTTTTCAAAGGAAGATATTTCCTTTTTCACCATAGCCCTCTATGGGCTTCCAAATATCCCTTTGCCAATTCCACAAGAACAGCCTTAGCGAAAGGCTTCTTGAAGGGAAAGATGTAACTCTGTGAGATGAATGAAGAGAACACAGAGCAGTTTCTCAGAAAGCTTCTTTCCACTTTTGAACGGAAGATATTTCCTTTTTCACCATAGACCTCTATGGGCTTCCAAATATCCCTTTGCCAATTACACAAGAACAGCCTTAGAGAAAGGCTTCTTGAAGGGAAAGATGTAACTCTGTGAGATGAATTAACAGAACACAGAGCCGTTTCTCAGAAAGCTTCTTTCCAGTTTTGAACGAAGATATTTCCTTTTTCACCATAGCCCTCTATGGGCTTCCAAATATCCCTTTGCCAATTCCACAAGAACAGCCTTAGCGAAAGGCTTCTTGAAGGGAAAGATGTAACTCTGTGAGATGAATTAACAGAACACAGAGCCGTTTCTCAGAAAGCTTCTTTCCAGTTTTGAACGGAAGATATTTCCTTTTTCACCATAGCCCTCTATGGGCTTCCAAATATCCCTTTGCCAATTCCACAAGAACAGCCTTAGCGAAAGACTTCTTGAAGGGAATGATGTAACTCTGTGAGATGAGTTAAAGGAACACAGAGCAGTTTCTCAGAAAGCTTCTTTCCAGTTTTCAACGGAAGATATTTCCTTTTTCACCATAGCCCTCTATGGGCTTCCAAATATCCCTTTGCCAATTCCACAAGAACAGCCTTAGCGAAAGGCTTCTTGAAGGGATAGATGTAACTCTGTGAGATGAATTAACAGAACACAGAGCAGTTTCTCAGAAAGCTTCTTTCCAGTTTTGAACGGAAGATATTTCCTTTTTCACCATAGCCCTCTATGGGCTTCCAAATATCCCTTTGCCAATTCCACAAGAACAGCCTTAGCGAAAGGCTTCTTGAAGGGAAAGATGTAACTCTGTGAGATGAATTAACAGAACACAGAGCAGTTTCTCAGAAAGCTTCTTTCCAGTTTTGAACGGAAGATATTTCCTTTTTCACCATAGCCCTCTTTGGGCTTCCAAATATCCCTTTGCCAATTCCACAAGAACAGCCTTCGCGAAAGGCTTCTTGAAGGGAAAGATGTAACTCTGTGAGATGAATTAACAGAACACAGAGCAGTTTCTCAGAAAGCTTCTTTCCAGTTTTGAACGGAAGATATTTCCTTTTTCTCCATAGCCCTCTATGGGCTTCCAAATATCCCTTTGCCAATTCCACAGGAACAGCCTTAGGCAAAGGCTTCTTGAAGGGAAAGATGTAACTCTGTGAGATGAATTAACAGAACACAGAGCAGTTTCTCCGAAAGCTTCTTTCCAGTTTTGAACGGATGTTATTTCCTTTTTCACCATAGCCCTCTATGGGCTTCCAAATATCCCTTTGCCAATTCCACAAGAACAGCCTTAGCGAAAGGCTTCTTGAAGGGAAAGATGTAACTCTGTGAGATGAATTAACAGAACACAGAGCCGTTTCTCAGAAAGCTTCTTTCCAGTTTTGAACGGAAGATATTTCCTTTTTCACCATAGCCCTCTATGGGCTTCCAAATATCCCTTTGCCAATTCCAGAAGAACAGTCTTAGCGACAGGCTTCTTGAAGGGAAAGATGTAACTCTGTGAGATGAATTAACAGAACACAGAGCAGTTTCTCAGAAAGCTTCTTTCCAGTTTTGAACGGAAGATATTTCCTTTTTCTCCATAGCCCTCTATGGGCTTCCAAATATCCCTTTCCCAATTCCACAAGAACAGCCTTAGCGAAAGGCTTCTTGAAGGGAAAGATGTAACTCTGTGAGATGAATGAAGAGAACACAGAGCAGTTTCTCAGAAAGCTTCTTTCCACTTTTGAACGGAAGATATTTCCTTTTTCACCATAGCCCTCTATGGGCTTCCAAATATCCCTTTGCCAATTCCACAAGAACAGCCTTAGCGAAAGGCTTCTTGAAGGGAAAGATGTAACTCTGTGAGATGAATTAACAGAACACAGAGCCGTTTCTCAGAAAGCTTCTTTCCAGTTTTGAACGGAAGATATTTCCTTTTTCACCATAGCCCTCTATGGGCTTCCAAATATCCCTTTGCCAATTCCACAAGAACAGCCTTAGCGAAAGGCTTCTTGAAGGGAAAGATGTAACTCTGTGAGATGAATTAACAGAACACAGAGCCGTTTCTCAGAAAGCTTCTTTCCAGTTTTGAACGGAAGATATTTCCTTTTTCACCATAGCCCTCTATGGGCTTCCAAATATCCCTTTGCCAATTCCACAAGAACAGCCTTAGCGAAAGGCTTCTTGAAGGGAAAGATGTAACTCTGTGAGATGAAACAACAGAACACAGAGCAGTTTCTCAGAAAGCTTCTTTCCAGTTTTGAACGGAAGTTATTTAATTTTTCACCATAGCCCTCTATGGGCTTCCAAATATCCCTTTGCCAATTGCACAAGAACAGCCTTAGAGAAAGGCTTCTTGAAGGGAAAGATGTAACTCTGTGAGATGAATTAACAGAACACAGAGCCGTTTCTCAGAAAGCTTCTTTCCAGTTTTGAACGAAGATATTTCCTTTTTCACCATAGCCCTCTATGGGTTTCCAAATATCCCTTTGCCAATTCCACAAGAACAGCCTTAGCGAAAGGCTTCTTGAAGGGAAAGATGTAACTCTGAGAGATGAATTAACAGAACACAGAGCAGTTTCTCAGAAAGCTTCTTTCCAGTTTTGAACGGAAGATATTTCCTTTTTCACCATAGCCCTCTATGGGCTTCCAAATATCCCTTTGCCAATTCCACAAGAACAGCCTTAGCGAAAGGCTTCTTGAAGGGAAAGACGTAACTCTGTGAGATGAATTAACAGAACACAGAGCAGTTTCTCAGAAAGCTTCTTTCCAGTTTTGAATGGAAGATATTTCCTTTTTCACCATAGCCCTCTATGGGCTTCCAAATATCCCTTTGCCAATCCCACAAGAACAGCCTTAGCGAAAGGCTTCTTGAAGGGAAAGATGTAACTCTGTGAGATGAATTAACAGAACACAGAGCAGTTTCTCGGAAAGCTTCTTTCCAGTTTTCAAAGGAAGATATTTCCTTTTTCACCATAGCCCTCTATGGGCTTCCAAATATCCCTTTGCCAATTCCACAAGAACAGCCTTAGCGAAAGGCTTCTTGAAGGGAAAGATGTAACTCTGTGAGATGAATGAAGAGAACACAGAGCAGTTTCTCAGAAAGCTTCTTTCCACTTTTGAACGGAAGATATATCCTTTTTCACCATAGACCTCTATGGGCTTCCAAATATCCCTTTGCCAATTACACAAGAACAGCCTTAGAGAAAGGCTTCTTGAAGGGAAAGATGTAACTCTGTGAGATGAATTAACAGAACACAGAGCCGTTTCTCAGAAAGCTTCTTTCCAGTTTTGAACGAAGATATTTCCTTTTTCACCATAGCCCTCTATGGGCTTCCAAATATCCCTTTGCCAATTCCACAAGAACAGCCTTAGCGAAAGGCTTCTTGAAGGGAAAGATGTAACTCTGTGAGATGAATTAACAGAACACAGAGCCGTTTCTCAGAAAGCTTCTTTCCAGTTTTGAACGGAAGATATTTCCTTTTTCACCATAGCCCTCTATGGGCTTCCAAATATCCCTTTGCCAATTCCACAAGAACAGCCTTAGCGAAAGACTTCTTGAAGGGAAAGATGTAACTCTGTGAGATGAGTTAAAGGAACACAGAGCAGTTTCTCAGAAAGCTTCTTTCCAGTTTTCAACGGAAGATATTTCCTTTTTCACCATAGCCCTCTATGGGCTTCCAAATATCCCTTTGCCAATTCCACAAGAACAGCCTTAGCGAAAGGCTTCTTGAAGGGATAGATGTAACTCTGTGAGATGAATTAACAGAACACAGAGCAGTTTCTCAGAAAGCTTCTTTCCAGTTTTGAACGGAAGATATTTCCTTTTTCACCATAGCCCTCTATGGGCTTCCAAATATCCCTTTGCCAATTCCACAAGAACAGCCTTAGCGAAAGGCTTCTTGAAGGGAAAGATGTAACTCTGTGAGATGAATTAACAGAACACAGAGCAGTTTCTCAGAAAACTTCTTTCCAGTTTTGAACGGAAGATATTTCCTTTTTCACCATAGCCCTCTATGGGTTTCCAAATATCCCTTTGCCAATTCCACAAGAACAGCCTTAGCGAAAGGCTTCTTGAAGGGAAAGATGTAACTCTGTGAGATGAATTAACAGAACACAGAGCAGTTTCTCAGAAAGCTTCTTTCCAGTTTTGAACGGAAGATATTTCCTTTTTCACCATAGCCCTCTATGGGCTTCCAAATATCCCTTTGCCAATTCCACAAGAACAGCCTTAGCGAAAGGCTTCTTGAAGGGAAAGATGTAACTCTGTGAGATGAATTAACAGAACACAGAGCAGTTTCTCAGAAAGCTTCTTTCCAGTTTTGAACGGAAGATATTTCCTTTTTCACCATAGCCCTCTTTGGGCTTCCAAATATCCCTTTGCCAATTCCACAAGAACAGCCTTAGCGAAAGGCTTCTTGAAGGGAAAGATGTAACTCTGTGAGATGAATTAACAGAACACAGAGCAGTTTCTCAGAAAGCTTCTTTCCAGTTTTGAACGGAAGATATTTCCTTTTTCTCCATAGCCCTCTATGGGCTTCCAAATATCCCTTTGCCAATTCCACAGGAACAGCCTTAGGCAAAGGCTTCTTGAAGGGAAAGATGTAACTCTGTGAGATGAATTAACAGAACACAGAGCAGTTTCTCCGAAAGCTTCTTTCCAGTTTTGAACGGATGTTATTTCCTTTTTCACCATAGCCCTCTATGGGCTTCCAAATATCCCTTTGCCAATTCCACAAGAACAGCCTTAGCGAAAGGCTTCTTGAAGGGAAAGATGTAACTCTGTGAGATGAATTAACAGAACACAGAGCCGTTTCTCAGAAAGCTTCTTTCCAGTTTTGAACGGAAGATATTTCCTTTTTCACCATAGCCCTCTATGGGCTTCCAAATATCCCTTTGCCAATTCCAGAAGAACAGCCTTAGCGACAGGCTTCTTGAAGGGAAAGATGTAACTCTGTGAGATGAATTAACAGAACACAGAGCAGTTTCTCAGAAAGCTTCTTTCCAGTTTTGAACGGAAGATATTTCCTTTTTCTCCATAGCCCTCTATGGGCTTCCAAATATCAATTTGCCAATTCCACAAGAACAGCCTTAGGCAAAGGCTTCTTGAAGGGAAAGATGTAACTCTGTGAGATGAATTAACAGAACACAGAGCAGTTTCTCCGAAAGCTTCTTTCCAGTTTTGAACGGATGTTATTTCCTTTTTCACCATAGCCCTCTATGGGCTTCCAAATATCCCTTTGCCAATTCCACAAGAACAGCCTTAGCGAAAGGCTTCTTGAAGGGAAAGATGTAACTCTGTGAGATGAATTAACAGAACACAGAGCCGTTTCTCAGAAAGCTTCTTTCCAGTTTTGAACGGAAGATATTTCCTTTTTCACCATAGCCCTCTATGGGCTTCCAAATATCCCTTTGCCAATTCCACAAGAACAGCCTTAGCGAAAGGCTTCTTGAAGGGAAAGATGTAACTCTGTGAGATGAATTAACAGAACACAGAGCCGTTTCTCAGAAAGCTTCTTTCCAGTTTTGAACGGAAGATATTTCCTTTTTCACCATAGCCCTCTAGGGGCTTCCAAATATGCCTTTGCCAATTCCACAAGAACAGCCTTAGCGAAAGGCTTCTTGAAGGGAAAGATGTAACTCTGTGAGATGAATTAACAGAACACAGAGCAGTTTCTCAGAAAGCTTCTTTCCAGTTTTGAACGGAAGATATTTCCTTTTTCACCATAGCCCTCTATGGGCTTCCAAATATCCCTTTGCCAATTCCACAAGAACAGCCTTAGCGAAAGGCTTCTTGAAGGGAAAGATGTAACTCTGTGAGATGAATTAACAGAACACAGAGCAGTTTCTCAGAAAGCTTCTTTCCAGTTTTGAACGGAAGATATTTCCTTTTTCACCATAGCCCTCTATGGGCTTCCAAATATCCCTTTGCCAATTCCACAAGAACAGCCTTAGCGAAAGGCTTCTTGAAGGGAAAGATGTAACTCTGTGAGATGAATTAACAGAACACAGAGCAGTTTCTCCGAAAGCTTCTTTCCAGTTTTGAACGGAAGTTATTTCCTTTTTCACCATAGCCCTCTATGGGCTTCCAAATATCCCTTTGCCCATTACACAAGAACAGCCTTAGAGAAAGGCTTCTTGAAGGGAAAGATGTAACTCTGTGAGATGAATTAACAGAACACAGAGCCGTTTCTCAGAAACTTCTTTCCAGTTTTGAACGGAAGATATTTCCTTTTTCACCATAGCCCTCTATGGGCTTCCAAATATCCCTTTGCCAATTCCACAAGAACAGCCTTAGCGAAAGACTTCTTGAAGGGAAAGATGTAACTCTGTGAGATGAGTTAAAGGAACACAGAGCAGTTTCTCAGAAAGCTTCTTTCCAGTTTTCAACGGAAGATATTTCCTTTTTCACCATAGCCCTCTATGGGCTTCCAAATATCCCTTTGCCAATTACACAAGAACAGCCTTAGAGAAAGGCTTCTTGAAGGGAAAGATGTAACTCTGTGAGATGAATTAACAGAACACAGAGCCGTTTCTCAGAAAGCTTCTTTCCAGTTTTGAACGAAGATATTTCCTTTTTCACCATAGCCCTCTATGGGTTTCCAAATATCCCTTTGCCAATTCCACAAGAACAGCCTTAGCGAAAGGCTTCTTGAAGGGAAAGATGTAACTCTGTGAGATGAATTAACAGAACACAGAGCAGTTTCTCAGAAAGCTTCTTTCCAGTTTTGAACGGAAGATATTTCCTTTTTCACCATAGCCCTCTATGGGCTTCCAAATATCCCTTTGCCATTTCCACAAGAACAGCCTTAGCGAAAGGCTTCTTGAAGGGAAAGACGTAACTCTGTGAGATGAATTAACAGAACACAGAGCAGTTTCTCAGAAAGCTTCTTTCCAGTTTTGAATGGAAGATATTTCCTTTTTCACCATAGCCCTCTATGGGCTTCCCAATATCCCTTTGCCAATTCCACAAGAACAGCCTTAGCGAAAGGCTTCTTGAAGGGAAAGATGTAACTCTGTGAGATGAATTAACAGAACACAGAGCAGTTTCTCAGAAAGCTTCTTTCCAGTTTTCAAAGGAAGATATTTCCTTTTTCACCATAGCCCTCTATGGGCTTCCAAATATCCCTTTGCCAATTCCACAAGAACAGACTTAGCGAAAGGCTTCTTGAAGGGAAAGATGTAACTCTGTGAGATGAATGAAGAGAACACAGAGCAGTTTCTCAGAAAGCTTCTTTCCACTTTTGAACGGAAGATATTTCCTTTTTCACCATAGCCCTCTATGGGCTTCCAAATATACCTTTGCCAATTACACAAGAACAGCCTTAGAGAAAGGCTTCTTGAAGGGAAAGATGTAACTCTGTGAGATGAATTAACAGAACACAGAGCCGTTTCTCAGAAAGCTTCTTTCCAGTTTTGAACGAAGATATTTCCTTTTTCACCATAGCCCTCTATGGGCTTCCAAATATCCCTTTGCCAATTCCACAAGAACAGCCTTAGCGAAAGGCTTCTTGAAGGGTAAGATGTAACTCTGTGAGATGAATTAACAGAACACAGAGCCGTTTCTCAGAAAGCTTCTTTCCAGTTTTGAACGGAAGATATTTCCTTTTTCACCATAGCCCTCTATGGGCTTCCAAATATCCCTTTGCCAATTCCACAAGAACAGCCTTAGCGAAAGGCTTCTTGAAGGGAAAGATGTAACTCTGTGAGATGAATTAACAGAACACAGAGCAGTTTCTCAGAAAGCTTCTTTCCAGTTTTGAACGGAAGATATTTCCTTTTTCACCATAGCCCTCTATGGGCTTCCAAATATCCCTTTGCCAATTCCACAAGAACAGCCTTAGCGAAAGGCTTCTTGAAGGGAAAGATGTAACTCTGTGAGATGAATTAACAGAACACAGAGCAGTTTCTCAGAAAGCTTCTTTCCAGTTTTGAACGGAAGATATTTCCTTTTTCACCATAGCCCTCTATGGGCTTCCAAATATCCCTTTGCCAATTCCACAAGAACAGCCTTAGCGAAAGGCTTCTTGAAGGGAAAGATGTAACTCTGTGAGATGAATTAACAGAACACAGAGCAGTTTCTCAGAAAGCTTCTTTCCAGTTTTGAACGGAAGATATTTCCTTTTTCACCATAGCCCTCTATGGGTTTCCAAATATCCCTTTGCCAATTCCACAAGAACAGCCTTAGCGAAAGGCTTCTTGAAGGGAAAGATGTAACTCTGTGAGATGAATTAACAGAACACAGAGCAGTTTCTCAGAAAGCTTCTTTCCAGTTTTGAACGGAAGATATTTCCTTTTTCACCATAGCCCTCTATGGGCTTCCAAATATCCCTTTCCAATTCCACAAGAACAGCCTTAGCGAAAGGCTTCTTGAAGGGAAAGATGTAACTCTGTGAGATGAATTAACAGAACACAGAGCAGTTTCTCCGAAAGCTTCTTTCCACTTTTGAACGGAAGATATTTCCTTTTTCACCATAGCCCTCTATGGCCTTCCATATATCCCTTTGCCAATTCCACAAGAACAGCCTTGGCGAAAGGCTTCTTGAAGGGAAAGATGTAACTCTGTGAGATGAATTAACAGAACACAGAGCCGTTTCTCAGAAACCTTCTTTCCAATTTTGAACGGAAGATATTTCCTTTTTCACCATAGCCCTCTATGGGCTTCCAAATATCCCTTAGCCAATTCCACAAGAACAGCCTTAGCGAAAGGCTTCTTGAAGGGAAAGATGTAACTCTGTGAGATGAATTAACAGAACACAGAGCAGTTTCTCAGAAAGCTTCTTTCCAGTTTTGAACGGAAGATATTTCCTTTTTCACCATAGCCCTCTATGGGTTTCCAAATATCCCTTTGCCAATTCCACAAGAACAACCTTAGCGAAAGGATTCTTGAAGGGATAGATGTAACTCTGTGAGATGAATTAACAGAACACAGAGCAGTTTCTCAGAAAGCTTCTTTCCAGTTTTGAACGGAAGATATTTCCTTTTTCACCATAGCCCTCTATGGGCTTCCAAATATCCCTTTGCCAATTCCACAAGAACAGCCTTAGCGAAAGGCTTCTTGAAGGGAAACATGTAACTCTGTGAGATGAATTAACAGAACACAGAGCCGTTTCTCAGAAAGCTTCTTTCCAGTTTTGAACGAAGATATTTCCTTTTTCACCATAGCCCTCTATGGGTTTCCAAATATCCCTTTGCCAATTCCACAAGAACAGCCTTAGCCAAAGGCTTCTTGAAGGGAAAGATGTAACTCTGTGAGATGAATTAACAGAACACAGAGCAGTTTCTCAGAAAGCTTCTTTCCAGTTTTGAACGGAAGATATTTCCTTTTTCACCATAGCCCTCTATGGGTTTCCAAATATCCCTTTGCCAATTCCACAAGAACAACCTTAGCGAAAGGATTCTTGAAGGGATAGATGTAACTCTGTGAGATGAATTAACAGAACACAGAGCAGTTTCTCAGAAAGCTTCTTTCCAGTTTTGAACGGAAGATATTTCCTTTTTCACCATAGCCCTCTATGGGCTTCCAAATATCCCTTTGCCAATTCCACAAGAACAGCCTTAGCGAAAGGCTTCTTGAAGGGAAACATGTAACTCTGTGAGATGAATTAACAGAACACAGAGCAGTTTCTCAGAAAGCTTCTTTCCAGTTTTGAACGGAAGATATTTCCTTTTTCACCATAGCCCTCTATGGGCTTCCAAATATCCCTTTGCCAATTCCACAAGAACAGCCTTAGCGAAAGGCTTCTTGAAGGGAAAGATGTAACTCTGTGAGATGAATTAACAGAACACAGAGCAGTTTCTCAGAAAGCTTCTTTCCAGTTTTGAACGGAAGATATTTCCTTTTTCTCCATAGCCCTCTATGGGCTTCCAAATATCCCTTTGCCAATTCCACAAGAACAGCCTTAGGCAAAGGCTTCTTGAAGGGAAAGATGTAACTCTGTGAGATGAATTAACAGAACACAGAGCAGTTTCTCAGAAAGCTTCTTTCCAGTTTTGAACGGATGTTATTTCCTTTTTCACCATAGCCCTCTATGGGCTTCCAAATATCCCTTTGCCAATTCCACAAGAACAGCCTTAGCGAAAGGCTTCTTGAAGGGAAAGATGTAACTCTGTGAGATGAATTAACAGAACACAGAGCCGTTTCTCAGAAAGCTTCTTTCCAGTTTTGAACGGAAGATATTTCCTTTTTCACCATAGCCCTCTATGGGGTTCCAAATATCCCTTTGCCAATTCCACTAGAACAGCCTTAGCGAAAGGCTTCTTGAAGGGAAAGATGTAACTCTGTGAGATGAATTAACAGAACACAGAGCAGTTTCTCAGAAAGCTTCTTTCCAGTTTTGAACGGAAGTTATTTAATTTTTCACCATAGCCCTCTATGGGCTTCCAAATATCCCTTTGCCAATTACACAAGAACAGCCTTAGAGAAAGGCTTCTTGAAGGGAAAGATGTAACTCTGTGAGATGAATTAAGAGAACACAGAGCCGTTTCTCAGAAAGCTTCTTTCCAGTTTTGAACGAAGATATTTCCTTTTTCACCATAGCCCTCTATGGGTTTCCAAATATCCCTTTGCCAATTCCACAAGAACAGCCTTAGCGAAAGGCTTCTTGAAGGGAAAGATGTAACTCTGTGAGATGAATTAACAGAACACAGAGCAGTTTCTCAGAAAGCTTCTTTCCAGTTTTGAACGGAAGATATTTCCTTTTTCACCATAGCCCTCTATGGGCTTCCAAATATCCCTTTGCCATTTCCACAAGAACAGCCTTAGCGAAAGGCTTCTTGAAGGGAAAGACGTAACTCTGTGAGATGAATTAACAGAACACAGAGCAGTTTCTCAGAAAGCTTCTTTCCAGTTTTGAATGGAAGATATTTCCTTTTTCACCATAGCCCTCTATGGGCTTCCAAATATCCCTTTGCCAATTCCACAAGAACAGCCTTAGCGAAAGGCTTCTTGAAGGGAAAGATGTAACTCTGTGAGATGAATTAACAGAACACAGAGCAGTTTCTCAGAAAGCTTCTTTCCAGTTTTCAAAGGAAGATATTTCCTTTTTCACCATAGCCCTCTATGGGCTTCCAAATATCCCTTTGCCAATTCCACAAGAACAGCCTTAGCGAAAGGCTTCTTGAAGGGAAAGATGTAACTCTGTGAGATGAATGAAGAGAACACAGAGCAGTTTCTCAGAAAGCTTCTTTCCACTTTTGAACGGAAGATATTTCCTTTTTCACCATAGCCCTCTATGGGCTTCCAAATATACCTTTGCCAATTACACAAGAACAGCCTTAGAGAAAGGCTTCTTGAAGGGAAAGATGTAACTCTGTGAGATGAATTAACAGAACACAGAGCCGTTTCTCAGAAAGCTTCTTTCCAGTTTTGAACGAAGATATTTCCTTTTTCACCATAGCCCTCTATGGGCTTCCAAATATCCCTTTGCCAATTCCACAAGAACAGCCTTAGCGAAAGGATTCTTGAAGGGAAAGATGTAACTCTGTGAGATGAATTAACAGAACACAGAGCCGTTTCTCAGAAAGCTTCTTTCCAGTTTTGAACGGAAGATATTTCCTTTTTCACCATAGCCCTCTATGGGCTTCCAAATATCCCTTTGCCAATTCCACAAGAACAGCCTTAGCGAAAGACTTCTTGAAGGGAAAGATGTAACTCTGTGAGATGAGTTAAAGGAACACAGAGCAGTTTCTCAGAAAGCTTCTTTCCAGTTTTGAACGGAAGATATTTCCTTTTTCACCATAGCCCTCTATGGGCTTCCAAATATCCCTTTGCCAATTCCACAAGAACAGCCTTAGCGAAAGGCTTCTTGAAGGGAAAGATGTAACTCTGTGAGATGAATTAACAGAACACAGAGCAGTTTCTCAGAAAGCTTCTTTCCAGTTTTGAACGGAAGATATTTCCTTTTTCACCATAGCCCTCTATGGGCTTCCAAATATCCCTTTGCCAATTCCACAAGAACAGCCTTAGCGAAAGGCTTCTTGAAGGGAAAGATGTAACTCTGTGAGATGAATTAACAGAACACAGAGCAGTTTCTCAGAAAGCTTCTTTCCAGTTTTGAACGGAAGATATTTCCTTTTTCACCATAGCCCTCTATGGGCTTCCAAATATCCCTTTGCCAATTCCACAAGAACAGCCTTAGCGAAAGGCTTCTTGAAGGGAAAGATGTAACTCTGTGAGATGAATTAACAGAACACAGAGCAGTTTCTCAGAAAGCTTCTTTCCAGTTTTGAACGGAAGATATTTCCTTTTTCTCCATAGCCCTCTATGGGCTTCCAAATATCCCTTTGCCAATTCCACAGGAACAGCCTTAGGCAAAGGCTTCTTGAAGGGAAAGATGTAACTCTGTGAGATGAATTAACAGAACACAGAGCAGTTTCTCCGAAAGCTTCTTTCCAGTTTTGAACGGATGTTATTTCCTTTTTCACCATAGCCCTCTATGGGCTTCCAAATATCCCTTTGCCAATTCCCCAAGAACAGCCTTAGCGAAAGGCTTCTTGAAGGGAAAGATGTAACTCTGTGAGATGAATTAACAGAACACAGAGCAGTTTCTCAGAAAGCTTCTTTCCAGTTTTGAACGGAAGATATTTCCTTTTTCACCATAGCCCTCTATGGGGTTCCAAATATCCCTTTGCCAATTCCACAAGAACAGCCTTAGCGAAAGGCTTCTTGAAGGGAAAGATGTAACTCTGTGAGATGAATTAACAGAACACAGAGCAGTTTCTCAGAAAGCTTCTTTCCAGTTTTGAACGGAAGTTATTTAATTTTTCACCATAGCCCTCTATGGGCTTCCAAATATCCCTTTGCCAATTAAACAAGAACAGCCTTAGAGAAAGGCTTCTTGAAGGGAAAGATGTAACTCTGTGAGATGAATTAACAGAACACAGAGCCGTTTCTCAGAAAGCTTCTTTCCAGTTTTGAACGAAGATATTTCCTTTTTCACCATAGCCCTCTATGGGTTTCCAAATATCCCTTTGCCAATTCCACAAGAACAGCCTTAGCGAAAGGCTTCTTGAAGGGAAAGATGTAACTCTGAGAGATGAATTAACAGAACACAGAGCAGTTTCTCAGAAAGCTTCTTTCCAGTTTTGAACGGAAGATATTTCCTTTTTCACCATAGCCCTCTATGGGCTTCCAAATATCCCTTTGCCAATTCCACAAGAACAGCCTTAGCGAAAGGCTTCTTGAAGGGAAAGACGTAACTCTGTGAGATGAATTAACAGAACACAGAGCAGTTTCTCAGAAAGCTTCTTTCCAGTTTTGAATGGAAGATATTTCCTTTTTCACCATAGCCCTCTATGGGCTTCCAAATATCCCTTTGCCAATTCCACAAGAACAGCCTTAGCGAAAGGCTTCTTGAAGGGAAAGATGTAACTCTGTGAGATGAATTAACAGAACACAGAGCAGTTTCTCGGAAAGCTTCTTTCCAGTTTTCAAAGGAAGATATTTCCTTTTTCACCATAGCCCTCTATGGGCTTCCAAATATCCCTTTGCCAATTCCACAAGAACAGCCTTAGCGAAAGGCTTCTTGAAGGGAAAGATGTAACTCTGTGAGATGAATGAAGAGAACACAGAGCAGTTTCTCAGAAAGCTTCTTTCCACTTTTGAACGGAAGATATTTCCTTTTTCACCATAGCCCTCTATGGGGTTCCAAATATCCCTTTGCCAATTCCACAAGAACAGCCTTAGCGAAAGGCTTCTTGAAGGGAAAGATGTAACTCTGTGAGATGAATTAACAGAACACAGAGCAGTTTCTCCGAAAGCTTCTTTCCAGTTTTGAACGGATGTTATTTCCTTTTTCACCATAGCCCTCTATGGGCTTCCAAATATCCCTTTGCCAATTCCCCAAGAACAGCCTTAGCGAAAGGCTTCTTGAAGGGAAAGATGTAACTCTGTGAGATGAATTAACAGAACACAGAGCAGTTTCTCAGAAAGCTTCTTTCCAGTTTTGAACGGAAGATATTTCCTTTTTCACCATAGCCCTCTATGGGCTTCCAAATATCCCTTTGCCAATTCCACAAGAACAGCCTTAGCGAAAGGCTTCTTGAAGGGAAAGATGTAACTCTGTGAGATGAATTAACAGAACACAGAGCAGTTTCTCAGAAAGCTTCTTTCCAGTTTTGAACGGAAGTTATTTAATTTTTCACCATAGCCCTCTAGGGGCTTCCAAATATCCCTTTGCCAATTGCACAAGAACAGCCTTAGAGAAAGGCTTCTTGAAGGGAAAGATGTAACTCTGTGAGATGAATTAACAGAACACAGAGCCGTTTCTCAGAAAGCTTCTTTCCAGTTTTGAACGAAGATATTTCCTTTTTCACCATAGCCCTCTATGGGTTTCCAAATATCCCTTTGCCAATTCCACAAGAACAGCCTTAGCGAAAGGCTTCTTGAAGGGAAAGATGTAACTCTGAGAGATGAATTAACAGAACACAGAGCAGTTTCTCAGAAAGCTTCTTTCCAGTTTTGAACGGAAGATATTTCCTTTTTCACCATAGCCCTCTATGGGCTTCCAAATATCCCTTTGCCAATTCCACAAGAACAGCCTTAGCGAAAGGCTTCTTGAAGGGAAAGACGTAACTCTGTGAGATGAATTAACAGAACACAGAGCAGTTTCTCAGAAAGCTTCTTTCCAGTTTTGAATGGAAGATATTTCCTTTTTCACCATAGCCCTCTATGGGCTTCCAAATATCCCTTTGCCAATTCCACAAGAACAGCCTTAGCGAAAGGCTTCTTGAAGGGAAAGATGTAACTCTGTGAGATGAATTAACAGAACACAGAGCAGTTTCTCGGAAAGCTTCTTTCCAGTTTTCAAAGGAAGATATTTCCTTTTTCACCATAGCCCTCTATGGGCTTCCAAATATCCCTTTGCCAATTCCACAAGAACAGCCTTAGCGAAAGGCTTCTTGAAGGGAAAGATGTAACTCTGTGAGATGAATTAACAGAACACAGAGCCGTTTCTCAGAAAGCTTCTTTCCAGTTTTGAACGGAAGATATTTCCTTTTTCACCATAGCCCTCTATGGGCTTCCAAATATCCCTTTGCCAATTCCACAAGAACAGCCTTAGCGAAAGACTTCTTGAAGGGAAAGATGTAACTCTGTGAGATGAGTTAAAGGAACACAGAGCAGTTTCTCAGAAAGCTTCTTTCCAGTTTTCAACGGAAGATATTTCCTTTTTCACCATAGCCCTCTATGGGCTTCCAAATATCCCTTTGCCAATTCCACAAGAACAGCCTTAGCGAAAGGCTTCTTGAAGGGATAGATGTAACTCTGTGAGATGAATTAACAGAACACAGAGCAGTTTCTCAGAAAGCTTCTTTCCAGTTTTGAACGGAAGATATTTCCTTTTTCTCCATAGCCCTCTATGGGCTTCCAAATATCCCTTTGCCAATTCCACAGGAACAGCCTTAGGCAAAGGCTTCTTGAAGGGAAAGATGTAACTCTGTGAGATGAATTAACAGAACACAGAGCAGTTTCTCCGAAAGCTTCTTTCCAGTTTTGAACGGATGTTATTTCCTTTTTCACCATAGCCCTCTATGGGCTTCCAAATATCCCTTTGCCAATTCCACAAGAACAGCCTTAGCGAAAGGCTTCTTGAAGGGAAAGATGTAACTCTGTGAGATGAATTAACAGAACACAGAGCCGTTTCTCAGAAAGCTTCTTTCCAGTTTTGAACGGAAGATATTTCCTTTTTCACCATAGCCCTCTATGGGCTTCCAAATATCCCTTTGCCAATTCCAGAAGAACAGCCTTAGCGACAGGCTTCTTGAAGGGAAAGATGTAACTCTGTGAGATGAATTAACAGAACACAGAGCAGTTTCTCAGAAAGCTTCTTTCCAGTTTTGAACGGAAGATATTTCCTTTTTCTCCATAGCCCTCTATGGGCTTCCAAATATCAATTTGCCAATTCCACAAGAACAGCCTTAGGCAAAGGCTTATTGAAGGGAAAGATGTAACTCTGTGAGATGAATTAACAGAACACAGAGCAGTTTCTCCGAAAGCTTCTTTCCAGTTTTGAACGGATGTTATTTCCTTTTTCACCATAGCCCTCTATGGGCTTCCAAATATCCCTTTGCCAATTCCACAAGAACAGCCTTAGCGAAAGGCTTCTTGAAGGGAAAGATGTAACTCTGTGAGATGAATTAACAGAACACAGAGCCGTTTCTCAGAAAGCTTCTTTCCAGTTTTGAACGGAAGATATTTCCTTTTTCACCATAGCCCTCTATGGGCTTCCAAATATCCCTTTGCCAATTCCACAAGAACAGCCTTAGCGAAAGGCTTCTTGAAGGGAAAGATGTAACTCTGTGAGATGAATTAACAGAACACAGAGCCGTTTCTCAGAAAGCTTCTTTCCAGTTTTGAACGGAAGATATTTCCTTTTTCACCATAGCCCTCTAGGGGCTTCCAAATATGCCTTTGCCAATTCCACAAGAACAGCCTTAGCGAAAGGCTTCTTGAAGGGAAAGATGTAACTCTGTGAGATGAATTAACAGAACACAGAGCAGTTTCTCAGAAAGCTTCTTTCCAGTTTTGAACGGAAGATATTTCCTTTTTCACCATAGCCCTCTATGGGCTTCCAAATATCCCTTTGCCAATTCCACAAGAACAGCCTTAGCGAAAGGCTTCTTGAAGGGAAAGATGTAACTCTGTGAGATGAATTAACAGAACACAGAGCAGTTTCTCAGAAAGCTTCTTTCCAGTTTTGAACGGAAGATATTTCCTTTTTCACCATAGCCCTCTATGGGCTTCCAAATATCCCTTTGCCAATTCCACAAGAACAGCCTTAGCGAAAGGCTTCTTGAAGGGAAAGATGTAACTCTGTGAGATGAATTAACAGAACACAGAGCAGTTTCTCCGAAAGCTTCTTTCCAGTTTTGAACGGAAGTTATTTCCTTTTTCACCATAGCCCTCTATGGGCTTCCAAATATCCCTTTGCCCATTACACAAGAACAGCCTTAGAGAAAGGCTTCTTGAAGGGAAAGATGTAACTCTGTGAGATGAATTAACAGAACACAGAGCCGTTTCTCAGAAACTTCTTTCCAGTTTTGAACGGAAGATATTTCCTTTTTCACCATAGCCCTCTATGGGCTTCCAAATATCCCTTTGCCAATTCCACAAGAACAGCCTTAGCGAAAGACTTCTTGAAGGGAAAGATGTAACTCTGTGAGATGAGTTAAAGGAACACAGAGCAGTTTCTCAGAAAGCTTCTTTCCAGTTTTCAACGGAAGATATTTCCTTTTTCACCATAGCCCTCTATGGGCTTCCAAATATCCCTTTGCCTATTCCACAAGAACAGCCTTAGCGAAAGGCTTCTTGAAGGGATAGATGTAACTCTGTGAGATGAATTAACAGAACACAGAGCAGTTTCTCAGAAAGCTTCTTTCCAGTTTTGAACGGAAGATATTTCCTTTTTCACCATAGCCCTCTATGGGCTTCCAAATATCCCTTTGCCAATTCCACAAGAACAGCCTTAGCGAAAGGCTTCTTGAAGGGAAAGATGTAACTCTGTGAGATGAATTAACAGAACACAGAGCAGTTTCTCAGAAAACTTCTTTCCAGTTTTGAACGGAAGATATTTCCTTTTTCACCATAGCCCTCTATGGGTTTCCAAATATCCCTTTGCCAATTCCACAAGAACAGCCTTAGCGAAAGGATTCTTGAAGGGAAAGATGTAACTCTGTGAGATGAATTAACAGAACACAGAGCAGTTTCTCAGAAAGCTTCTTTCCAGTTTTGAACGGAAGATATTTCCTTTTTCACCATAGCCCTCTATGGGCTTCCAAATATCCCTTTGCCAATTCCACAAGAACAGCCTTAGCGAAAGGCTTCTTGAAGGGAAAGATGTAACTCTGTGAGATGAATTAACAGAACACAGAGCAGTTTCTCAGAAAGCTTCTTTCCAGTTTTGAACGGAAGATATTTCCTTTTTCACCATAGCCCTCTATGGGCTTCCAAATATCCCTTTGCCAATTCCACAAGAACAGCCTTAGCGAAAGGCTTCTTGAAGGGAAAGATGTAACTCTGTGAGATGAATTAACAGAACACAGAGCAGTTTCTCAGAAAGCTTCTTTCCAGTTTTGAACGGAAGATATTTCCTTTTTCTCCATAGCCCTCTATGGGCTTCCAAATATCCCTTTGCCAATTCCACAGGAACAGCCTTAGGCAAAGGCTTCTTGAAGGGAAAGATGTAACTCTGTGAGATGAATTAACAGAACACAGAGCAGTTTCTCCGAAAGCTTCTTTCCAGTTTTGAACGGATGTTATTTCCTTTTTCACCATAGCCCTCTATGGGCTTCCAAATATCCCTTTGCCAATTCCCCAAGAACAGCCTTAGCGAAAGGCTTCTTGAAGGGAAAGATGTAACTCTGTGAGATGAATTAACAGAACACAGAGCAGTTTCTCAGAAAGCTTCTTTCCAGTTTTGAACGGAAGATATTTCCTTTTTCACCATAGCCCTCTATGGGGTTCCAAATATCCCTTTGCCAATTCCACAAGAACAGCCTTAGCGAAAGGCTTCTTGAAGGGAAAGATGTAACTCTGTGAAATGAATTAACAGAACACAGAGCAGTTTCTCAGAAAGCTTCTTTCCAGTTTTGAACGGAAGTTATTTAATTTTTCACCATAGCCCTCTATGGGCTTCCAAATATCCCTTTGCCAATTCCACAAGAACAGCCTTAGCGAAAGGCTTCTTGAAGGGAAAGATGTAACTCTGTGAGATGAATTAACAGAACACAGAGCAGTTTCTCCGAAAGCTTCTTTCCAGTTTTGAACGGATGTTATTTCCTTTTTCACCATAGCCCTCTATGGGCTTCCAAATATCCCTTTGCCAATTCCACAAGAACAGCCTTAGCGAAAGGCTTCTTGAAGGGAAAGATGTAACTCTGTGAGATGAATTAACAGAACACAGAGCCGTTTCTCAGAAAGCTTCTTTCCAGTTTTGAACGGAAGATATTTCCTTTTTCACCATAGCCCTCTATGGGCTTCCAAATATCCCTTTGCCAATTCCACAAGAACAGCCTTAGCGAAAGGCTTCTTGAAGGGAAAGATGTAACTCTGTGAGATGAATTAACAGAACACAGAGCCGTTTCTCAGAAAGCTTCTTTCCAGTTTTGAACGGAAGATATTTCCTTTTTCACCATAGCCCTCTAGGGGCTTCCAAATATGCCTTTGCCAATTCCACAAGAACAGCCTTAGCGAAAGGCTTCTTGAAGGGAAAGATGTAACTCTGTGAGATGAATTAACAGAACACAGAGCAGTTTCTCAGAAAGCTTCTTTCCAGTTTTGAACGGAAGATATTTCCTTTTTCACCATAGCCCTCTATGGGCTTCCAAATATCCCTTTGCCAATTCCACAAGAACAGCCTTAGCGAAAGGCTTCTTGAAGGGAAAGATGTAACTCTGTGAGATGAATTAACAGAACACAGAGCAGTTTCTCAGAAAGCTTCTTTCCAGTTTTGAACGGAAGATATTTCCTTTTTCACCATAGCCCTCTATGGGCTTCCAAATATCCCTTTGCCAATTCCACAAGAACAGCCTTAGCGAAAGGCTTCTTGAAGGGAAAGATGTAACTCTGTGAGATGAATTAACAGAACACAGAGCAGTTTCTCCGAAAGCTTCTTTCCAGTTTTGAACGGAAGTTATTTCCTTTTTCACCATAGCCCTCTATGGGCTTCCAAATATCCCTTTGCCCATTACACAAGAACAGCCTTAGAGAAAGGCTTCTTGAAGGGAAAGATGTAACTCTGTGAGATGAATTAACAGAACACAGAGCCGTTTCTCAGAAACTTCTTTCCAGTTTTGAACGGAAGATATTTCCTTTTTCACCATAGCCCTCTATGGGCTTCCAAATATCCCTTTGCCAATTCCACAAGAACAGCCTTAGCGAAAGACTTCTTGAAGGGAAAGATGTAACTCTGTGAGATGAGTTAAAGGAACACAGAGCAGTTTCTCAGAAAACTTCTTTCCAGTTTTCAACGGAAGATATTTCCTTTTTCACCATAGCCCTCTATGGGCTTCCAAATATCCCTTTGCCAATTCCACAAGAACAGCCTTAGCGAAAGGCTTCTTGAAGGGATAGATGTAACTCTGTGAGATGAATTAACAGAACACAGAGCAGTTTCTCAGAAAGCTTCTTTCCAGTTTTGAACGGAAGATATTTCCTTTTTCACCATAGCCCTCTATGGGCTTCCAAATATCCCTTTGCCAATTCCACAAGAACAGCCTTAGCGAAAGGCTTCTTGAAGGGAAAGATGTAACTCTGTGAGATGAATTAACAGAACACAGAGCAGTTTCTCAGAAAACTTCTTTCCAGTTTTGAACGGAAGATATTTCCTTTTTCACCATAGCCCTCTATGGGTTTCCAAATATCCCTTTGCCAATTCCACAAGAACAGCCTTAGCGAAAGGATTCTTGAAGGGAAAGATGTAACTCTGTGAGATGAATTAACAGAACACAGAGCCGTTTCTCAGAAAGCTTCTTTCCAGTTTTGAACGGAAGATATTTCCTTTTTCACCATAGCCCTCTATGGGCTTCCAAATATCCCTTTGCCAATTCCACAAGAACAGCCTTAGCGAAAGACTTCTTGAAGGGAAAGATGTAACTCTGTGAGATGAGTTAAAGGAACACAGAGCAGTTTCTCAGAAAGCTTCTTTCCAGTTTTGAACGGAAGATATTTCCTTTTTCACCATAGCCCTCTATGGGCTTCCAAATATCCCTTTGCCAATTCCACAAGAACAGCCTTAGCGAAAGGCTTCTTGAAGGGATAGATGTAACTCTGTGAGATGAATTAACAGAACACAGAGCAGTTTCTCAGAAAGCTTCTTTCCAGTTTTGAACGGAAGATATTTCCTTTTTCACCATAGCCCTCTATGGGCTTCCAAATATCCCTTTGCCAATTCCACAAGAACAGCCTTAGCGAAAGGCTTCTTGAAGGGAAAGATGTAACTCTGTGAGATGAATTAACAGAACACAGAGCAGTTTCTCAGAAAACTTCTTTCCAGTTTTGAACGGAAGATATTTCCTTTTTCACCATAGCCCTCTATGGGTTTCCAAATATCCCTTTGCCAATTCCACAAGAACAGCCTTAGCGAAAGGATTCTTGAAGGGAAAGATGTAACTCTGTGAGATGAATTAACAGAACACAGAGCAGTTTCTCAGAAAGCTTCTTTCCAGTTTTGAACGGAAGATATTTCCTTTTTCACCATAGCCCTCTATGGGCTTCCAAATATCCCTTTGCCAATTCCACAAGAACAGCCTTAGCGAAAGGCTTCTTGAAGGGAAAGATGTAACTCTGTGAGATGAATTAACAGAACACAGAGCAGTTTCTCAGAAAGCTTCTTTCCAGTTTTGAACGGAAGATATTTCCTTTTTCACCATAGCCCTCTATGGGCTTCCAAATATCCCTTTGCCAATTCCACAAGAACAGCCTTAGCGAAAGGCTTCTTGAAGGGAAAGATGTAACTCTGTGAGATGAATTAACAGAACACAGAGCAGTTTCTCAGAAAGCTTCTTTCCAGTTTTGAACGGAAGATATTTCCTTTTTCTCCATAGCCCTCTATGGGCTTCCAAATATCCCTTTGCCAATTCCACAGGAACAGCCTTAGGCAAAGGCTTCTTGAAGGGAAAGATGTAACTCTGTGAGATGAATTAACAGAACACAGAGCAGTTTCTCAGAAAGCTTCTTTCCAGTTTTGAACGGAAGATATTTCCTTTTTCACCATAGCCCTCTATGGGGTTCCAAATATCCCTTTGCCAATTCCACAAGAACAGCCTTAGCGAAAGGCTTCTTGAAGGGAAAGATGTAACTCTGTGAGATGAATTAACAGAACACAGAGCAGTTTCTCAGAAAGCTTCTTTCCAGTTTTGAACGGAAGATATTTCCTTTTTCTCCATAGCCCTCTATGGGCTTCCAAATATCCCTTTGCCAATTCCACAAGAACAGCCTTAGCGAAAGGCTTCTTGAAGGGAAAGATGTAACTCTGTGAGATGAATTAACAGAACACAGAGCAGTTTCTCAGAAAGCTTCTTTCCAGTTTTGAACGGAAGATATTTCCTTTTTCACCATAGCCCTCTATGGGGTTCCAAATATCCCTTTGCCAATTCCACAAGAACAGCCTTAGCGAAAGGCTTCTTGAAGGGAAAGATGTAACTCTGTGAGATGAATTAACAGAACACAGAGCAGTTTCTCAGAAAGCTTCTTTCCAGTTTTGAACGGAAGTTATTTAATTTTTCACCATAGCCCTCTATGGGCTTCCAAATATCCCTTTGCCAATTAAACAAGAACAGCCTTAGAGAAAGGCTTCTTGAAGGGAAAGATGTAACTCTGTGAGATGAATTAACAGAACACAGAGCCGTTTCTCAGAAAGCTTCTTTCCAGTTTTGAACGAAGATATTTCCTTTTTCACCATAGCCCTCTATGGGTTTCCAAATATCCCTTTGCCAATTCCACAAGAACAGCCTTAGCGAAAGGCTTCTTGAAGGGAAAGATGTAACTCTGAGAGATGAATTAACAGAACACAGAGCAGTTTCTCAGAAAGCTTCTTTCCAGTTTTGAACGGAAGATATTTCCTTTTTCACCATAGCCCTCTATGGGCTTCCAAATATCCCTTTGCCAATTCCACAAGAACAGCCTTAGCGAAAGGCTTCTTGAAGGGAAAGACGTAACTCTGTGAGATGAATTAACAGAACACAGAGCAGTTTCTCAGAAAGCTTCTTTCCAGTTTTGAATGGAAGATATTTCCTTTTTCACCATAGCCCTCTATGGGCTTCCAAATATCCCTTTGCCAATTCCACAAGAACAGCCTTAGCGAAAGGCTTCTTGAAGGGAAAGATGTAACTCTGTGAGATGAATTAACAGAACACAGAGCAGTTTCTCGGAAAGCTTCTTTCCAGTTTTCAAAGGAAGATATTTCCTTTTTCACCATAGCCCTCTATGGGCTTCCAAATATCCCTTTGCCAATTCCACAAGAACAGCCTTAGCGAAAGGCTTCTTGAAGGGAAAGATGTAACTCTGTGAGATGAATGAAGAGAACACAGAGCAGTTTCTCAGAAAGCTTCTTTCCACTTTTGAACGGAAGATATTTCCTTTTTCACCATAGCCCTCTATGGGGTTCCAAATATCCCTTTGCCAATTCCACAAGAACAGCCTTAGCGAAAGGCTTCTTGAAGGGAAAGATGTAACTCTGTGAGATGAATTAACAGAACACAGAGCAGTTTCTCCGAAAGCTTCTTTCCAGTTTTGAACGGATGTTATTTCCTTTTTCACCAGAGCCCTCTATGGGCTTCCAAATATCCCTTTGCCAATTCCCCAAGAACAGCCTTAGCGAAAGGCTTCTTGAAGGGAAAGATGTAACTCTGTGAGATGAATTAACAGAACACAGAGCAGTTTCTCAGAAAGCTTCTTTCCAGTTTTGAACGGAAGATATTTCCTTTTTCACCATAGCCCTCTATGGGCTTCCAAATATCCCTTTGCCAATTCCACAAGAACAGCCTTAGCGAAAGGCTTCTTGAAGGGAAAGATGTAACTCTGTGAGATGAATTAACAGAACACAGAGCAGTTTCTCAGAAAGCTTCTTTCCAGTTTTGAACGGAAGTTATTTAATTTTTCACCATAGCCCTCTAGGGGCTTCCAAATATCCCTTTGCCAATTGCACAAGAACAGCCTTAGAGAAAGGCTTCTTGAAGGGAAAGATGTAACTCTGTGAGATGAATTAACAGAACACAGAGCCGTTTCTCAGAAAGCTTCTTTCCAGTTTTGAACGAAGATATTTCCTTTTTCACCATAGCCCTCTATGGGTTTCCAAATATCCCTTTGCCAATTCCACAAGAACAGCCTTAGCGAAAGGCTTCTTGAAGGGAAAGATGTAACTCTGAGAGATGAATTAACAGAACACAGAGCAGTTTCTCAGAAAGCTTCTTTCCAGTTTTGAACGGAAGATATTTCCTTTTTCACCATAGCCCTCTATGGGCTTCCAAATATCCCTTTGCCAATTCCACAAGAACAGCCTTAGCGAAAGGCTTCTTGAAGGGAAAGACGTAACTCTGTGAGATGAATTAACAGAACACAGAGCAGTTTCTCAGAAAGCTTCTTTCCAGTTTTGAATGGAAGATATTTCCTTTTTCACCATAGCCCTCTATGGGCTTCCAAATATCCCTTTGCCAATTCCACAAGAACAGCCTTAGCGAAAGGCTTCTTGAAGGGAAAGATGTAACTCTGTGAGATGAATTAACAGAACACAGAGCAGTTTCTCGGAAAGCTTCTTTCCAGTTTTCAAAGGAAGATATTTCCTTTTTCACCATAGCCCTCTATGGGCTTCCAAATATCCCTTTGCCAATTCCACAAGAACAGCCTTAGCGAAAGGCTTCTTGAAGGGAAAGATGTAACTCTGTGAGATGAATTAACAGAACACAGAGCCGTTTCTCAGAAAGCTTCTTTCCAGTTTTGAACGGAAGATATTTCCTTTTTCACCATAGCCCTCTATGGGCTTCCAAATATCCCTTTGCCAATTCCACAAGAACAGCCTTAGCGAAAGACTTCTTGAAGGGAAAGATGTAACTCTGTGAGATGAGTTAAAGGAACACAGAGCAGTTTCTCAGAAAGCTTCTTTCCAGTTTTCAACGGAAGATATTTCCTTTTTCACCATAGCCCTCTATGGGCTTCCAAATATCCCTTTGCCAATTCCACAAGAACAGCCTTAGCGAAAGGCTTCTTGAAGGGATAGATGTAACTCTGTGAGATGAATTAACAGAACACAGAGCAGTTTCTCAGAAAGCTTCTTTCCAGTTTTGAACGGAAGATATTTCCTTTTTCTCCATAGCCCTCTATGGGCTTCCAAATATCCCTTTGCCAATTCCACAGGAACAGCCTTAGGCAAAGGCTTCTTGAAGGGAAAGATGTAACTCTGTGAGATGAATTAACAGAACACAGAGCAGTTTCTCCGAAAGCTTCTTTCCAGTTTTGAACGGATGTTATTTCCTTTTTCACCATAGCCCTCTATGGGCTTCCAAATATCCCTTTGCCAATTCCACAAGAACAGCCTTAGCGAAAGGCTTCTTGAAGGGAAAGATGTAACTCTGTGAGATGAATTAACAGAACACAGAGCCGTTTCTCAGAAAGCTTCTTTCCAGTTTTGAACGGAAGATATTTCCTTTTTCACCATAGCCCTCTATGGGCTTCCAAATATCCCTTTGCCAATTCCAGAAGAACAGCCTTAGCGACAGGCTTCTTGAAGGGAAAGATGTAACTCTGTGAGATGAATTAACAGAACACAGAGCAGTTTCTCAGAAAGCTTCTTTCCAGTTTTGAACGGAAGATATTTCCTTTTTCTCCATAGCCCTCTATGGGCTTCCAAATATCAATTTGCCAATTCCACAAGAACAGCCTTAGGCAAAGGCTTCTTGAAGGGAAAGATGTAACTCTGTGAGATGAATTAACAGAACACAGAGCAGTTTCTCCGAAAGCTTCTTTCCAGTTTTGAACGGATGTTATTTCCTTTTTCACCATAGCCCTCTATGGGCTTCCAAATATCCCTTTGCCAATTCCACAAGAACAGCCTTAGCGAAAGGCTTCTTGAAGGGAAAGATGTAACTCTGTGAGATGAATTAACAGAACACAGAGCCGTTTCTCAGAAAGCTTCTTTCCAGTTTTGAACGGAAGATATTTCCTTTTTCACCATAGCCCTCTATGGGCTTCCAAATATCCCTTTGCCAATTCCACAAGAACAGCCTTAGCGAAAGGCTTCTTGAAGGGAAAGATGTAACTCTGTGAGATGAATTAACAGAACACAGAGCCGTTTCTCAGAAAGCTTCTTTCCAGTTTTGAACGGAAGATATTTCCTTTTTCACCATAGCCCTCTAGGGGCTTCCAAATATGCCTTTGCCAATTCCACAAGAACAGCCTTAGCGAAAGGCTTCTTGAAGGGAAAGATGTAACTCTGTGAGATGAATTAACAGAACACAGAGCAGTTTCTCAGAAAGCTTCTTTCCAGTTTTGAACGGAAGATATTTCCTTTTTCACCATAGCCCTCTATGGGCTTCCAAATATCCCTTTGCCAATTCCACAAGAACAGCCTTAGCGAAAGGCTTCTTGAAGGGAAAGATGTAACTCTGTGAGATGAATTAACAGAACACAGAGCAGTTTCTCAGAAAGCTTCTTTCCAGTTTTGAACGGAAGATATTTCCTTTTTCTCCATAGCCCTCTATGGGCTTCCAAATATCCCTTTGCCAATTCCACAGGAACAGCCTTAGGGAAAGGCTTCTTGAAGGGAAAGATGTAACTCTGTGAGATGAATTAACAGAACACAGAGCAGTTTCTCCGAAAGCTTCTTTCCAGTTTTGAACGGATGTTATTTCCTTTTTCACCATAGCCCTCTATGGGCTTCCAAATATCCCTTTGCCAATTCCCCAAGAACAGCCTTAGCGAAAGGCTTCTTGAAGGGAAAGATGTAACTCTGTGAGATGAATTAACAGAACACAGAGCAGTTTCTCAGAAAGCTTCTTTCCAGTTTTGAACGGAAGATATTTCCTTTTTCACCATAGCCCTCTATGGGGTTCCAAATATCCCTTTGCCAATTCCACAAGAACAGCCTTAGCGAAAGGCTTCTTGAAGGGAAAGATGTAACTCTGTGAGATGAATTAACAGAACACAGAGCAGTTTCTCAGAAAGCTTCTTTCCAGTTTTGAACGGAAGTTATTTAATTTTTCACCATAGCCCTCTATGGGCTTCCAAATATCCCTTTGCCAATTACACAAGAACAGCCTTAGAGAAAGGCTTCTTGAAGGGAAAGATGTAACTCTGTGAGATGAATTAACAGAACACAGAGCCGTTTCTCAGAAAGCTTCTTTCCAGTTTTGAACGAAGATATTTCCTTTTTCACCATAGCCCTCTATGGGTTTCCAAATATCCCTTTGCCAATTCCACAAGAACAGCCTTAGCGAAAGGCTTCTTGAAGGGAAAGATGTAACTCTGTGAGATGAATTAACAGAACACAGAGCAGTTTCTCCGAAAGCTTCTTTCCAGTTTTGAACGGATGTTATTTCCTTTTTCACCATAGCCCTCTATGGGCTTCCAAATATCCCTTTGCCAATTCCACAAGAACAGCCTTAGCGAAAGGCTTCTTGAAGGGAAAGATGTAACTCTGTGAGATGAATTAACAGAACACAGGGCCGTTTCTCAGAAAGCTTCTTTCCAGTTTTGAACGGAAGATATTTCCTTTTTCACCATAGCCCTCTATGGGCTTCCAAATATCCCTTTGCCAATTCCACAAGAACAGCCTTAGCGAAAGGCTTCTTGAAGGGAAAGATGTAACTCTGTGAGATGAATTAACAGAACACAGAGCCGTTTCTCAGAAAGCTTCTTTCCAGTTTTGAACGGAAGATATTTCCTTTTTCACCATAGCCCTCTAGGGGCTTCCAAATATGCCTTTGCCAATTCCACAAGAACAGCCTTAGCGAAAGGCTTCTTGAAGGGAAAGATGTAACTCTGTGAGATGAATTAACAGAACACAGAGCAGTTTCTCAGAAAGCTTCTTTCCAGTTTTGAACGGAAGATATTTCCTTTTTCACCATAGCCCTCTATGGGCTTCCAAATATCCCTTTGCCAATTCCACAAGAACAGCCTTAGCGAAAGGCTTCTTGAAGGGAAAGATGTAACTCTGTGAGATGAATTAACAGAAAACAGAGCAGTTTCTCAGAAAGCTTCTTTCCAGTTTTGAACGGAAGATATTTCCTTTTTCACCATAGCCCTCTATGGGCTTCCAAATATCCCTTTGCCAATTCCACAAGAACAGCCTTAGCGAAAGGCTTCTTGAAGGGAAAGATGTAACTCTGTGAGATGAATTAACAGAACACAGAGCAGTTTCTCCGAAAGCTTCTTTCCAGTTTTGAACGGAAGTTATTTCCTTTTTCACCATAGCCCTCTATGGGCTTCCAAATATCCCTTTGCCCATTACACAAGAACAGCCTTAGAGAAAGGCTTCTTGAAGGGAAAGATGTAACTCTGTGAGATGAATTAACAGAACACAGAGCCGTTTCTCAGAAACTTCTTTCCAGTTTTGAACGGAAGATATTTCCTTTTTCACCATAGCCCTCTATGGGCTTCCAAATATCCCTTTGCCAATTCCACAAGAACAGCCTTAGCGAAAGACTTCTTGAAGGGAAAGATGTAACTCTGTGAGATGAGTTAAAGGAACACAGAGCAGTTTCTCAGAAAACTTCTTTCCAGTTTTCAACGGAAGATATTTCCTTTTTCACCATAGCCCTCTATGGGCTTCCAAATATCCCTTTGCCAATTCCACAAGAACAGCCTTAGCGAAAGGCTTCTTGAAGGGATAGATGTAACTCTGTGAGATGAATTAACAGAACACAGAGCAGTTTCTCAGAAAGCTTCTTTCCAGTTTTGAACGGAAGATATTTCCTTTTTCACCATAGCCCTCTATGGGCTTCCAAATATCCCTTTGCCAATTCCACAAGAACAGCCTTAGCGAAAGGCTTCTTGAAGGGAAAGATGTAACTCTGTGAGATGAATTAACAGAACACAGAGCAGTTTCTCAGAAAACTTCTTTCCAGTTTTGAACGGAAGATATTTCCTTTTTCACCATAGCCCTCTATGGGTTTCCAAATATCCCTTTGCCAATTCCACAAGAACAGCCTTAGCGAAAGGATTCTTGAAGGGAAAGATGTAACTCTGTGAGATGAATTAACAGAACACAGAGCCGTTTCTCAGAAAGCTTCTTTCCAGTTTTGAACGGAAGATATTTCCTTTTTCACCATAGCCCTCTATGGGCTTCCAAATATCCCTTTGCCAATTCCACAAGAACAGCCTTAGCGAAAGGCTTCTTGAAGGGAAAGATGTAACTCTGTGAGATGAATTAACAGAACACAGAGCAGTTTCTCAGAAAGCTTCTTTCCAGTTTTGAACGGAAGATATTTCCTTTTTCACCATAGCCCTCTAAGGGCTTCCAAATATCCCTTTGCCAATTCCACAGGAACAGCCTTAGGCAAAGGCTTCTTGAAGGGAAAGATGTAACTCTGTGAGATGAATTAACAGAACACAGAGCAGTTTCTCCGAAAGCTTCTTTCCAGTTTTGAACGGATGTTATTTCCTTTTTCACCATAGCCCTCTATGGGCTTCCAAATATCCCTTTGCCAATTCCCCAAGAACAGCCTTAGCGAAAGGCTTCTTGAAGGGAAAGATGTAACTCTGTGAGATGAATTAACAGAACACAGAGCAGTTTCTCAGAAAGCTTCTTTCCAGTTTTGAACGGAAGATATTTCCTTTTTCACCATAGCCCTCTATGGGGTTCCAAATATCCCTTTGCCAATTCCACAAGAACAGCCTTAGCGAAAGGCTTCTTGAAGGGAAAGATGTAACTCTGTGAGATGAATTAACAGAACACAGAGCAGTTTCTCAGAAAGCTTCTTTCCAGTTTTGAACGGAAGATATTTCCTTTTTCACCATAGCCCTCTATGGGCTTCCAAATATCCCTTTGCCAATTCCACAAGAACAGCCTTAGCGAAAGGCTTCTTGAAGGGAAAGATGTAACTCTGTGAGATGAATTAACAGAACACAGAGCAGTTTCTCAGAAAGCTTCTTTCCAGTTTTGAACGGAAGTTATTTAATTTTTCACCATAGCCCTCTATGGGCTTCCAAATATCCCTTTGCCAATTACACAAGAACAGCCTTAGAGAAAGGCTTCTTGAAGGGAAAGATGTAACTCTGTGAGATGAATTAACAGAACACAGAGCCGTTTCTCAGAAAGCTTCTTTCCAGTTTTGAACGAAGATATTTCCTTTTTCACCATAGCCCTCTATGGGTTTCCAAATATCCCTTTGCCAATTCCACAAGAACAGCCTTAGCGAAAGGCTTCTTGAAGGGAAAGATGTAACTCTGTGAGATGAATTAACAGAACACAGAGCAGTTTCTCAGAAAGCTTCTTTCCAGTTTTGAACGGAAGATATTTCCTTTTTCACCATAGCCCTCTATGGGCTTCCAAATATCCCTTTGCCAATTCCACAAGAACAGCCTTAGCGAAAGGCTTCTTGAAGGGAAAGACGTAACTCTGTGAGATGAATTAACAGAACACAGAGCAGTTTCTCAGAAAGCTTCTTTCCAGTTTTGAACGGAAGATATTTCCTTTTTCACCATAGCCCTCTATGGGCTTCCAAATATCCCTTTGCCAATTCCACAAGAACAGCCTTAGCGAAAGGCTTCTTGAAGGGAAAGATGTAACTCTGTGAGATGAATTAACAGAACACAGAGCAGTTTCTCAGAAAGCTTCTTTCCAGTTTTGAACGGAAGATATTTCCTTTTTCTCCATAGCCCTCTATGGGCTTCCAAATATCCCTTTGCCAATTCCACAGGAACAGCCTTAGGCAAAGGCTTCTTTAAGGGAAAGATGTAACTCTGTGAGATGAATTAACAGAACACAGAGCAGTTTCTCCGAAAGCTTCTTTCCAGTTTTGAACGGATGTTATTTCCTTTTTCACCATAGCCCTCTATGGGCTTCCAAATATCCCTTTGCCAATTCCCCAAGAACAGCCTTAGCGAAAGGCTTCTTGAAGGGAAAGATGTAACTCTGTGAGATGAATTAACAGAACACAGAGCAGTTTCTCAGAAAGCTTCTTTCCAGTTTTGAACGGAAGATATTTCCTTTTTCACCATAGCCCTCTATGGGGTTCCAAATATCCCTTTGCCAATTCCACAAGAACAGCCTTAGCGAAAGGCTTCTTGAAGGGAAAGATGTAACTCTGTGAGATGAATTAACAGAACACAGAGCAGTTTCTCAGAAAGCTTCTTTCCAGTTTTGAACGGAAGTTATTTAATTTTTCATCATAGCCCTCTATGGGCTTCCAAATATCCCTTTGCCAATTACAGAAGAACAGCCTTAGAGAAAGGCTTCTTGAAGGGAAAGATGTAACTCTGTGAGATGAATTAACAGAACACAGAGCCGTTTCTCAGAAAGCTTCTTTCCAGTTTTGAACGAAGATATTTCCTTTTTCACCATAGCCCTCTATGGGTTTCCAAATATCCCTTTGCCAATTCCACAAGAACAGCCTTAGCGAAAGGCTTCTTGAAGGGAAAGATGTAACTCTGAGAGATGAATTAACAGAACACAGAGCAGTTTCTCAGAAAGCTTCTTTCCAGTTTTGAACGGAAGATATTTCCTTTTTAACCATGGCCCTCTATGGGCTTCCAAATATCCCTTTGCCAATTCCCCAAGAACAGCCTTAGCGAAAGGCTTCTTGAAGGGAAAGATGTAACTCTGTGAGATGAATTAACAGAACACAGAGCAGTTTCTCAGAAAGCTTCTTTCCAGTTTTGAACGGAAGATATTTCCTTTTTCACCATAGCCCTCTATGGGGTTCCAAATATCCCTTTGCCAATTCCACAAGAACAGCCTTAGCGAAAGGCTTCTTGAAGGGAAAGATGTAACTCTGTGAGATGAATTAACAGAACACAGAGCAGTTTCTCAGAAAGCTTCTTTCCAGTTTTGAACGGAAGTTATTTAATTTTTCATCATAGCCCTCTATGGGCTTCCAAATATCCCTTTGCCAATTACAGAAGAACAGCCTTAGAGAAAGGCTTCTTGAAGGGAAAGATGTAACTCTGTGAGATGAATTAACAGAACACAGAGCCGTTTCTCAGAAAGCTTCTTTCCAGTTTTGAACGAAGATATTTCCTTTTTCACCATAGCCCTCTATGGGTTTCCAAATATCCCTTTGCCAATTCCACAAGAACAGCCTTAGCGAAAGGCTTCTTGAAGGGAAAGATGTAACTCTGAGAGATGAATTAACAGAACACAGAGCAGTTTCTCAGAAAGCTTCTTTCCAGTTTTGAACGGAAGATATTTCCTTTTTAACCATAGCCCTCTATGGGCTTCCAAATATCCCTTTGCCAATTCCACAAGAACAGCCTTAGCGAAAGGCTTCTTGAAGGGAAAGACGTAACTCTGTGAGATGAATTAACAGAACACAGAGCAGTTTCTCAGAAAGCTTCTTTCCAGTTTTGAATGGAAGATATTTCCTTTTTCACCATAGCCCTCTATGGGCTTCCAAATATCCCTTTGCCAATTCCACAAGAACAGCCTTAGCGAAAGGCTTCTTGAAGGGAAAGATGTAACTCTGTGAGATGAATTAACAGAACACAGAGCAGTTTCTCGGAAAGCTTCTTTCCAGTTTTCAAAGGAAGATATTTCCTTTTTCACCATAGCCCTCTATGGGCTTCCAAATATCCCTTTGCCAATTCCACAAGAACAGCCTTAGCGAAAGGCTTCTTGAAGGGAAAGATGTAACTCTGTGAGATGAATGAAGAGAACACAGAGCAGTTTCTCAGAAAGCTTCTTTCCACTTTTGAACGGAAGATATTTCCTTTTTCACCATAGCCCTCTATGGGGTTCCAAATATCCCTTTGCCAATTCCACAAGAACAGCCTTAGCGAAAGGCTTCTTGAAGGGATAGATGTAACTCTGTGAGATGAATTAACAGAACACAGAGCAGTTTCTCCGAAAGCTTCTTTCCAGTTTTGAACGGATGTTATTTCCTTTTTCACGATAGCCCTCTATGGGCTTCCAAATATCCCTTTGCCAATTCCCCAAGAACAGCCTTAGCGAAAGGCTTCTTGAAGGGAAAGATGTAACTCTGTGAGATGAATTAACAGAACACAGAGCAGTTTCTCAGAAAGCTTCTTTCCAGTTTTGAACGGAAGATATTTCCTTTTTCACCATAGCCCTCTAAGGGCTTCCAAATATCCCTTTGCCAATTCCACAAGAACAGCCTTAGCGAAAGGCTTCTTGAAGGGAAAGATGTAACTCTGTGAGATGAATTAACAGAACACAGAGCAGTTTCTCAGAAAGCTTCTTTCCAGTTTTGAACGGAAGTTATTTCCTTTTTCACCATAGCCCTCTATGGGCTTCCAAATATCCCTTTGCCAATTGCACAAGAACAGCCTTAGAGAAAGGCTTCTTGAAGGGAAAGATGTAACTCTGTGAGATGAATTAACAGAACACAGAGCCGTTTCTGAGAAAGCTTCTTTCCAGTTTTGAACGAAGATATTTCCTTTTTCACCATAGCCCTCTATGGGTTTCCAAATATCCCTTTGCCAATTCCACAAGAACAGCCTTAGCGAAAGGCTTCTTGAAGGGAAAGATGTAACTCTGAGAGATGAATTAACAGAACACAGAGCAGTTTCTCAGAAAGCTTCTTTCCAGTTTTGAACGGAAGATATTTCCTTTTTCACCATAGCCCTCTATGGGCTTCCAAATATCCCTTTGCCAATTCCACAAGAACAGCCTTAGCGAAAGGCTTCTTGAAGGGAAAGACGTAACTCTGTGAGATGAATTAACAGAACACAGAGCAGTTTCTCAGAAAGCTTCTTTCCAGTTTTGAATGGAAGATATTTCCTTTTTCACCATAGCCCTCTATGGGCTTCCAAATATCCCTTTGCCAATTCCACAAGAACAGCCTTAGCGAAAGGCTTCTTGAAGGGAAAGATGTAACTCTGTGAGATGAATTAACAGAACACAGAGCAGTTTCTCGGAAAGCTTCTTTCCAGTTTTCAAAGGAAGATATTTCCTTTTTCACCATAGCCCTCTATGGGATTCCAAATATCCCTTTGCCAATTCCACAAGAACAGCCTTAGCGAAAGGCTTCTTGAAGGGAAAGATGTAACTCTGTGAGATGAATTAACAGAACACAGAGCCGTTTCTCAGAAAGCTTCTTTCCAGTTTTGAACGGAAGATATTTCCTTTTTCACCATAGCCCTCTATGGGCTTCCAAATATCCCTTTGCCAATTCCACAAGAACAGCCTTAGCGAAAGACTTCTTGAAGGGAAAGATGTAACTCTGTGAGATGAGTTAAAGGAACACAGAGCAGTTTCTCAGAAAGCTTCTTTCCAGTTTTCAACGGAAGATATTTCCTTTTTCACCATAGCCCTCTATGGGCTTCCAAATATCCCTTTGCCAATTCCACAAGAACAGCCTTAGCGAAAGGCTTCTTGAAGGGATAGATGTAACTCTGTGAGATGAATTAACAGAACACAGAGCAGTTTCTCAGAAAGCTTCTTTCCAGTTTTGAACGGAAGATATTTCCTTTTTCACCATAGCCCTCTATGGGCTTCCAAATATCCCTTTGCCAATTCCACAAGAACAGCCTTAGCGAAAGGCTTCTTGAAGGGAAAGATGTAACTCTGTGAGATGAATTAACAGAACACAGAGCAGTTTCTCAGAAAACTTCTTTCCAGTTTTGAACGGAAGATATTTCCTTTTTCACCATAGCCCTCTATTGGTTTCCAAATATCCCTTTGCCAATTCCACAAGAACAGCCTTAGCGAAAGGCTTCTTGAAAGGAAAGATGTAACTCTGTGAGATGAATTAACAGAACACAGAGCAGTTTCTCAGAAAGCTTCTTTCCAGTTTTGAACGGAAGATATTTCCTTTTTCACCATAGCCCTCTATGGGCTTCCAAATGTCCCTTTGCCAATTCCACAAGAACAGCCTTAGCGAAAGGCTTCTTGAAGGGAAAGATGTAACTCTGTGAGATGAATTAACAGAACACAGAGCAGTTTCTCAGAAAGCTTCTTTCCAGTTTTGAACGGAAGATATTTCCTTTTTCACCATAGCCCTCTTAAGGCTTCCAAATATCCCTTTGCCAATTCCACAAGAACAGCCTTAGCGAAAGGCTTCTTGAAGGGAAAGATGTAACTCTGTGAGATGAATTAACAGAACACAGAGCAGTTTCTCAGAAAGCTTCTTTCCAGTTTTGAACGGAAGATATTTCCTTTTTCTCCATAGCCCTCTATGGGCTTCCAAATATCCCTTTGCCAATTCCACAGGAACAGCCTTAGGCAAAGGCTTCTTGAAGGGAAAGATGTAACTCTGTGAGATGAATTAACAGAACACAGAGCAGTTTCTCCGAAAGCTTCTTTCCAGTTTTGAACGGATGTTATTTCCTTTTTCACCATAGCCCTCTATGGGCTTCCAAATATCCCTTTGCCAATTCCACAAGAACAGCCTTAGCGAAAGGCTTCTTGAAGGGAAAGATGTAACTCTGTGAGATGAATTAACAGAACACAGAGCCGTTTCTCAGAAAGCTTCTTTCCAGTTTTGAACGGAAGATATTTCCTTTTTCACCATAGCCCTCTATGGGCTTCCAAATATCCCTTTGCCAATTCCAGAAGAACAGCCTTAGCGACAGGCTTCTTGAAGGAAAGATGTAACTCTGTGAGATGAATTAACAGAACACAGAGCAGTTTCTCAGAAAGCTTCTTTCCAGTTTTGAACGGAAGATATTTCCTTTTTCTCCATAGCCCTCTATGGGCTTCCAAATATCAATTTGCCAATTCCACAAGAACAGCCTTAGGCAAAGGCTTCTTGAAGGGAAAGATGTAACTCTCTGAGATGAATTAACAGAACACAGAGCAGTTTCTCCGAAAGCTTCTTTCCAGTTTTGAACGGATGTTATTTCCTTTTTCACCATAGCCCTCTATGGGCTTCCAAATATCCCTTTGCCAATTCCATAAGAACAGCCTTAGCGAAAGGCTTCTTGAAGGGAAAGATGTAACTCTGTGAGATGAATTAACAGAACACAGAGCCGTTTCTCAGAAAGCTTCTTTCCAGTTTTGAACGGAAGATATTTCCTTTTTCACCATAGCCCTCTATGGGCTTCCAAATATCCCTTTGCCAATTCCACAAGAACAGCCTTAGCGAAAGGCTTCTTGAAGGGAAAGATGTAACTCTGTGAGATGAATTAACAGAACACAGAGCCGTTTCTCAGAAAGCTTCTTTCCAGTTTTGAACGGAAGATATTTCCTTTTTCACCATAGCCCTCTAGGGGCTTCCAAATATGCCTTTGCCAATTCCACAAGAACAGCCTTAGCGAAAGGCTTCTTGAAGGGAAAGATGTAACTCTGTGAGATGAATTAACAGAACACAGAGCAGTTTCTCAGAAAGCTTCTTTCCAGTTTTGAACGGAAGATATTTCCTTTTTCACCATAGCCCTCTATGGGCTTCCAAATATCCCTTTGCCAATTCCACAAGAACAGCCTTAGCGAAAGGCTTCTTGAAGGGAAAGATGTAACTCTGTGAGATGAATTAACAGAACACAGAGCAGTTTCTCAGAAAGCTTCTTTCCAGTTTTGAACGGAAGATATTTCCTTTTTCACCATAGCCCTCTATGGGCTTCCAAATATCCCTTTGCCAATTCCACAAGAACAGCCTTAGCGAAAGGCTTCTTGAAGGGAAAGATGTAACTCTGTGAGATGAATTAACAGAACACAGAGCAGTTTCTCCGAAAGCTTCTTTCCAGTTTTGAACGGAAGTTATTTCCTTTTTCACCATAGCCCTCTATGGGCTTCCAAATATCCCTTTGCCCATTACACAAGAACAGCCTTAGAGAAAGGCTTCTTGAAGGGAAAGATGTAACTCTGTGAGATGAATTAACAGAACACAGAGCCGTTTCTCAGAAACTTCTTTCCAGTTTTGAACGGAAGATATTTCCTTTTTCACCATAGCCCTCTATGGGCTTCCAAATATCCCTTTGCCAATTCCACAAGAACAGCCTTAGCGAAAGACTTCTTGAAGGGAAAGATGTAACTCTGTGAGATGAGTTAAAGGAACACAGAGCAGTTTCTCAGAAAGCTTCTTTCCAGTTTTCAACGGAAGATATTTCCTTTTTCACCATAGCCCTCTATGGGCTTCCAAATATCCCTTTGCCAATTCCACAAGAACAGCCTTAGCGAAAGGCTTCTTGAAGGGATAGATGTAACTCTGTGAGATGAATTAACAGAACACAGAGCAGTTTCTCAGAAAGCTTCTTTCCAGTTTTGAACGGAAGATATTTCCTTTTTCACCATAGCCCTCTATGGGCTTCCAAATATCCCTTTGCCAATTCCACAAGAACAGCCTTAGCGAAAGGCTTCTTGAAGGGAAAGATGTAACTCTGTGAGATGAATTAACAGAACACAGAGCAGTTTCTCAGAAAACTTCTTTCCAGTTTTGAACGGAAGATATTTCCTTTTTCACCATAGCCCTCTATGGGTTTCCAAATATCCCTTTGCCAATTCCACAAGAACAGCCTTAGCGAAAGGATTCTTGAAGGGAAAGATGTAACTCTGTGAGATGAATTAACAGAACACAGAGCAGTTTCTCAGAAAGCTTCTTTCCAGTTTTGAACGGAAGATATTTCCTTTTTCACCATAGCCCTCTATGGGCTTCCAAATATCCCTTTGCCAATTCCACAAGAACAGCCTTAGCGAAAGGCTTCTTGAAGGGAAAGATGTAACTCTGTGAGATGAATTAACAGAACACAGAGCAGTTTCTCAGAAAGCTTCTTTCCAGTTTTGAACGGAAGATATTTCCTTTTTCACCATAGCCCTCTATGGGCTTCCAAATATCCCTTTGCCAATTCCACAAGAACAGCCTTAGCGAAAGGCTTCTTGAAGGGAAAGATGTAACTGTGTGAGATGAATTAACAGAACACAGAGCAGTTTCTCAGAAAGCTTCTTTCCAGTTTTGAACGGAAGATATTTCCTTTTTCTCCATAGCCCTCTATGGGCTTCCAAATATCCCTTTGCCAATTCCACAGGAACAGCCTTAGGCAAAGGCTTCTTGAAGGGAAAGATGTAACTCTGTGAGATGAATTAACAGAACACAGAGCAGTTTCTCCGAAAGCTTCTTTCCAGTTTTGAACGGATGTTATTTCCTTTTTCACCATAGCCCTCTATGGGCTTCCAAATATCCCTTTGCCAATTCCCCAAGAACAGCCTTAGCGAAAGGCTTCTTGAAGGGAAAGATGTAACTCTGTGAGATGAATTAACAGAACACAGAGCAGTTTCTCAGAAAGCTTCTTTCCAGTTTTGAACGGAAGATATTTCCTTTTTCACCATAGCCCTCTATGGGGTTCCAAATATCCCTTTGCCAATTCCACAAGAACAGCCTTAGCGAAAGGCTTCTTGAAGGGAAAGATGTAACTCTGTGAGATGAATTAACAGAACACAGAGCAGTTTCTCAGAAAGCTTCTTTCCAGTTTTGAACGGAAGTTATTTAATTTTTCACCATAGCCCTCTATGGGCTTCCAAATATCCCTTTGCCAATTACACAAGAACAGCCTTAGAGAAAGGCTTCTTGAAGGGAAAGATGTAACTCTGTGAGATGAATTAACAGAACACAGAGCCGTTTCTCAGAAAGCTTCTTTCCAGTTTTGAACGAAGATATTTCCTTTTTCACCATAGCCCTCTATGGGTTTCCAAATATCCCTTTGCCAATTCCACAAGAACAGCCTTAGCGAAAGGCTTCTTGAAGGGAAAGATGTAACTCTGTGAGATGAATTAACAGAACACAGAGCAGTTTCTCCGAAAGCTTCTTTCCAGTTTTGAACGGATGTTATTTCCTTTTTCACCATAGCCCTCTATGGGCTTCCAAATATCCCTTTGCCAATTCCACAAGAACAGCCTTAGCGAAAGGCTTCTTGAAGGGAAAGATGTAACTCTGTGAGATGAATTAACAGAACACAGAGCCGTTTCTCAGAAAGCTTCTTTCCAGTTTTGAACGGAAGATATTTCCTTTTTCACCATAGCCCTCTATGGGCTTCCAAATATCCCTTTGCCAATTCCACAAGAACAGCCTTAGCGAAAGGCTTCTTGAAGGGAAAGACGTAACTCTGTGAGATGAATTAACAGAACACAGAGCCGTTTCTCAGAAAGCTTCTTTCCAGTTTTGAACGGAAGATATTTCCTTTTTCACCATAGCCCTCTAGGGGCTTCCAAATATGCCTTTGCCAATTCCACAAGAACAGCCTTAGCGAAAGGCTTCTTGAAGGGAAAGATGTAACTCTGTGAGATGAATTAACAGAACACAGAGCAGTTTCTCAGAAAGCTTCTTTCCAGTTTTGAACGGAAGATATTTCCTTTTTCACCATAGCCCTCTATGGGCTTCCAAATATCCCTTTGCCAATTCCACAAGAACAGCCTTAGCGAAAGGCTTCTTGAAGGGAAAGATGTAACTCTGTGAGATGAATTAACAGAACACAGAGCAGTTTCTCAGAAAGCTTCTTTCCAGTTTTGAACGGAAGATATTTCCTTTTTCACCATAGCCCTCTATGGGCTTCCAAATATCCCTTTGCCAATTCCACAAGAACAGCCTTAGCGAAAGGCTTCTTGAAGGGAAAGATGTAACTCTGTGAGATGAATTAACAGAACACAGAGCAGTTTCTCCGAAAGCTTCTTTCCAGTTTTGAACGGAAGTTATTTCCTTTTTCACCATAGCCCTCTATGGGCTTCCAAATATCCCTTTGCCCATTACACAAGAACAGCCTTAGAGAAAGGCTTCTTGAAGGGAAAGATGTAACTCTGTGAGATGAATTAACAGAACACAGAGCCGTTTCTCAGAAACTTCTTTCCAGTTTTGAACGGAAGATATTTCCTTTTTCACCATAGCCCTCTATGGGCTTCCAAATATCCCTTTGCCAATTCCACAAGAACAGCCTTAGCGAAAGACTTCTTGAAGGGAAAGATGTAACTCTGTGAGATGAGTTAAAGGAACACAGAGCAGTTTCTCAGAAAACTTCTTTCCAGTTTTCAACGGAAGATATTTCCTTTTTCACCATAGCCCTCTATGGGCTTCCAAATATCCCTTTGCCAATTCCACAAGAACAGCCTTAGCGAAAGGCTTCTTGAAGGGATAGATGTAACTCTGTGAGATGAATTAACAGAACACAAAGCAGTTTCTCAGAAAGCTTCTTTCCAGTTTTGAACGGAAGATATTTCCTTTTTCACCATAGCCCTCTATGGGCTTCCAAATATCCCTTTGCCAATTCCACAAGAACAGCCTTAGCGAAAGGCTTCTTGAAGGGAAAGATGTAACTCTGAGAGATGAATTAACAGAACACAGAGCAGTTTCTCAGAAAACTTCTTTCCAGTTTTGAACGGAAGATATTTCCTTTTTCACCATAGCCCTCTATGGGTTTCCAAATATCCCTTTGCCAATTCCACAAGAACAGCCTTAGCGAAAGGATTCTTGAAGGGAAAGATGTAACTCTGTGAGATGAATTAACAGAACACAGAGCAGTTTCTCAGAAAGCTTCTTTCCAGTTTTGAACGGAAGATATTTCCTTTTTCACCATAGCCCTCTATGGGCTTCCAAATATCCCTTTGCCAATTCCACAAGAACAGCCTTAGCGAAAGGCTTCTTGAAGGGAAAGATGTAACTCTGTGAGATGAATTAACAGAACACAGAGCAGTTTCTCAGAAAGCTTCTTTCCAGTTTTGAACGGAAGATATTTCCTTTTTCACCATAGCCCTCTATGGGCTTCCAAATATCCCTTTGCCAATTCCACAAGAACAGCCTTAGCGAAAGGCTTCTTGAAGGGAAAGATGTAACTCTGTGAGATGAATTAACAGAACACAGAGCAGTTTCTCAGAAAGCTTCTTTCCAGTTTTGAACGGAAGATATTTCCTTTTTCTCCATAGCCCTCTATGGGCTTCCAAATATCCCTTTGCCAATTCCACAGGAACAGCCTTAGGCAAAGGCTTCTTGAAGGGAAAGATGTAACTCTGTGAGATGAATTAACAGAACACAGAGCAGTTTCTCCGAAAGCTTCTTTCCAGTTTTGAACGGATGTTATTTCCTTTTTCACAGTAGCCCTCTATGGGCTTCCAAATATCCCTTTGCCAATTCCCCAAGAACAGCCTTAGCGAAAGGCTTCTTGAAGGGAAAGATGTAACTCTGTGAGATGAATTAACAGAACACAGAGCAGTTTCTCAGAAAGCTTCTTTCCAGTTTTGAACGGAAGATATTTCCTTTTTCACCATAGCCCTCTATGGGGTTCCAAATATCCCTTTGCCAATTCCACAAGAACAGCCTTAGCGAAAGGCTTCTTGAAGGGAAAGATGTAACTCTGTGAGATGAATTAACAGAACACAGAGCAGTTTCTCAGAAAGCTTCTTTCCAGTTTTGAACGGAAGTTATTTAATTTTTCACCATAGTCCTCTATGGGCTTCCAAATATCCCTTTGCCAATTACACAAGAACAGCCTTAGAGAAAGGCTTCTTGAAGGGAAAGATGTAACTCTGTGAGATGAATTAACAGAACACAGAGCCGTTTCTCAGAAAGCTTCTTTCCAGTTTTGAACGAAGATATTTCCTTTTTCACCATAGCCCTCTATGGGTTTCCAAATATCATTTTGCCAATTCCACAAGAACAGCCTTAGCGAAAGGCTTCTTGAAGGGAAAGATGTAACTCTGTGAGATGAATTAACAGAACACAGAGCAGTTTCTCAGAAAGCTTCTTTCCAGTTTTGAACGGAAGATATTTCCTTTTTCACCATAGCCCTCTATGGGCTTCCAAATATCCCTTTGCCAATTCCACAAGAACAGCCTTAGCGAAAGGCTTCTTGAAGGGAAAGACGTAACTCTGTGAGATGAATTAACAGAACACAGAGCAGTTTCTCAGAAAGCTTCTTTCCAGTTTTGAATGGAAGATATTTCCTTTTTCACCATAGCCCTCTATGGGCTTCCAAATATCCCTTTGCCAATTCCACAAGAACAGCCTTAGCGAAAGGCTTCTTGAAGGGAAAGATGTAAATCTGTGAGATGAATTAACAGAACACAGAGCAGTTTCTCGGAAAGCTTCTTTCCAGTTTTCAAAGGAAGATATTTCCTTTTTCACCATAGCCCTCTATGGGCTTCCAAATATCCCTTTGCCAATTCCACAAGAACAGCCTTAGCGAAAGGCTTCTTGAAGGGAAAGATGTAACTCTGTGAGATGAATGAAGAGAACACAGAGCAGTTTCTCAGAAAGCTTCTTTCCACTTTTGAACGGAAGATATTTCCTTTTTCACCATAGCCCTCTATGGGCTTCCAAATATCCCTTTGCCAATTCCACAAGAACAGCCTTAGAGAAAGGCTTCTTGAAGGGAAAGATGTAACTCTGTGAGATGAATTAACAGAACACAGAGCCGTTTCTCAGAAAGCTTCTTTCCAGTTTTGAACGAAGATATTTCCTTTTTCACCATAGCCCTCTATGGGCTTCCAAATATCCCTTTGCCAATTCCACAAGAACAGCCTTAGAGAAAGGCTTCTTGAAGGGAAAGATGTAACTCTGTGAGATGAATTAACAGAACACAGAGCCGTTTCTCAGAAAGCTTCTTTCCAGTTTTGAACGGAAGATATTTCCTTTTTCACCATAGCCCTCTATGGGCTTCCAAATATCCCTTTGCCAATTCCACAAGAACAGCCTTAGCAAAAGGCTTCTTGAAGGGAAAGATGTAACTCTGTGAGATGAATTAACAGAACACAGAGCAGTTTCTCAGAAAACTTCTTTCCAGTTTTGAACGGAAGATATTTCCTTTTTCACCATAGCCCTCTATGGGTTTCCAAATATCCCTTTGCCAATTCCACAAGAACAGCCTTAGCGAAAGGATTCTTGAAGGGAAAGATGTAACTCTGTGAGATGAATTAACAGAACACAGAGCAGTTTCTCAGAAAGCTTCTTTCCAGTTTTGAACGGAAGATATTTCCTTTTTCACCATAGCCCTCTATGGGCTTCCAAATATCCCTTTGCCAATTCCACAAGAACAGCCTTAGCGAAAGGCTTCTTGAAGGGAAAGATGTAACTCTGTGAGATGAATTAACAGAACACAGAGCAGTTTCTCAGAAAGCTTCTTTCCAGTTTTGAACGGAAGATATTTCCTTTTTCACCATAGCCCTCTATGGGCTTCCAAATATCCCTTTGCCAATTCCACAAGAACAGCCTTAGCGAAAGGCTTCTTGAAGGGAAAGATGTAACTCTGTGAGATGAATTAACAGAACACAGAGCAGTTTCTCAGAAAGCTTCTTTCCAGTTTTGAACGGAAGATATTTCCTTTTTCTCCATAGCCCTCTATGGGCTTCCAAATATCCCTTTGCCAATTCCACAGGAACAGCCTTAGGCAAAGGCTTCTTGAAGGGAAAGATGTAACTCTGTGAGATGAATTAACAGAACACAGAGCAGTTTCTCCGAAAGCTTCTTTCCAGTTTTGAACGGATGTTATTTCCTTTTTCACCATAACCCTCTATGGGCTTCCAAATATCCCTTTGCCAATTCCACAAGAACAGCCTTAGCGAAAGGCTTCTTGAAGGGAAAGATGTAACTCTGTGAGATGAATTAACAGAACACAGAGCCGTTTCTCAGAAAGCTTCTTTCCAGTTTTGAACGGAAGATATTTCCTTTTTCACCATAGCCCTCTATGGGCTTCCAAATATCCCTTTGCCAATTCCAGAAGAACAGCCTTAGCGACAGGCTTCTTGAAGGGAAAGATGTAACTCTGTGAGATGAATTAACAGAACACAGAGCAGTTTCTCAGAAAGCTTCTTTCCAGTTTTGAACGGAAGATAATTCCTTTTTCTCCATAGCCCTCTATGGGCTTCCAAATATCAATTTGCCAATTCCACAAGAACAGCCTTAGGCAAAGGCTTCTTGAAGGGAAAGATGTAACTCTGTGAGATGAATTAACAGAACACAGAGCAGTTTCTCCGAAAGCTTCTTTCCAGTTTTGAACGGATGTTATTTCCTTTTTCACCATAGCCCTCTATGGGCTTCCAAATATCCCTTTGCCAATTCCACAAGAACAGCCTTAGCGAAAGGCTTCTTGAAGGGAAAGATGTAACTCTGTGAGATGAATTAACAGAACACAGAGCCGTTTCTCAGAAAGCTTCTTTCCAGTTTTGAACGGAAGATATTTCCTTTTTCACCATAGCCCTCTATGGGCTTCCAAATATCCCTTTGCCAATTCCACAAGAACAGCCTTAGCGAAAGGCTTCTTGAAGGGAAAGATGTAACTCTGTGAGATGAATTAACAGAACACAGAGCCGTTTCTCAGAAAGCTTCTTTCCAGTTTTGAACGGAAGATATTTCCTTTTTCACCATAGCCCTCTATGGGCTTCCAAATATGCCTTTGCCAATTCCACAAGAACAGCCTTAGCGAAAGGCTTCTTGAAGGGAAAGATGTAACTCTGTGAGATGAATTAACAGAACACAGAGCAGTTTCTCAGAAAGCTTCTTTCCAGTTTTGAACGGAAGATATTTCCTTTTTCACCATAGCCCTCTATGGGCTTCCAAATATCCCTTTGCCAATTCCACAAGAACAGCCTTAGCGAAAGGCTTCTTGAAGGGAAAGATGTAACTCTGTGAGATGAATTAACAGAACACAGAGCAGTTTCTCCGAAAGCTTCTTTCCAGTTTTGAACGGAAGTTATTTCCTTTTTCACCATAGCCCTCTATGGGCTTCCAAATATCCCTTTGCCCATTACACAAGAACAGCCTTAGAGAAAGGCTTCTTGAAGGGAAAGATGTAACTCTGTGAGATGAATTAACAGAACACAGAGCCGTTTCTCAGAAACTTCTTTCCAGTTTTGAACGGAAGATATTTCCTTTTTCACCATAGCCCTCTATGGGCTTCCAAATATCCCTTTGCCAATTCCACAAGAACAGCCTTAGCGAAAGGCTTCTTGAAGGGAAAGATGTAACTCTGTGAGATGAATTAACAGAACACAGAGCAGTTTCTCAGAAAGCTTCTTTCCAGTTTTGAACGGAAGATATTTCCTTTTTCACCATAGCCCTCTATGGGCTTCCAAATATCCATTTGCCAATTCCACAAGAACAGCCTTAGCGAAAGGCTTCTTGAAGGGAAACATGTAACTCTGTGAGATGAATTAACAGAACACAGTGCAGTTTCTCAGAAAGCTTCTTTCCAGTTTTGAACGGAAGATATTTCCTTTTTCACCATAGCCCTCTATGGGTTTCCAAATATCCCTTTGCCAATTCCACAAGAACAGCCTTAGCGAAAGGCTTCTTGAAGGGAAAGATGTAACTCTGTGAGATGAATTAACAGAACACAGAGCAGTTTCTCAGAAAGCTTCTTTCCAGTTTTGAACGGAAGATATTTCCTTTTTCACCATAGCCCTCTATGGGCTTCCAAATATCCCTTTGCCAATTCCACAAGAACAGCCTTAGCGAAAGGCTTCTTGAAGGGAAAGATGTAACTCTGTGAGATGAATTAACAGAACACAGAGCAGTTTCTCAGAAAGCTTCTTTCCACTTTTGAACGGAAGATATTTCCTTTTTCACCATAGCCCTCTATGGGCTTCCATATATCCCTTTGCCAATTCCACAAGAACAGCCTTAGCGAAAGGCTTCTTGAAGGGAAAGATGTAACTCTGTGAGATGAATTAACAGAACACAGAGCCGTTTCTCAGAAACCTTCTTTCCAATTTTGAACGGAAGATATTTCCTTTTTCACCATAGCCCTCTATGGGCTTCCAAATATCCCTTAGCCAATTCCACAAGAACAGCCTTAGCGAAAGGCTTCTTGAAGGGAAAGATGTAACTCTGTGAGATGAATTAACAGAACACACAGCAGTTTCTCAGAAAGCTTCTTTCCAGTTTTGAACGGAAGATATTTCCTTTTTCACCATAGCCCTCTATGGGTTTCCAAATATCCCTTTGCCAATTCCACAAGAACAACCTTAGCGAAAGGATTCTTGAAGGGATAGATGTAACTCTGTGAGATGAATTAACAGAACACAGAGCAGTTTCTCAGAAAGCTTCCTTCCAGTTTTGAACGGAAGATATTTCCTTTTTCTCCATAGCCCTCTATGGGCTTCCAAATATCCCTTTGCCAATTCCACAAGAACAGCCTTAGCGAAAGGCTTCTTGAAGGGAAACATGTAACTCTGTGAGATGAATTAACAGAACACAGAGCAGTTTCTCAGAAAGCTTCTTTCCAGTTTTGAACGGAAGATATTTCCTTTTTCACCATAGCCCTCTATGGGCCTCCAAATATCCCTTTGCCAATTCCACAAGAACAGCCTTAGCGAAAGGCTTCTTGAAGGGAAAGATGTAACTCTGTGAGATGAATTAACAGAACACGGAGCAGTTTCTCAGAAAGCTTCTTTCCAGTTTTGAACGGAAGATATTTCCTTTTTCTCCATAGCCCTCTATGGGCTTCCAAATATCCCTTTGCCAATTCCACAAGAACAGCCTTAGGCAAAGGCTTCTTGAAGGGAAAGATGTAACTCTGTGAGATGAATTAACAGAACACAGAGCAGTTTCTCAGAAAGCTTCTTTCCAATTTTGAACGGATGTTATTTCCTTTTTCACCATAGCCCTCTATGGGCTTCCAAATATCCCTTTGCCAATTCCACAAGAACAGCCTTAGCGAAAGGCTTCTTGAAGGGAAAGATGTAACTCTGTGAGATGAATTAACAGAACACAGAGCCGTTTCTCAGAAAGCTTCTTTCCAGTTTTGAACGGAAGATATTTCCTTTTTCACCATAGCCCTCTATGGGCTTCCAAATATCCCTTTGCCAATTCCACAAGAACAGCCTTAGCGAAAGGCTTCTTGAAGGGAAAGATGTAACTCTGTGAGATGAATTAACAGAACACAGAGCAGTTTCTCAGAAAGCTTCTTTCCAGTTTTGAACGGAAGATATTTCCTTTTTCACCATAGCCCTCTATGGGCTTCCAAATATCCCTTTGCCAATTCCACAAGAACAGCCTTAGAGAAAGGCTTCTTGAAGGGAAAGATGTAACTCTGTGAGATGAATTAACAGAACACAGAGCAGTTTCTCAGAAAGCTTCTTTCCAGTTTTGAACGGAAGATATTTCCTTTTTCACCATAGCCCTCTATGGGCTTCCAAATATCCCTTTGCCAATTCCACAAGAACAGCCTTAGCGAAAGGCTTCTTGAAGGGAAAGATGTAACTCTGTGAGATGAATTAACAGAACACAGAGCAGTTTCTCAGAAAGCTTCTTTCCAGTTTTGAACGGAAGATATTTCCTTTTTCACCATAGCCCTCTATGGGGTTCCAAATATCCCTTTGCCAATTCCACAAGAACAGCCTTAGCGAAAGACTTCTTGAAGGGAAAGATGTAACTCTGTGAGATGAATTAACAGAACACAGAGCAGTTTCTCAGAAAGCTTCTTTCCAGTTTTGAACGGAAGTTATTTAATTTTTCACCATAGTCCTCTATGGGCTTCCAAATATCCCTTTGCCAATTACACAAGAACAGCCTTAGAGAAAGGCTTCTTGAAGGGAAAGATGTAACTCTGTGAGATGAATTAACAGAACACAGAGCAGTTTCTCAGAAAGCTTCTTTCCAGTTTTGAACGAAGATATTTCCTTTTTCACCATAGCCCTCTATGGGTTTCCAATTATCCCTTTGCCAATTCCACAAGAACAGCCTTAGCGAAAGGCTTCTTGAAGGGAAAGATGTAACTCTGTGAGATGAATTAACAGAACACAGAGCAGTTTCTCAGAAAGCTTCTTTCCAGTTTTGAACGGAAGATATTTCCTTTTTCACCATAGCCCTCTATGGGCTTCCAAATATCCCTTTGCCAATTCCACAAGAACAGCCTTAGCGAAAGGCTTCTTGAAGGGAAAGACGTAACTCTGTGAGATGAATTAACAGAACACAGAGCAGTTTCTCAGAAAGCTTCTTTCCAGTTTTGAATGGAAGATATTTCCTTTTTCACCATAGCCCTCTATGGGCTTCCAAATATCCCTTTGCCAATTCCACAAGAACAGCCTTAGCGAAAGGCTTCTTGAAGGGAAAGATGTAACTCTGTGAGATGAATTAACAGAACACAGAGCAGTTTCTCAGAAAGCTTCTTTCCAGTTTTCAAAGGAAGATATTTCCTTTTTCACCATAGCCCTCTATGGGCTTCCAAATATCCCTTTGCCAATTCCACAAGAACAGCCTTAGCGAAAGGCTTCTTGAAGGGAAAGATGTAACTCTGTGAGATGAATGAAGAGAACACAGAGCAGTTTCTCAGAAAGCTTCTTTCCACTTTTGAACGGAAGATATTTCCTTTTTCACCATAGCCCTCTATGGGCTTCCAAATATCCCTTTGCCAATTACACAAGAACAGCCTTAGAGAAAGGCTTCTTGAAGGGAAAGATGTAACTCTGTGAGATGAATTAACAGAACACAGAGCAGTTTCTCAGAAAGCTTCTTTCCAGTTTTGAACGAAGATATTTCCTTTTTCACCATAGCCCTCTATGGGCTTCCAAATATCCCTTTGCCAATTCCACAAGAACAGCCTTAGCGAAAGGCTTCTTGAAGGGAAAGACGTAACTCTGTGAGATGAATTAACAGAACACAGAGCCGTTTCTCAGAAAGCTTCTTTCCAGTTTTGAACGGAAGGTATTTCCTTTTTCACCATAGCCCTCTATGGGCTTCCAAATATCCCTTTGCCAATTCCACAAGAACAGCCTTAGCGAAAGACTTCTTGAAGGGAAAGATGTAACTCTGTGAGATGAGTTAAAGGAACACAGAGCAGTTTCTCAGAAAGCTTCTTTCCAGTTTTCAACGGAAGATATTTCCTTTTTCACCATAGCCCTCTATGGGCTTCCAAATATCCGTTTCCCAATTCCACAAGAACAGCCTTAGCGAAAGGCTTCTTGAAGGGATAGATGTAACTCTGTGAGATGAATTAACAGAACACAGAGCAGTTTCTCAGAAAGCTTCTTTCCAGTTTTGAACGGAAGATATTTCCTTTTTCACCATAGCCCTCTATGGGCTTCCAAATATCCCTTTGCCAATTCCACAAGACCTGCCTTAGCGAAAGGCTTCTTGAAGGGAAAGATGTAACTCTGTGAGATGAATTAACAGAACACAGAGCAGTTTCTCAGAAAACTTCTTTCCAGTTTTGAACGGAAGATATTTCCTTTTTCACCATAGCCCTCTATGGGTTTCCAAATATCCCTTTGCCAATTCCACAAGAACAGCCTTAGCGAAAGGATTCTTGAAGGGAAAGATGTAACTCTGTGAGATGAATTAACAGAACACAGAGCAGTTTCTCAGAAAGCTTCTTTCCAGTTTTAAACGGAAGATATTTCCTTTTTCACCATAGCCCTCTATGGGCTTCCAAATATCCCTTTGCCAATTCCACAAGAACAGCCTTAGCGAAAGGCTTCTTGAAGGGAAAGATGTAACTCTGTGAGATGAATTAACAGAACACAGAGCAGTTTCTCAGAAAGCTTCTTTCCAGTTTTGAACGGAAGATATTTCCTTTTTCACCATAGCCCTCTATGGGCTTCCAAATATCCCTTTGCCAATTCCACAAGAACAGCCTTAGCGAAAGGCTTCTTGAAGGGAAAGATGTAACTGTGTGAGATGAATTAACAGAACACAGAGCAGTTTCTCAGAAAGCTTCTTTCCAGTTTTGAACGGAAGATATTTCCTTTTTCTCCATAGCCCTCTATGGGCTTCCAAATATCCCTTTGCCAATTCCACAGGAACAGCCTTAGGCAAAGGCTTCTTGAAGGGAAAGATGTAACTCTGTGAGATGAATTAACAGAACACAGAGCAGTTTCTCAGAAAGCTTCTTTCCAGTTTTGAACGGAAGATATTTCCTTTTTCACCATAGCCCTCTATGGGCTTCCAAATATCCCTTTGCCAATTCCACAAGAACAGCCTTAGCGAAAGGCTTCTTGAAGGGAAAGATGTAACTCTGTGAGATGAATTAACAGAACACAGAGCAGTTTCTCAGAAAGCTTCTTTCCACTTTTGAACGGAAGATATTTCCTTTTTCACCATAGCCCTCTATGGGCTTCCATATATCCCTTTTCCAATTCCACAAGAACAGCCTTAGCGAAAGGCTTCTTGAAGGGAAAGATGTAACTCTGTGAGATGAATTAACAGAACACAGAGCCGTTTCTCAGAAACCTTCTTTCCAATTTTGAACGGAAGATATTTCCTTTTTCACCATAGCCCTCTATGGGCTTCCAAATATCCCTTAGCCAATTCCACAAGAACAGCCTTAGCGAAAGGCTTCTTGAAGGGAAAGATGTAACTCTGTGAGATGAATTAACAGAACACACAGCAGTTTCTCAGAAAGCTTCTTTCCAGTTTTGAACGGAAGATATTTCCTTTTTCACCATAGCCCTCTATGGGTTTCCAAATATCCCTTTGCCAATTCCACAAGAACAACCTTAGCGAAAGGATTCTTGAAGGGATAGATGTAACTCTGTGAGATGAATTAACAGAACACAGAGCAGCTTCTCAGAAAGCTTCCTTCCAGTTTTGAACGGAAGATATTTCCTTTTTCACCATAGCCCTCTATGGGCTTCCAAATATCCCTTTGCCAATTCCACAAGAACAGCCTTAGCGAAAGGCTTCTTGAAGGGAAACATGTAACTCTGTGAGATGAATTAACAGAACACAGAGCAGTTTCTCAGAAAGCTTCTTTCCAGTTTTGAACGGAAGATATTTCCTTTTTCACCATAGCCCTCTATGGGCCTCCAAATATCCCTTTGCCAATTCCACAAGAACAGCCTTAGCGAAAGGCTTCTTGAAGGGAAAGATGTAACTCTGTGAGATGAATTAACAGAACACAGAGCAGTTTCTCAGAAAGCTTCTTTCCAGTTTTGAACGGAAGATATTTCCTTTTTCTCCATAGCCCTCTATGGGCTTCCAAATATCCCTTTGCCAATTCCACAAGAACAGCCTTAGGCAAAGGCTTCTTGAAGGGAAAGATGTAACTCTGTGAGATGAATTAACAGAACACAGAGCAGTTTCTCAGAAAGCTTCTTTCCAGTTTTGAACGGATGTTATTTCCTTTTTCACCATAGCCCTCTATGGGCTTCCAAATATCCCTTTGCCAATTCCACAAGAACAGCCTTAGCGAAAGGCTTCTTGAAGGGAAAGATGTAACTCTGTGAGATGAATTAACAGAACACAGAGCCGTTTCTCAGAAAGCTTCTTTCCAGTTTTGAACGGAAGATATTTCCTTTTTCACCATAGCCCTCTATTTGCTTCCAAATATCCCTTTGCCAATTCCACAAGAACAGCCTTAGCGAAAGGCTTCTTGAAGGGAAAGATGTAACTCTGTGAGATGAATTAACAGAACACAGAGCAGTTTCTCAGAAAGCTTCTTTCCAGTTTTGAACGGAAGATATTTCCTTTTTCACCATAGCCCTCTATGGGCTTCCAAATATCCCTTTGCCAATTCCACAAGAACAGCCTTAGAGAAAGGCTTCTTGAAGGGAAAGATGTAACTCTGTGAGATGAATTAACAGACCACAGAGCAGTTTCTCAGAAAGCTTCTTTCCAGTTTTGAACGGAAGATATTTCCTTTTTCACCATAGCCCTCTATGGGCTTCCAAATATCCCTTTGCCAATTCCACAAGAACAGCCTTAGCGAAAGGCTTCTTGAAGGGAAAGATGTAACTCTGTGAGATGAATTAACAGAACACAGAGCAGTTTCTCAGAAAGCTTCTTTCCAGTTTTGAACGGAAGATATTTCCTTTTTCACCATAGCCCTCTATGGGGTTCCAAATATCCCTTTGCCAATTCCACAAGAACAGCCTTAGCGAAAGACTTCTTGAAGGGAAAGATGTAACTCTGTGAGATGAATTAACAGAACACAGAGCAGTTTCTCAGAAAGCTTCTTTCCAGTTTTGAACGGAAGTTATTTAATTTTTCACCATAGTCCTCTATGGGCTTCCAAATATCCCTTTGCCAATTACACAAGAACAGCCTTAGAGAAAGGCTTCTTGAAGGGAAAGATGTAACTCTGTGAGATGAATTAACAGAACACAGAGCCGTTTCTCAGAAAGCTTCTTTCCAGTTTTGAACGAAGATATTTCCTTTTTCACCATAGCCCTCTATGGGTTTCCAATTATCCCTTTGCCAATTCCACAAGAACAGCCTTAGCGAAAGGCTTCTTGAAGGGAAAGATGTAACTCTGTGAGATGAATTAACAGAACACAGAGCAGTTTCTCAGAAAGCTTCTTTCCAGTTTTGAACGGAAGATATTTCCTTTTTCACCATAGCCCTCTATGGGCTTCCAAATATCCCTTTGCCAATTCCACAAGAACAGCCTTAGCGAAAGGCTTCTTGAAGGGAAAGACGTAACTCTGTGAGATGAATTAACAGAACACAGAGCAGTTTCTCAGAAAGCTTCTTTCCAGTTTTGAATGGAAGATATTTCCTTTTTCACCATAGCCCTCTATGGGCTTCCAAATATCCCTTTGCCAATTCCACAAGAACAGCCTTAGCGAAAGGCTTCTTGAAGGGAAAGATGTAACTCTGTGAGATGAATTAACAGAACACAGAGCAGTTTCTCAGAAAGCTTCTTTCCAGTTTTCAAAGGAAGATATTTCCTTTTTCACCATAGCCCTCTATGGGCTTCCAAATATCCCTTTGCCAATTCCACAAGAACAGCCTTAGCGAAAGGCTTCTTGAAGGGAAAGATGTAACTCTGTGAGATGAATGAAGAGAACACAGAGCAGTTTCTCAGAAAGCTTCTTTCCACTTTTGAACGGAAGATATTTCCTTTTTCACCATAGCCCTCTATGGGCTTCCAAATATCCCTTTGCCAATTACACAAGAACAGCCTTAGAGAAAGGCTTCTTGAAGGGAAAGATGTAACTCTGTGAGATGAATTAACAGAACACAGAGCCGTTTCTCAGAAAGCTTCTTTCCAGTTTTGAACGGAAGATATTTCCTTTTTCACCATAGCCCTCTATGGGCTTCCAAATATCCCTTTGCCAATTCCACAAGAACAGCCTTAGCGAAAGGCTTCTTGAAGGGAAAGATTTAACTCTGTGAGATGAATTAACAGAACACAGAGCCGTTTCTCAGAAAGCTTCTTTCCAGTTTTGAACGGAAGATATTTCCTTTTTCACCATAGCCCTCTATGGGCTTCCAAATATCCCTTTGCCAATTCCACAAGAACAGCCTTAGCGAAAGACTTCTTGAAGGGAAAGATGTAACTCTGTGAGATGAGTTAAAGGAACACAGAGCAGTTTCTCAGAAAGCTTCTTTCCAGTTTTGAACGGAAGATATTTCCTTTTTCACCATAGCCCTCTATGGGCTTCCAAATATCCCTTTGCCAATTCCACAAGAACAGCCTTAGCGAAAGGCTTCTTGAAGGGATAGATGTAACTCTGTGAGATGAATTAACAGAACACAGAGCAGTTTCTCAGAAAGCTTCTTTCCAGTTTTGAACGGAAGATATTTCCTTTTTCACCATAGCCCTCTATGGGCTTCCAAATATCCCTTTGCCAATTCCACAAGAACAGCCTTAGCGAAAGGCTTCTTGAAGGGAAAGATGTAACTCTGTGAGATGAATTAACAGAACACAGAGCAGTTTCTCAGAAAGCTTCTTTCCAGTTTTGAACGGAAGATATTTCCTTTTTCACCATAGCCCTCTATGGGCTTCCAAATATCCCTTTGCCAATTCCACAAGAACAGCCTTAGCGAAAGGCTTCTTGAAGGGAAAGATGTAACTCTGTGAGATGAATTAACAGAACACAGAGCAGTTTCTCAGAAAGCTTCTTTCCAGTTTTGAACGGAAGATATTTCCTTTTTCTCCATAGCCCTCTATGGGCTTCCAAATATCCCTTTGCCAATTCCACAGGAACAGCCTTAGGCAAAGGCTTCTTGAAGGGAAAGATGTAACTCTGTGAGATGAATTAACAGAACACAGAGCAGTTTCTCCGAAAGCTTCTTTCCAGTTTTGAACGGATGTTATTTCCTTTTTCACCATAGCCCTCTATGGGCTTCCAAATATCCCTTTGCCAATTCCACAAGAACAGCCTTAGCGAAAGGCTTCTTGAAGGGAAAGATGTAACTCTGTGAGATGAATTAACAGAACACAGAGCAGTTTCTCAGAAAGCTTCTTTCCAGTTTTGAACGGAAGATATTTCCTTTTTCACCATAGCCCTCTATGGGGTTCCAAATATCCCTTTGCCAATTCCACAAGAACAGCCTTAGCGAAAGGCTTCTTGAAGGGAAAGATGTAACTCTGTGAGATGAATTAACAGAACACAGAGCAGTTTCTCAGAAAGCTTCTTTCCAGTTTTGAACGGAAGTTATTTAATTTTTCACCATAGCCCTCTATGGGCTTCCAAATATCCCTTTGCCAATTACACAAGAACAGCCTTAGAGAAAGGCTTCTTGAAGGGAATGATGTAACTCTGTGAGATGAATTAACAGAACACAGAGCCGTTTCTCAGAAAGCTTCTTTCCAGTTTTGAACGAAGATATTTCCTTTTTCACCATAGCCCTCTATGGGTTTCCAAATATCCCTTTGCCAATTCCACAAGAACAGCCTTAGCGAAAGGCTTCTTGAAGGGAAAGATGTAACTCTGTGAGATGAATTAACAGAACACAGAGCAGTTTCTCCGAAAGCTTCTTTCCAGTTTTGAACGGAAGATATTTCCTTTTTCACCATAGCCCTCTATGGGCTTCCAAATATCCCTTTGCCAATTCCACAAGAACAGCCTTAGCGAAAGGCTTCTTGAAGGGAAAGACGTAACTCTGTGAGATGAATTAACAGAACACAGAGCAGTCTCTCAGAAAGCTTCTTTCCAGTTTTGAATGGAAGATATTTCCTTTTTCACCATAGCCCTCTATGGGCTTCCAAATATCCCTTTGCCAATTCCACAAGAACAGCCTTAGCGAAAGGCTTCTTGAAGGGAAAGATGTAACTCTGTGAGATGAATTAACAGAACACAGAGCAGTTTCTCGGAAAGCTTCTTTCCAGTTTTCAAAGGAAGATATTTCCTTTTTCACCATAGCCCTCTATGGGCTTCCAAATATCCCTTTGCCAATTCCACAAGAACAGCCTTAGCGAAAGGCTTCTTGAAGGGAAAGATGTAACTCTGTGAGATGAATGAAGAGAACACAGAGCAGTTTCTCAGAAAGCTTCTTTCCACTTTTGAACGGAAGATATTTCCTTTTTCACCATAGCCCTCTATGGGCTTCCAAATATCCCTTTGCCAATTACACAAGAACAGCCTTAGAGAAAGGCTTCTTGAAGGGAAAGATGTAACTCTGTGAGATGGATTAACAGAACACAGAGCCGTTTCTCAGAAAGCTTCTTTCCAGTTTTGAACGAAGATATTTCCTTTTTCACCATAGCCCTCTATGGGCTTCCAAATATCCCTTTGCCAATTCCACAAGAACAGCCTTAGCGAAAGGCTTCTTGAAGGGAAAGATGTAACTCTGTGAGATGAATTAACAGAACACAGAGCCGTTTCTCAGAAAGCTTCTTTCCAGTTTTGAACGGAAGGTATTTCCTTTTTCACCATAGCCCTCTATGGGCTTCCAAATATCCCTTTGCCAATTCCACAAGAACAGCCTTAGCGAAAGACTTCTTGAAGGGAAAGATGTAACTCTGTGAGATGAGTTAAAGGAACACAGAGCAGTTTCTCAGAAAGCTTCTTTCCAGTTTTCAACGGAAGATATTTCCTTTTTCACCATAGCCCTCTATGGGCTTCCAAATATCCCTTTGCCAATTCCACAAGAACAGCCTTAGCGAAAGGCTTCTTGAAGGGATAGATGTAACTCTGTGAGATGAATTAACAGAACACAGAGCAGTTTCTCAGAAAGCTTCTTTCCAGTTTTGAACGGAAGATATTTCCTTTTTCACCATAGCCCTCTATGGGCTTCCAAATATCCCTTTGCCAATTCCACAAGACCTGCCTTAGCGAAAGGCTTCTTGAAGGGAAAGATGTAACTCTGTGAGATGAATTAACAGAACACAGAGCAGTTTCTCAGAAAACTTCTTTCCAGTTTTGAACGGAAGATATTTCCTTTTTCACCATAGCCCTCTATGGGTTTCCAAATATCCCTTTGCCAATTCCACAAGAACAGCCTTAGCGAAAGGATTCTTGAAGGGAAAGATGTAACTCTGTGAGATGAATTAACAGAACACAGAGCAGTTTCTCAGAAAGCTTCTTTCCAGTTTTAAACGGAAGATATTTCCTTTTTCACCATAGCCCTCTATGGGCTTCCAAATATCCCTTTGCCAATTCCACAAGAACAGCCTTAGCGAAAGGCTTCTTGAAGGGAAAGATGTAACTCTGTGAGATGAATTAACAGAACACAGAGCAGTTTCTCAGAAAGCTTCTTTCCAGTTTTGAACGGAAGATATTTCCTTTTTCACCATAGCCCTCTATGGGCTTCCAAATATCCCTTTGCCAATTCCACAAGAACAGCCTTAGCGAAAGGCTTCTTGAAGGGAAAGATGTAACTCTGTGAGATGAATTAACAGAACACAGAGCAGTTTCTCAGAAAGCTTCTTTCCAGTTTTGAACGGAAGATATTTCCTTTTTCTCCATAGCCCTCTATGGGCTTCCAAATATCCCTTTGCCAATTCCACAGGAACAGCCTTAGGCAAAGGCTTCTTGAAGGGAAAGATGTAACTCTGTGAGATGAATTAACAGAACACAGAGCAGTTTCTCCGAAAGCTTCTTTCCAGTTTTGAACGGATGTTATTTCCTTTTTCACCATAGCCCTCTATGGGCTTCCAAATATCCCTTTGCCAATTCCACAAAAACAGCCTTAGCGAAAGGCTTCTTGAAGGGAAAGATGTAACTCTGTGAGATGAATTAACAGAACACAGAGCCGTTTCTCAGAAAGCTTCTTTCCAGTTTTGAACGGAAGATATTTCCTTTTTCACCATAGCCCTCTATGGGCTTCCAAATATCCCTTTGCCAATTCCAGAAGAACAGCCTTAGCGACAGGCTTCTTGAAGGGAAAGATGTAACTCTGTGAGATGAATTAACAGAACACAGAGCAGTTTCTCAGAAAGCTTCTTTCCAGTTTTGAACGGAAGATATTTCCTTTTTCTCCATAGCCCTCTATGGGCTTCCAAATATCCCTTTGCCAATTCCACAAGAACAGCCTTAGGCAAAGGCTTCTTGAAGGGAAAGATGTAACTCTGTGAGATGAATTAACAGAACACAGAGCAGTTTCTCCGAAAGCTTCTTTCCAGTTTTGAACGGATGTTATTTCCTTTTTCACCATAGCCCTCTATGGGCTTCCAAATATCCCTTTGCCAATTCCACAAGAACAGCCTTAGCGAAAGGCTTCTTGAAGGGAAAGATGTAACTCTGTGAGATGAATTAACAGAACACAGATCCGTTTCTCAGAAAGCTTCTTTCCAGTTTTGAACGGAAGATATTTCCTTTTTCACCATAGCCCTCTATGGGCTTCCAAATATCCCTTTGCCAATTCCACAAGAACAGCCTTAGCGAAAGGCTTCTTGAAGGGAAAGATGTAACTCTGTGAGATGAATTAACAGAACACAGAGCCGTTTCTCAGAAAGCTTCTTTCCAGTTTTGAACGGAAGATATTTCCTTTTTCACCATAGCCCTCTATGGGCTTCCAAATATGCCTTTGCCAATTCCACAAGAACAGCCTTAGCGAAAGGCTTCTTGAAGGGAAAGATGTAACTCTGTGAGATGAATTAACAGAACACAGAGCAGTTTCTCAGAAAGCTTCTTTCCAGTTTTGAACGGAAGATATTTCCTTTTTCACCATAGCCCTCTATGGGCTTCCAAATATCCCTTTGCCAATTCCACAAGAACAGCCTTAGCGAAAGGCTTCTTGAAGGGAAAGATGTAACTCTGTGAGATGAATTAACAGAACACAGAGCAGTTTCTCAGAAAGCTTCTTTCCAGTTTTGAACGGAAGATATTTCCTTTTTCACCATAGCCCTCTATGGGGTTCCAAATATCCCTTTGCCAATTCCACAAGAACAGCCTTAGCGAAAGGCTTCTTGAAGGGAAAGATGTAACTCTGTGAGATGAATTAACAGAACACAGAGCAGTTTCTCCGAAAGCTTCTTTCCAGTTTTGAACGGAAGTTATTTCCTTTTTCACCATAGCCCTCTATGGGCTTCCAAATATCCCTTTGCCCATTACACAAGAACAGCCTTAGAGAAAGGCTTCTTGAAGGGAAAGATGTAACTCTGTGAGATGAATTAACAGAACACAGAGCCGTTTCTCAGAAAGCTTCTTTCCAGTTTTGAGCGAAGATATTTCCTTTTTCACCATAGCCCTCTATGGGCTTCCAAATATCCCTTTGCCAATTCCACAAGAACAGCCTTAGCGAAAGGCTTCTTGAAGGGAAAGATGTAACTCTGTGAGATGAATTAACAGAACACAGAGCAGTTTCTCAGAAAGCTTCTTTCCAGTTTTGAACGGAAGATATTTCCTTTTTCACCATAGCCCTCTATGGGCTTCCAAATATCCCTTTGCCAATTCCACAAGAACAGCCTTAGCGAAAGGCTTCTTGAAGGGAAAGACGTAACTCTGTGAGATGAATTAACAGAACACAGAGCAGTTTCTCAGAAAGCTTCTTTCCAGTTTTGAATGGAAGATATTTCCTTTTTCACCATAGCCCTCTATGGGCTTCCAAATATCCCTTTGCCAATTCCACAAGAACAGCCTTAGCGAAAGGCTTCTTGAAGGGAAAGATGTAACTCTGTGAGATGAATTAACAGAACACAGAGCAGTTTCTCAGAAAGCTTCTTTCCAGTTTTCAAAGTAAGATATTTCCTTTTTCACCATAGCCCTCTATGGGCTTCCAAATATCCCTTTGCCAATTCCACAAGAACAGCCTTAGCGAAAGGCTTCTTGAAGGGAAAGATGTAACTCTGTGAGATGAATGAAGAGAACACAGAGCAGTTTCTCAGAAAGCTTCTTTCCACTTTTGAACGGAAGATATTTCCTTTTTCACCATAGCCCTCTATGGGATTCCAAATATCCCTTTGCCAATTACACAAGAACAGCCTTAGAGAAAGGCTTCTTGAAGGGAAAGATGTAACTCTGTGAGATGAATTAACAGAACACAGAGCCGTTTCTCAGAAAGCTTCTTTCCAGTTTTGAACGAAGATATTTCCTTTTTCACCATAGCCCTCTATGGGCTTCCAAATATCCCTTTGCCAATTCCACAAGAACAGCCTTAGCGAAAGGCTTCTTGAAGGGAAAGATGTAACTCTGTGAGATGAATTAACAGAACACAGAGCAGTTTCTCAGAAAGCTTCTTTCCAGTTTTGAACGGAAGATATTTCCTTTTTCACCATAGCCCTCTATGGGCTTCCAAATATCCCTTTGCCAATTCCACAAGAACAGCCTTAGCGAACGGCTTCTTGAAGGGAAAGATGTAACTCTGTGAGATGAATTAACAGAACACAGAGCAGTTTCTCAGAAAGCTTCTTTCCAGTTTTGAACGGAAGATATTTCCTTTTTCACCATAGCCCTCTATGGGCTTCCAAATATCCCTTTGCCAATTCCACAAGAACAGCCTTAGCGAAAGGCTTCTTGAAGGGAAAGATGTAACTCTGTGAGATGAATTAACAGAACACAGAGCAGTTTCTCAGAAAGCTTCTTTCCAGTTTTGAACGGAAGATATTTCCTTTTTCACCATAGCCCTCTATGGGGTTCCAAATATCCCTTTGCCAATTCCACAAGAAGAGCCTTAGCGAAAGGCTTCTTGAAGGGAAAGATGTAACTCTGTGAGATGAATTAACAGAACACAGAGCAGTTCTCCGAAAGCTTCTTTCCAGTTTTGAACGGAAGTTATTTCCTTTTTCACCATAGCCCTCTATGGGCTTCCAAATATCCCTTTGCCAATTACACAAGAACAGCCTTAGAGAAAGGCTTCTTGAAGGGAAAGATGTAACTCTGTGAGATGAATTAACAGAACACAGAGCCGTTTCTCAGAAAGCTTCTTTCCAGTTTTGAACGAAGATATTTCCTTTTTCACCATAGCCCTCTATGGGCTTCCAAATATCCCTTTGCCAATTCCACAAGAACAGCCTTAGCGAAAGGCTTCTTGAAGGGAAAGATGTAACTCTGTGAGATGAATTAACAGAACACAGAGCCGTTTCTCAGAAAGCTTCTTTCCAGTTTTGAACGGAAGATATTTCCTTTTTCACCATAGCCCTCTATGGGCTTCCAAATATCCCTTTGCCAATTCCACAAGAACAGCCTTAGCGAAAGGCTTCTTGAAGGGAAAGATGTAACTCTGTGAGATGAGTTAACAGAACACAGAGCAGTTTCTCAGAAAGCTTCTTTCCAGTTTTGAACGGAAGATATTCCCTTTTTCACCATAGCCCTCTATGGGCTTCCAAATATCCCTTTGCCAATTCCACAAGAACAGCCTTAGCGAAAGGCTTCTTGAAGGGATAGATGTAACTCTGTGAGATGAATTAACAGAACACAGAGCCGTTTCTCAGAAAGCTTCTTTCCAGTTTTGAACGGAAGATATTTCCTTTTTCACCATAGCCCTCTATGGGCTTCCAAATATCCCTTTGCCAATTCCACAAGAACAGCCTTAGCGAAAGGCTTCTTGAAGGGAAAGATGTAACTCTGTGAGATGAGTTAACAGAACACAGAGCAGTTTCTCAGAAAGCTTCTTTCCAGTTTTCAACGGAAGATATTTCCTTTTTCACCTTAGCCCTCTATGGGCTTCCAAATATCCCTTTGCCAATTCCACAAGAACAGCTTTAGCGAAAGGCTTCTTGAAGGGAAAGATGTAACTCTGTGAGATGAATTAACAGAACACAGAGCAGTTTCTCAGAAAGCTTCTTTCCAGTTTTGAACGGAAGATATTTCCTTTTTCACCATAGCCCTCTATGGGCTTCCAAATATCCCTTTGCCAATTCCACAAGAACAGCCTTAGCGAAAGGCTTCTTGAAGGGAAAGATGTAACTCTGTGAGATGAATTAACAGAACACAGAGCAGTTTCTCAGAAAGCTTCTTTCCAGTTTTGAACGGAAGATATTTCCTTTTTCACCATAGCCCTCTATGGGGTTCCAAATATCCCTTTGCCAATTCCACAAGAACAGCCTTAGCGAAAGGCTTCTTGAAGGGAAAGATGTAACTCTGTGAGATGAATTAACAGAACACAGAGCAGTTTCTCCGAAAGCTTCTTTCCAGTTTTGAACGGAAGTTATTTCCTTTTTCACCATAGCCCTCTATGGGCTTCCAAATATCCCTTTGCCCATTACACAAGAACAGCCTTAGAGAAAGGCTTCTTGAAGGGAAAGATGTAACTCTGTGAGATGAATTAACAGAACACAGAGCCGTTTCTCAGAAAGCTTCTTTCCAGTTTTGAGCGAAGATATTTCCTTTTTCACCATAGCCCTCTATGGGCTTCCAAATATCCCTTTGCCAATTCCACAAGAACAGCCTTAGCGAAAGGCTTCTTGAAGGGAAAGATGTAACTCTGTGAGATGAATTAACAGAACACAGAGCAGTTTCTCAGAAAGCTTCTTTCCAGTTTTGAACGGAAGATATTTCCTTTTTCACCATAGCCCTCTATGGGCTTCCAAATATCCCTTTGCCAATTCCACAAGAACAGCCTTAGCGAAAGGCTTCTTGAAGGGAAAGACGTAACTCTGTGAGATGAATTAACAGAACACAGAGCAGTTTCTCAGAAAGCTTCTTTCCAGTTTTGAATGGAAGATATTTCCTTTTTCACCATAGCCCTCTATGGGCTTCCAAATATCCCTTTGCCAATTCCACAAGAACAGCCTTAGCGAAAGGCTTCTTGAAGGGAAAGATGTAACTCTGTGAGATGAATTAACAGAACACAGAGCAGTTTCTCAGAAAGCTTCTTTCCAGTTTTCAAAGTAAGATATTTCCTTTTTCACCATAGCCCTCTATGGGCTTCCAAATATCCCTTTGCCAATTCCACAAGAACAGCCTTAGCGAAAGGCTTCTTGAAGGGAAAGATGTAACTCTGTGAGATGAATGAAGAGAACACAGAGCAGTTTCTCAGAAAGCTTCTTTCCACTTTTGAACGGAAGATATTTCCTTTTTCACCATAGCCCTCTATGGGCTTCCAAATATCCCTTTGCCAATTACACAAGAACAGCCTTAGAGAAAGGCTTCTTGAAGGGAAAGATGTAACTCTGTGAGATGAATTAACAGAACACAGAGCCGTTTCTCAGAAAGCTTCTTTCCAGTTTTGAACGAAGATATTTCCTTTTTCACCATAGCCCTCTATGGGCTTCCAAATATCCCTTTGCCAATTCCACAAGAACAGCCTTAGCGAAAGGCTTCTTGAAGGGAAAGATGTAACTCTGTGAGATGAATTAACAGAACACAGAGCCGTTTCTCAGAAAGCTTCTTTCCAGTTTTGAACGGAAGATATTTCCTTTTTCACCATAGCCCTCTATGGGCTTCCAAATATCCCTTTGCCAATTCCACAAGAACAGCCTTAGCGAAAGGCTTCTTGAAGGGAAAGATGTAACTCTGTGAGATGAGTTAACAGAACACAGAGCAGTTTCTCAGAAAGCTTCTTTCCAGTTTTCAACGGAAGATATTTCCTTTTTCACCTTAGCCCTCTATGGGCTTCCAAATATCCCTTTGCCAATTCCACAAGAACAGCTTTAGCGAAAGGATTCTTGAAGGGATAGATGTAACTCTGTGAGATGAATTAACAGAACACAGAGCAGTTTCTCAGAAAGCTTCTTTCCAGTTTTGAACGGAAGATATTTCCTTTTTCACCATAGCCCTCTATGGGCTTCCAAATATCCCTTTGCCAATTCCACAAGAACAGCCTTAGCGAAAGGCTTCTTGAAGGGAAAGATGTAACTCTGTGAGATGAATTAACAGAACACAGAGCAGTTTCTCAGAAAGCTTCTTTCCAGTTTTGAACGGAAGATATTTCCTTTTTCACCATAGCCCTCTATGGGCTTCGAAATATCCCTTTGCCAATTCCACAAGAACAGCCTTAGCGAAAGGCTTCTTGAAGGGAAAGATGTAACTCTGTGAGATGAATTAACAGAACACAGAGCAGTTTCTCAGAAAGCTTCTTTCCAGTTTTGAACGGAAGATATTTCCTTTTTCACCATAGCCCTCTATGGGCTTCCAAATATCCCTTTGCCAATTCCACAAGAACAGCCTTAGCGAAAGGCTTCTTGAAGGGAAAGATGTAACTCTGTGAGATGAATTAACAGAACACAGAGCAGTTTCTCCGAAAGCTTCTTTCCAGGTTTGAACGGATGTTATTTCCTTTTTCACCATAGCCCTCTAAGGGCTTCCAAATATCCCTTTGCCAATTCCACAAGAACAGCCTTAGCGAAAGGCTTCTTGAAGGGAAAGATGTAACTCTGTGAGATGAATTAACAGAACACAGAGCAGTTTCTCAGAAAGCTTCTTTCCAGTTTTGAAGGGAAGATATTTCCTTTTTCACCATAGCCCTCTTTGGGCTTCCAAATATCCCTTTGCCAATTCCACAAGAACAGCCTTAGCGAAAGGCTTCTTGAAGGGAAAGATGTAACTCTGTGAGATGAATGAACAGAACACAGAGCAGTTTCTCAGAAACTTCTTTCCAGTTTTGAACGGAAGATATTTCCTTTTTCACCATAGCCCTCTATGGGCTTCCAAATATCCCTTTGCCAATTCCACAAGAACAGCCTTAGCGAAAGGCTTCTTGAAGGGAAAGATGTAACTCTGTGAGATGAATTAACAGAACACAGAGCAGTTTCTCAGAAAGCTTCTTTCCAGTTTTGAACGGAAGATATTTCCTTTTTCACCATAGCCCTCTATGGGCTTCCAAATATCCCTTTGCCAATTCCACAAGAACAGCCTTAGCGAAAGGCTTCTTGAAGGGAAAGATGTAACTCTGTGAGATGAATTAACAGAACACAGAGCAGTTTCTCAGAAAGCTTCTTTCCAGTTTTGAACGGAAGATATTTCCTTTTTCACCATAGCCCTCTATGGGCTTCCAAATATCCCTTTGCCAATTCCACAAGAACAGCCTTAGCGAAAGGCTTCTTGAAGGGAAAGACGTAACTCTGTGAGATGAATTAACAGAACACAGAGCAGTTTCTCAGAAAGCTTCTTTCCAGTTTTGAATGGAAGATATTTCCTTTTTCAGCATAGCCCTCTACGGGCTTCCAAATATCCCTTTGCCAATTCCACAAGAACAGCCTTAGCGAAAGGCTTCTTGAAGGGAAAGATGTAACTCTGTGAGATGAATTAACAGAACACAGAGCAGTTTCTCAGAAAGCTTCTTTCCAGTTTTCAAAGTAAGATATTTCCTTTTTCACCATAGCCCTCTATGGGCTTCCAAATATCCCTTTGCCAATTCCACAAGAACAGCCTTAGCGAAAGGCTTCTTGAAGGGAAAGATGTAACTCTGTGAGATGAATCAAGAGAACACAGAGCAGTTTCTCAGAAAGCTTCTTTCCACTTTTGAACGGAAGATATTTCCTTTTTCACCATAGCCCTCTATGGGCTTCCAAATATCCCTTTGCCAATTACACAAGAACAGCCTTAGAGAAAGGCTTCTTGAAGGGAAAGATGTAACTCTGTGAGATGAATTAACAGAACACAGAGCCGTTTCTCAGAAAGCTTCTTTCCAGTTTTGAACGAAGATATTTCCTTTTTCACCATAGCCCTCTATGGGCTTCCAAATATCCCTTTGCCAATTCCACAAGAACAGCCTTAGCGAAAGGCTTCTTGAAGGGAAAGATGTAACTCTGTGAGATGAATTAACAGAACACAGAGCAGTTTCTCAGAAAGCTTCTTTCCAGTTTTGAACGGAAGATATTTCCTTTTTCACCATAGCCCTCTATGGGCTTCCAAATATCCCTTTGCCAATTCCACAAGAACAGCCTTAGCGGAAGGCTTCTTGAAGGGAAAGATGTAACTCTGTGAGATGAATTAACAGAACACAGAGCAGTTTCTCAGAAAGCTTCTTTCCAGTTTTGAACGGAAGATATTTCCTTTTTCACCATAGCCCTCTATGGGCTTCCAAATATCCCTTTGCCAATTCCACAAGAACAGCCTTAGCGAAAGGCTTCTTGAAGGGAAAGATGTAACTCTGTGAGATGAATTAACAGAACACAGAGCAGTTTCTCAGAAAGCTTCTTTCCAGTTTTGAACGGAAGATATTTCCTTTTTCACCATAGCCCTCTATGGGGTTCCAAATATCCCTTTGCCAATTCCACAAGAAGAGCCTTAGCGAAAGGCTTCTTGAAGGGAAAGATGTAACTCTGTGAGATGAATTTACAGAACACAGAGCAGTTTCTCCGAAAGCTTCTTTCCAGTTTTGAACGGAAGTTATTTCCTTTTTCACCATAGCCCTCTATGGGCTTCCAAATATCTCTTTGCCAATTACACAAGAACAGCCTTAGAGAAAGGCTTCTTGAAGGGAAAGATGTAACTCTGTGAGATGAATTAACAGAACACAGAGCCGTTTCTCAGAAAGCTTCTTTCCAGTTTTGAACGAAGATATTTCCTTTTTCACCATAGCCCTCTATGGGCTTCCAAATATCCCTTTGCCAATTCCACAAGAACAGCCTTAGCGAAAGGCTTCTTGAAGGGAAAGATGTAACTCTGTGAGATGAATTAACAGAACACAGAGCCGTTTCTCAGAAAGCTTCTTTCCAGTTTTGAACGGAAGATATTTCCTTTTTCACCATAGCCCTCTATGGGCTTCCAAATATCCCTTTGCCAATTCCACAAGAACAGCCTTAGCGAAAGGCTTCTTGAAGGGAAAGATGTAACTCTGTGAGATGAGTTAACAGAACACAGAGCAGTTTCTCAGAAAGCTTCTTTCCAGTTTTGAACGGAAGATATTCCCTTTTTCACCATAGCCCTCTATGGGCTTCCAAATATCCCTTTGCCAATTCCACAAGAACAGCCTTAGCGAAAGGCTTCTTGAAGGGATAGATGTAACTCTGTGAGATGAATTAACAGAACACAGAGCCGTTTCTCAGAAAGCTTCTTTCCAGTTTTGAACGGAAGATATTTCCTTTTTCACCATAGCCCTCTATGGGCTTCCAAATATCCCTTTGCCAATTCCACAAGAACAGCCTTAGCGAAAGGCTTCTTGAAGGGAAAGATGTAACTCTGTGAGATGAGTTAACAGAACACAGAGCAGTTTCTCAGAAAGCTTCTTTCCAGTTTTCAACGGAAGATATTTCCTTTTTCACCTTAGCCCTCTATGGGCTTCCAAATATCCCTTTGCCAATTCCACAAGAACAGCTTTAGCGAAAGGATTCTTGAAGGGATAGATGTAACTCTGTGAGATGAATTAACAGAACACAGAGCAGTTTCTCAGAAAGCTTCTTTCCAGTTTTGAACGGAAGATATTTCCTTTTTCACCATAGCCCTCTATGGGCTTCCAAATATCCCTTTGCCAATTCCACAAGAACAGCCTTAGCGAAAGGCTTCTTGAAGGGAAAGATGTAACTCTGTGAGATGAATTAACAGAACACAGAGCAGTTTCTCCGAAAGCTTCTTTCCAGGTTTGAACGGATGTTATTTCCTTTTTCACCATAGCCCTCTAAGGGCTTCCAAATATCCCTTTGCCAATTCCACAAGAACAGCCTTAGCGAAAGGCTTCTTGAAGGGAAAGATGTAACTCTGTGAGATGAATTAACAGAACACAGAGCAGTTTCTCAGAAAGCTTCTTTCCAGTTTTGAAGGGAAGATATTTCCTTTTTCACCATAGCCCTCTTTGGGCTTCCAAATATCCCTTTGCCAATTCCACAAGAACAGCCTTAGCGAAAGTCTTCTTGAAGGGAGAGATGTAACTCTGTGAGATGAATGAACAGAACACAGAGCAGTTTCTCAGAAACTTCTTTCCAGTTTTGAACGGAAGATATTTCCTTTTTCACCATAGCCCTCTATGGGCTTCCAAATATCCCTTTGCCAATTCCACAAGAACAGCCTTAGCGAAAGGCTTCTTGAAGGGAAAGATGTAACTCTGTGAGATGAATTAACAGAACACAGAGCAGTTTCTCAGAAAGCTTCTTTCCAGTTTTGAACGGAAGATATTTCCTTTTTCACCATAGCCCTCTATGGGCTTCCAAATATCCCTTTGCCAATTCCACAAGAACAGCCTTAGCGAAAGGCTTCTTGAAGGGAAAGATGTAACTCTGTGAGATGAATTAACAGAACACAGAGCAGTTTCTCAGAAAGCTTCTTTCCAGTTTTGAACGGAAGATATTTCCTTTTTCACCATAGCCCTCTATGGGTTTCCAAATATCCCTTTGCCAATTCCACAAGAACAGCCTTAGCGAAAGGCTTCTTGAAGGGAAAGATGTAACTCTGTGAGATGAATTAACAGAACACAGAGCAGTTTCTCAGAAAGCTTCTTTCCAGTTTTGAACGGAAGTTATTTCCTTTTTCACCATAGCCCTCTATGGGCTTCCAAATATCCCTTTGCCCATTACACAAGAACAGCCTTAGAGAAAGGCTTCTTGAAGGGAAAGATGTAACTCTGTGAGATGAATTAACAGAACACAGAGCCGTTTCTCAGAAAGCTTCTTTCCAGTTTTGAGCGAAGATATTTCCTTTTTCACCATAGCCCTCTATGGGCTTCCAAATATCCCTTTGCCAATTCCACAAGAACAGCCTTAGCGAAAGGCTTCTTGAAGGGAAAGATGTAACTCTGTGAGATGAATTAACAGAACACAGAGCAGTTTCTCAGAAAGCTTCTTTCCAGTTTTGAACGGAAGATATTTCCTTTTTCACCATAGCCCTCTATGGGCTTCCAAATATCCCTTTGCCAATTCCACAAGAACAGCCTTAGCGAAAGGTTTCTTGAAGGGAAAGACGTAACTCTGTGAGATGAATTAACAGAACACAGAGCAGTTTCTCAGAAAGCTTCTTTCCAGTTTTGAATGGAAGATATTTCCTTTTTCACCATAGCCCTCTATGGGCTTCCAAATATCCCTTTGCCAATTCCACAAGAACAGCCTTAGCGAAAGGCTTCTTGAAGGGAAAGATGTAACTCTGTGAGATGAATTAACAGAACACAGAGCAGTTTCTCAGAAAGCTTCTTTCCAGTTTTCAAAGTAAGATATTTCCTTTTTCACCATAGCCCTCTATGGGCTTCCAAATATCCCTTTGCCAATTCCACAAGAACAGCCTTAGCGAAAGGCTTCTTGAAGGGAAAGATGTAACTCTGTGAGATGAATCAAGAGAACACAGAGCAGTTTCTCAGAAAGCTTCTTTCCACTTTTGAACGGAAGATATTTCCTTTTTCACCATAGCCCTCTATGGGCTTCCAAATATCCCTTTGCCAATTACACAAGAACAGACTTAGAGAAAGGCTTCTTGAAGAGAAAGATGTAACTCTGTGAGATGAATTAACAGAACACAGAGCCGTTTCTCAGAAAGCTTCTTTCCAGTTTTGAACGAAGATATTTCCTTTTTCACCATAGCCCTCTATGGGCTTCCAAATATCCCTTTGCCAATTCCACAAGAACAGCCTTAGCGAAAGGCTTCTTGAAGGGAAAGATGTAACTCTGTGAGATGAATTAACAGAACACAGAGCAGTTTCTCAGAAAGCTTCTTTCCAGTTTTGAACGGAAGATATTTCCTTTTTCACCATAGCCCTCTATGGGCTTCCAAATATCCCTTTGCCAATTCCACAAGAACAGCCTTAGCGAAAGGCTTCTTGAAGGGAAAGATGTAACTCTGTGAGATGAATTAACAGAACACAGAGCAGTTTCTCCGAAAGCTTCTTTCCAGTTTTGAACGGAAGTTATTTCCTTTTTCACCATAGCCCTCTATGGGCTTCCAAATATCCCTTTGCCAATTCCACAAGAACAGCCTTAGCGAAAGGCTTCTTGAAGGGAAAGATGTAACTCTGTGAGATGAATTAACAGAACACAGAGCAGTTTCTCAGAAAGCTTCTTTCCAGTTTTGAACGGAAGATATTTCCTTTTTCACCATAGCCCTCTATGGGGTTCCAAATATCCCTTTGCCAATTCCACAAGAAGAGCCTTAGCGAAAGGCTTCTTGAAGGGAAAGATGTAACTCTGTGAGATGAATTAACAGAACACAGAGCAGTTTCTCCGAAAGCTTCTTTCCAGTTTTGAACGAAGATATTTCCTTTTTCACCATAGCCCTCTATGGGCTTCCAAATATCCCTTTGCCAATTCCACAAGAACAGCCTTAGCGAAAGGCTTCTTGAAGGGAAAGATGTAACTCTGTGAGATGAATTAACAGAACACAGAGCAGTTTCTCAGAAAGCTTCTTTCCAGTTTTGAACGGAAGATATTTCCTTTTTCACCATAGCCCTCTATGGGCTTCCAAATATCCCTTTGCCAATTCCACAAGAACAGCCTTAGCGAAAGGCTTCTTGAAGGGAAAGATGTAACTCTGTGAGATGAATTAACAGAACACAGAGCAGTTTCTCCGAAAGCTTCTTTCCAGTTTTGAACGGAAGTTATTTCCTTTTTCACCATAGCCCTCTATGGGCTTCCAAATATCCCTTTGCCAATTCCACAAGAACAGCCTTAGCGAAAGGCTTCTTGAAGGGAAAGATGTAACTCTGTGAGATGAATTAACAGAACACAGAGCAGTTTCTCAGAAAGCTTCTTTCCAGTTTTGAACGGAAGATATTTCCTTTTTCACCATAGCCCTCTATGGGGTTCCAAATATCCCTTTGCCAATTCCACAAGAAGAGCCTTAGCGAAAGGCTTCTTGAAGGGAAAGATGTAACTCTGTGAGATGAATTAACAGAACACAGAGCAGTTTCTCCGAAAGCTTCTTTCCAGTTTTGAACGGAAGTTATTTCCTTTTTCACCATAGCCCTCTATGGGCTTCCAAATATCCCTTTGCCAATTACACAAGAACAGCCTTAGAGAAAGGCTTCTTGAAGGGAAAGATGTAACTCTGTGAGATGAATTAACAGAACACAGAGCCGTTTCTCAGAAAGCTTCTTTCCAGTTTTGAACGAAGATATTTCCTTTTTCACCATAGCCCTCTATGGGCTTCCAAATATCCCTTTGCCAATTCCACAAGAACAGCCTTAGCGAAAGGCTTCTTGAAGGGAAAGATGTAACTCTGTGAGATGAATTAACAGAACACAGAGCCGTTTCTCAGAAAGCTTCTTTCCAGTTTTGAACGGAAGATATTTCCTTTTTCACCATAGCCCTCTATGGGCTTCCAAATATCCCTTTGCCAATTCCACAAGAACAGCCTTAGCGAAAGGCTTCTTGAAGGGAAAGATGTAACTCTGTGAGATGAGTTAACAGAACACAGAGCAGTTTCTCAGAAAGCTTCTTTCCAGTTTTGAACGGAAGATATTCCCTTTTTCACCATAGCCCTCTATGGGCTTCCAAATATCCCTTTGCCAATTCCACAAGAACAGCCTTAGCGAAAGGCTTCTTGAAGGGATAGATGTAACTCTGTGAGATGAATTAACAGAACACAGAGCCGTTTCTCAGAAAGCTTCTTTCCAGTTTTGAACGGAAGATATTTCCTTTTTCACCATAGCCCTCTATGGGCTTCCAAATATCCCTTTGCCAATTCCACAAGAACAGCCTTAGCGAAAGGCTTCTTGAAGGGAAAGATGTAACTCTGTGAGATGAGTTAACAGAACACAGAGCAGTTTCTCAGAAAGCTTCTTTCCAGTTTTCAACGGAAGATATTTCCTTTTTCACCTTAGCCCTCTATGGGCTTCCAAATATCCCTTTGCCAATTCCACAAGAACAGCCTTAGCGAAAGGTTTCTTGAAGGGATAGATGTAACTCTGTGAGATGAATTAACAGAACACAGAGCAGTTTCTCAGAAAGCTTCTTTCCAGTTTTGAACGGAAGATATTTCCTTTTTCACCATAGCCCTCTATGGGCTTCCAAATATCCCTTTGCCAATTCCACAAGAACAGCCTTAGCGAAAGGCTTCTTGAAGGGAAAGATGTAACTCTGTGAGATGAATTAACAGAACACAGAGCAGTTTCTCAGAAAGCTTCTTTCCAGTTTTGAACGGAAGATATTTCCTTTTTCACCATAGCCCTCTATGGGCTTCCAAATATCCCTTTGCCCATTCCACAAGAACAGCCTTAGCGAAAGGCTTCTTGAAGGGAAAGATGTAACTCTGTGAGATGAATTAACAGAACACAGAGCAGTTTCTCAGAAAGCTTCTTTCCAGTTTTGAACGGAAGATATTTCCTTTTTCACCATAGCCCTCTATGGGATTCCAAATATCCCTTTGCCAATTCCACAAGAACAGCCTTAGCGAAGGGCTTCTTGAAGGGAAAGATGTAACTCTGTGAGATGAATTAACAGAACACAGAGCAGTTTCTCCGAAAGCTTCTTTCCAGTTTTGAACGGATGTTATTTCCTTTTTCACCATAGCCCTCTAAGGGCTTCCAAATATCCCTTTGCCAATTCCACAAGAACAGCCTTAGCGAAAGGCTTCTTGAAGGGAAAGATGTAACTCTGTGAGATGAATTAACAGAACACAGAGCAGTTTCTCAGAAAGCTTCTTTCCAGTTTTGAACGGAAGATATTTCCTTTTTCACCATAGCCCTCTATGGGCTTCCAAATATCCCTTTGCCAATTCCACAAGAACAGCCTTAGCGAAAGGCTTCTTGAAGGGAAAGATGTAACTCTGTGAGATGAATTAACAGAACACAGAGCACTTTCTCACAAAGCTTCTTTCCAGTTTTGAACGGAACATATTTCCTTTTACACCATAGCCCTCTATGGGCTTCCAAATATCCCTTTGCCAATTCCACAAGAACAGCCTTAGCGAAAGGCTTCTTGAAGGGAAAGATGTAACTCTGTGAGATGAATTAACAGAACACAGAGCCGTTTCTCAGAAAGCTTCTTTCCAGTTTTGAAGGGAAGATATTTCCTTTTTCACCATAGCCCTCTTTGGGCTTCCAAATATCCCTTTGCCAATTCCACAAGAACAGCCTTAGCGAAAGGCTTCTTGAAGGGAAAGATGTAACTCTGTGAGATGAATTAACAGAACACAGAGCAGTTTCTCAGAAAGCTTCTTTCCAGTTTTGAACGGAAGATATTTCCTTTTTCACCATAGCCCTCTATGGGCTTCCAAATATCCCTTTGCCAATTCCACAAGAACAGCCTTAGCGAAAGGCTTCTTGAAGGGAAAGACGTAACTCTGTGAGATGAATTAACAGAACACAGAGCAGTTTCTCAGAAAGCTTCTTTCCAGTTTTGAATGGAAGATATTTCCTTTTTCAGCATAGCCCTCTACGGGCTTCCAAATATCCCTTTGCCAATTCCACAAGAACAGCCTTAGCGAAAGGCTTCTTGAAGGGAAAGATGTAACTCTGTGAGATGAATTAACAGAACACAGAGCAGTTTCTCAGAAAGCTTCTTTCCAGTTTTCAAAGTAAGATATTTCCTTTTTCACCATAGCCCTCTATGGGCTTCCAAATATCCCTTTGCCAATTCCACAAGAACAGCCTTAGCGAAAGGCTTCTTGAAGGGAAAGATGTAACTCTGTGAGATGAATCAAGAGAACACAGAGCAGTTTCTCAGAAAGCTTCTTTCCACTTTTGAACGGAAGATATTTCCTTTTTCACCATAGCCCTCTATGGGCTTCCAAATATCCCTTTGCCAATTACACAAGAACAGCCTTAGAGAAAGGCTTCTTGAAGGGAAAGATGTAACTCTGTGAGATGAATTAACAGAACACAGAGCCGTTTCTCAGAAAGCTTCTTTCCAGTTTTGAACGAAGATATTTCCTTTTTCACCATAGCCCTCTATGGGCTTCCAAATATCCCTTTGCCAATTCCACAAGAACAGCCTTAGCGAAAGGCTTCTTGAAGGGAAAGATGTAACTCTGTGAGATGAATTAACAGAACACAGAGCAGTTTCTCAGAAAGCTTCTTTCCAGTTTTGAACGGAAGATATTTCCTTTTTCACCATAGCCCTCTATGGGCTTCCAAATATCCCTTTGCCAATTCCACAAGAACAGCCTTAGCGGAAGGCTTCTTGAAGGGAAAGATGTAACTCTGTGAGATGAATTAACAGAACACAGAGCAGTTTCTCAGAAAGCTTCTTTCCAGTTTTGAACGGAAGATATTTCCTTTTTCACCATAGCCCTCTATGGGCTTCCAAATATCCCTTTGCCAATTCCACAAGAACAGCCTTAGCGAAAGGCTTCTTGAAGGGAAAGATGTAACTCTGTGAGATGAATTAACAGAACACAGAGCAGTTTCTCAGAAAGCTTCTTTCCAGTTTTGAACGGAAGATATTTCCTTTTTCACCATAGCCCTCTATGGGGTTCCAAATATCCCTTTGCCAATTCCACAAGAAGAGCCTTAGCGAAAGGCTTCTTGAAGGGAAAGATGTAACTCTGTGAGATGAATTTACAGAACACAGAGCAGTTTCTCCGAAAGCTTCTTTCCAGTTTTGAACGGAAGTTATTTCCTTTTTCACCATAGCCCTCTATGGGCTTCCAAATATCTCTTTGCCAATTACACAAGAACAGCCTTAGAGAAAGGCTTCTTGAAGGGAAAGATGTAACTCTGTGAGATGAATTAACAGAACACAGAGCCGTTTCTCAGAAAGCTTCTTTCCAGTTTTGAACGAAGATATTTCCTTTTTCACCATAGCCCTCTATGGGCTTCCAAATATCCCTTTGCCAATTCCACAAGAACAGCCTTAGCGAAAGGCTTCTTGAAGGGAAAGATGTAACTCTGTGAGATGAATTAACAGAACACAGAGCCGTTTCTCAGAAAGCTTCTTTCCAGTTTTGAACGGAAGATATTTCCTTTTTCACCATAGCCCTCTATGGGCTTCCAAATATCCCTTTGCCAATTCCACAAGAACAGCCTTAGCGAAAGGCTTCTTGAAGGGAAAGATGTAACTCTGTGAGATGAGTTAACAGAACACAGAGCAGTTTCTCAGAAAGCTTCTTTCCAGTTTTCAACGGAAGATATTTCCTTTTTCACCTTAGCCCTCTATGGGCTTCCAAATATCCCTTTGCCAATTCCACAAGAACAGCTTTAGCGAAAGGATTCTTGAAGGGATAGATGTAACTCTGTGAGATGAATTAACAGAACACAGAGCAGTTTCTCAGAAAGCTTCTTTCCAGTTTTGAACGGAAGATATTTCCTTTTTCACCATAGCCCTCTATGGGCTTCCAAATATCCCTTTGCCAATTCCACAAGAACAGCCTTAGCGAAAGGCTTCTTGAAGGGAAAGATGTAACTCTGTGAGATGAATTAACAGAACACAGAGCAGTTTCTCCGAAAGCTTCTTTCCAGGTTTGAACGGATGTTATTTCCTTTTTCACCATAGCCCTCTAAGGGCTTCCAAATATCCCTTTGCCAATTCCACAAGAACAGCCTTAGCGAAAGGCTTCTTGAAGGGAAAGATGTAACTCTGTGAGATGAATTAACAGAACACAGAGCAGTTTCTCAGAAAGCTTCTTTCCAGTTTTGAAGGGAAGATATTTCCTTTTTCACCATAGCCCTCTTTGGGCTTCCAAATATCCCTTTGCCAATTCCACAAGAACAGCCTTAGCGAAAGTCTTCTTGAAGGGAGAGATGTAACTCTGTGAGATGAATGAACAGAACACAGAGCAGTTTCTCAGAAACTTCTTTCCAGTTTTGAACGGAAGATATTTCCTTTTTCACCATAGCCCTCTATGGGCTTCCAAATATCCCTTTGCCAATTCCACAAGAACAGCCTTAGCGAAAGGCTTCTTGAAGGGAAAGATGTAACTCTGTGAGATGAATTAACAGAACACAGAGCAGTTTCTCAGAAAGCTTCTTTCCAGTTTTGAACGGAAGATATTTCCTTTTTCACCATAGCCCTCTATGGGCTTCCAAATATCCCTTTGCCAATTCCACAAGAACAGCCTTAGCGAAAGGCTTCTTGAAGGGAAAGATGTAACTCTGTGAGATGAATTAACAGAACACAGAGCAGTTTCTCAGAAAGCTTCTTTCCAGTTTTGAACGGAAGATATTTCCTTTTTCACCATAGCCCTCTATGGGTTTCCAAATATCCCTTTGCCAATTCCACAAGAACAGCCTTAGCGAACGGCTTCTTGAAGGGAAAGATGTAACTCTGTGAGATGAATTAACAGAACACAGAGCAGTTTCTCAGAAAGCTTCTTTCCAGTTTTGAACGGAAGTTATTTCCTTTTTCACCATAGCCCTCTATGGGCTTCCAAATATCCCTTTGCCCATTACACAAGAACAGCCTTAGAGAAAGGCTTCTTGAAGGGAAAGATGTAACTCTGTGAGATGAATTAACAGAACACAGAGCCGTTTCTCAGAAAGCTTCTTTCCAGTTTTGAGCGAAGATATTTCCTTTTTCACCATAGCCCTCTATGGGCTTCCAAATATCCCTTTGCCAATTCCACAAGAACAGCCTTAGCGAAAGGCTTCTTGAAGGGAAAGATGTAACTCTGTGAGATGAATTAACAGAACACAGAGCAGTTTCTCAGAAAGCTTCTTTCCAGTTTTGAACGGAAGATATTTCCTTTTTCACCATAGCCCTCTATGGGCTTCCAAATATCCCTTTGCCAATTCCACAAGAACAGCCTTAGCGAAAGGTTTCTTGAAGGGAAAGACGTAACTCTGTGAGATGAATTAACAGAACACAGAGCAGTTTCTCAGAAAGCTTCTTTCCAGTTTTGAATGGAAGATATTTCCTTTTTCACCATAGCCCTCTATGGGCTTCCAAATATCCCTTTGCCAATTCCACAAGAACAGCCTTAGCGAAAGGCTTCTTGAAGGGAAAGATGTAACTCTGTGAGATGAATTAACAGAACACAGAGCAGTTTCTCAGAAAGCTTCTTTCCAGTTTTCAAAGTAAGATATTTCCTTTTTCACCATAGCCCTCTATGGGCTTCCAAATATCCCTTTGCCAATTCCACAAGAACAGCCTTAGCGAAAGGCTTCTTGAAGGGAAAGATGTAACTCTGTGAGATGAATCAAGAGAACACAGAGCAGTTTCTCAGAAAGCTTCTTTCCACTTTTGAACGGAAGATATTTCCTTTTTCACCATAGCCCTCTATGGGCTTCCAAATATCCCTTTGCCAATTTCACAAGAACAGACTTAGAGAAAGGCTTCTTGAAGAGAAAGATGTAACTCTGTGAGATGAATTAACAGAACACAGAGCCGTTTCTCAGAAAGCTTCTTTCCAGTTTTGAACGAAGATATTTCCTTTTTCACCATAGCCCTCTATGGGCTTCCAAATATCCCTTTGCCAATTCCACAAGAACAGCCTTAGCGAAAGGCTTCTTGAAGGGAAAGATGTAACTCTGTGAGATGAATTAACAGAACACAGAGCAGTTTCTCAGAAAGCTTCTTTCCAGTTTTGAAAGGAAGATATTTCCTTTTTCACCATAGCCCTCTATGGGCTTCCAAATATCCCTTTGCCAATTCCACAAGAACAGCCTTAGCGAAAGGCTTCTTGAAGGGAAAGATGTAACTCTGTGAGATGAATTAACAGAACACAGAGCAGTTTCTCCGAAAGCTTCTTTCCAGTTTTGAACGGAAGTTATTTCCTTTTTCACCATAGCCCTCTATGGGCTTCCAAATATCCCTTTGCCAATTCCACAAGAACAGCCTTAGCGAAAGGCTTCTTGAAGGGAAAGATGTAACTCTGTGAGATGAATTAACAGAACACAGAGCAGTTTCTCAGAAAGCTTCTTTCCAGTTTTGAACGGAAGATATTTCCTTTTTCACCATAGCCCTCTATGGGGTTCCAAATATCCCTTTGCCAATTCCACAAGAAGAGCCTTAGCGAAAGGCTTCTTGAAGGGAAAGATGTAACTCTGTGAGATGAATTAACAGAACACAGAGCAGTTTCTCCGAAAGCTTCTTTCCAGTTTTGAACGAAGATATTTCCTTTTTCACCATAGCCCTCTATGGGCTTCCAAATATCCCTTTGCCAATTCCACAAGAACAGCCTTAGCGAAAGGCTTCTTGAAGGGAAAGATGTAACTCTGTGAGATGAATTAACAGAACACAGAGCAGTTTCTCAGAAAGCTTCTTTCCAGTTTTGAACGGAAGATATTTCCTTTTTCACCATAGCCCTCTATGGGCTTCCAAATATCCCTTTGCCAATTCCACAAGAACAGCCTTAGCGAAAGGCTTCTTGAAGGGAAAGATGTAACTCTGTGAGATGAATTAACAGAACACAGAGCAGTTTCTCCGAAAGCTTCTTTCCAGTTTTGAACGGAAGTTATTTCCTTTTTCACCATAGCCCTCTATGGGCTTCCAAATATCCCTTTGCCAATTCCACAAGAACAGCCTTAGCGAAAGGCTTCTTGAAGGGAAAGATGTAACTCTGTGAGATGAATTAACAGAACACAGAGCAGTTTCTCAGAAAGCTTCTTTCCAGTTTTGAACGGAAGATATTTCCTTTTTCACCATAGCCCTCTATGGGGTTCCAAATATCCCTTTGCCAATTCCACAAGAAGAGCCTTAGCGAAAGGCTTCTTGAAGGGAAAGATGTAACTCTGTGAGATGAATTAACAGAACACAGAGCAGTTTCTCCGAAAGCTTCTTTCCAGTTTTGAACGGAAGTTATTTCCTTTTTCACCATAGCCCTCTATGGGCTTCCAAATATCCCTTTGCCAATTACACAAGAACAGCCTTAGAGAAAGGCTTCTTGAAGGGAAAGATGTAACTCTGTGAGATGAATTAACAGAACACAGAGCCGTTTCTCAGAAAGCTTCTTTCCAGTTTTGAACGAAGATATTTCCTTTTTCACCATAGCCCTCTATGGGCTTCCAAATATCCCTTTGCCAATTCCACAAGAACAGCCTTAGCGAAAGGCTTCTTGAAGGGAAAGATGTAACTCTGTGAGATGAATTAACAGAACACAGAGCCGTTTCTCAGAAAGCTTCTTTCCAGTTTTGAACGGAAGATATTTCCTTTTTCACCATAGCCCTCTATGGGCTTCCAAATATCCCTTTGCCAATTCCACAAGAACAGCCTTAGCGAAAGGCTTCTTGAAGGGAAAGATGTAACTCTGTGAGATGAGTTAACAGAACACAGAGCAGTTTCTCAGAAAGCTTCTTTCCAGTTTTGAACGGAAGATATTCCCTTTTTCACCATAGCCCTCTATGGGCTTCCAAATATCCCTTTGCCAATTCCACAAGAACAGCCTTAGCGAAAGGCTTCTTGAAGGGATAGATGTAACTCTGTGAGATGAATTAACAGAACACAGAGCCGTTTCTCAGAAAGCTTCTTTCCAGTTTTGAACGGAAGATATTTCCTTTTTCACCATAGCCCTCTATGGGCTTCCAAATATCCCTTTGCCAATTCCACAAGAACAGCCTTAGCGAAAGGCTTCTTGAAGGGAAAGATGTAACTCTGTGAGATGAGTTAACAGAACACAGAGCAGTTTCTCAGAAAGCTTCTTTCCAGTTTTCAACGGAAGATATTTCCTTTTTCACCTTAGCCCTCTATGGGCTTCCAAATATCCCTTTGCCAATTCCACAAGAACAGCCTTAGCGAAAGGTTTCTTGAAGGGATAGATGTAACTCTGTGAGATGAATTAACAGAACACAGAGCAGTTTCTCAGAAAGCTTCTTTCCAGTTTTGAACGGAAGATATTTCCTTTTTCACCATAGCCCTCTATGGGCTTCCAAATATCCCTTTGCCAATTCCACAAGAACAGCCTTAGCGAAAGGCTTCTTGAAGGGAAAGATGTAACTCTGTGAGATGAATTAACAGAACACAGAGCAGTTTCTCAGAAAGCTTCTTTCCAGTTTTGAACGGAAGATATTTCCTTTTTCACCATAGCCCTCTATGGGCTTCCAAATATCCCTTTGCCCATTCCACAAGAACAGCCTTAGCGAAAGGCTTCTTGAAGGGAAAGATGTAACTCTGTGAGATGAATTAACAGAACACAGAGCAGTTTCTCAGAAAGCTTCTTTCCAGTTTTGAACGGAAGATATTTCCTTTTTCACCATAGCCCTCTATGGGATTCCAAATATCCCTTTGCCAATTCCACAAGAACAGCCTTAGCGAAGGGCTTCTTGAAGGGAAAGATGTAACTCTGTGAGATGAATTAACAGAACACAGAGCAGTTTCTCCGAAAGCTTCTTTCCAGTTTTGAACGGATGTTATTTCCTTTTTCACCATAGCCCTCTAAGGGCTTCCAAATATCCCTTTGCCAATTCCACAAGAACAGCCTTAGCGAAAGGCTTCTTGAAGGGAAAGATGTAACTCTGTGAGATGAATTAACAGAACACAGAGCAGTTTCTCAGAAAGCTTCTTTCCAGTTTTGAACGGAAGATATTTCCTTTTTCACCATAGCCCTCTATGGGCTTCCAAATATCCCTTTGCCAATTCCACAAGAACAGCCTTAGCGAAAGGCTTCTTGAAGGGAAAGATGTAACTCTGTGAGATGAATTAACAGAACACAGAGCACTTTCTCACAAAGCTTCTTTCCAGTTTTGAACGGAACATATTTCCTTTTACACCATAGCCCTCTATGGGCTTCCAAATATCCCTTTGCCAATTCCACAAGAACAGCCTTAGCGAAAGGCTTCTTGAAGGGAAAGATGTAACTCTGTGAGATGAATTAACAGAACACAGAGCCGTTTCTCAGAAAGCTTCTTTCCAGTTTTGAAGGGAAGATATTTCCTTTTTCACCATAGCCCTCTTTGGGCTTCCAAATATCCCTTTGCCAATTCCACAAGAACAGCCTTAGCGAAAGGCTTCTTGAAGGGAAAGATGTAACTCTGTGAGATGAATGAACAGAACACAGAGCAGTTTCTCAGAAACTTCTTTCCAGTTTTGAACGGAAGATATTTCCTTTTTCACCATAGCCCTCTATGGGCTTCCAAATATCCCTTTGCCAATTCCACAAGAACAGACTTAGCGAAAGGCTTCTTGAAGGGAAAGATGTAACTCTGTGAGATGAATTAACAGAACACAGAGCAGTTTCTCAGAAAGCTTCTTTCCAGTTTTCAACGGAAGATATTTCCTTTTTCACCATAGCCCTCTATGGGCTTCCAAATATCCCTTTGCCAATTCCACAAGAACAGCCTTAGCGAAAGGCTTCTTGAAGGGAAAGATGTAACTCTGTGAGATGAATTAACAGAACACAGAGCAGTTTCTCAGAAAGCTTCTTTCCAGTTTTGAACGGAAGATATTTCCTTTTTCACCATAGCCCTCTATGGGTTTCCAAATATCCCTTTGCCAATTCCACAAGAACAGCCTTAGCGAAAGGCTTCTTGAAGGGAAAGATGTAACTCTGTGAGATGAATTAACAGAACACAGAGCAGTTTATCAGAAAGCTTCTTTCCAGTTTTGAACGGAAGATATTTCCTTTTTCACCATAGCCCTCTATGGGGTTCCAAATATCCCTTTGCCAATTCCACAAGAACAGCCTTAGCGAAAGGCTTCTTGAAGGGAAAGATGTAACTCTGTGAGATGAATTAACAGAACACAGAGCAGTTTCTCAGAAAGCTTCTTTCCAGTTTTGAACGGAAGTTATTTAATTTTTCACCATAGCCCTCTATGGGCTTCCAAATATCCCTTTGCCAATTACACAAGAACAGTCTTAGAGAAAGGCTTCTTGAAGGGAAAGATGTAACTCTGTGAGATGAATTAACAGAACACAGAGCCGTTTCTCAGAAAGCTTCTTTCCAGTTTTGAACGAAGATATTTCCTTTTTCACCATAGCCCTCTATGGGTTTCCAAATATCCCTTTGCCAATTCCACAAGAACAGCCTTAGCGAAAGGCTTCTTGAAGGGAAAGACGTAACTCTGTGAGATGAATTAACAGAACACAGAGCAGTTTCTCAGAAAGCTTCTTTCCAGTTTTGAACGGAAGATATTTCCTTTTTCACCATAGCCCTCTATGGGCTTCCAAATATCCCTTTGCCAATTCCACAAGAACAGCCTTAGCGAAAGGCTTCTTGAAGGGAAAGACGTAACTCTGTGAGATGAATTAACAGAACACAGAGCAGTTTCTCAGAAAGCTTCTTTCCAGTTTTGAATGGAAGATATTTCCTTTTTCACCATAGCCCTCTATGGGCTTCCAAATATCACTTTGCCAATTCCACAAGAACAGCCTTAGCGAAAGGCTTCTTGAAGGGAAAGATGTAACTCTGTGAGATGAATTAACAGAACACAGAGCAGTTTCTCAGAAAGCTTCTTTCCAGTTTTCAAAGGAAGATATTTCCTTTTTCACCATAGCCCTCTATGGGCTTCCAAATATCCCTTTGCCAATTCCACAAGAACAGCCTTAGCGAAAGGCTTCTTGAAGGGAAAGATGTAACTCTGTGAGATGAATGAAGAGAACACAGAGCAGTTTCTCAGAAAGCTTCTTTCCACTTTTGAACGGAAGATATTTCCTTTTTCACCATAGCCCTCTATGGGCTTCCAAATATACCTTTGCCAATTACACAAGAACAGCCTTAGAGAAAGGCTTCTTGAAGGGAAAGATGTAACTCTGTGAGATGAATTAACAGAACACAGAGCAGTTTCTCAGAAAGCTTCTTTCCAGTTTTGAACGAAGATATTTCCTTTTTCACCATAGCCCTCTATGGGCTTCCAAATATCCCTTTGCCAATTCCACAAGAACAGCCTTAGCGAAAGGCTTCTTGAAGGGAAAGATGTAACTCTGTGAGATGAATTAACAGAACACAGAGCCGTTTCTCAGAAAGCTTCTTTCCAGTTTTGAACGGAAGATATTTCCTTTTTCACCATAGCCCTCTATGGGCTTCCAAATATCCCTTTGCCAATTCCACAAGAACAGCCTTAGCGAAAGACTTCTTGAAGGGAAAGATGTAACTCTGTGAGATGAGTTAAAGGAACACAGAGCAGTTTCTCAGAAAGCTTCTTTCCAGTTTTCAACGGAAGATATTTCCTTTTTCACCATAGCCCTCTATGGGCTTCCAAATATCCCTTTGCCAATTCCACAAGAACAGCCTTAGCGAAAGGCTTCTTGAAGGGATAGATGTAACTCTGTGAGATGAATTAACAGAACACAGAGCAGTTTCTCAGAAAGCTTCTTTCCAGTTTTCAACGGAAGATATTTCCTTTTTCACCATAGCCCTCTATGGGCTTCCAAATATCCCTTTGCCAATTCCACAAGAACAGCCTTAGCGAAAGGCTTCTTGAAGGGAAAGATGTAACTCTGTGAGATGAATTAACAGAACACAGAGCAGTTTCTCAGAAAACTTCTTTCCAGTTTTGAACGGAAGATATTTCCTTTTTCACCATAGCCCTCTATGGGTTTCCAAATATCCCTTTGCCAATTCCACAAGAACAGCCTTAGTGAAAGGATTCTTGAAGGGAAAGATGTAACTCTGTGAGATGAATTAACAGAACACAGAGCAGTTTCTCAGAAAGCTTCTTTCCAGTTTTGAACGGAAGATATTTCCTTTTTCACCATAGCCCTCTATGGGCTTCCAAATATCCCTTTGCCAATTCCACAAGAACAGCCTTAGCGAAAGGCTTCTTGAAGGGAAAGATGTAACTCTGTGAGATGAATTAACAGAACACAGAGCAGTTTCTCAGAAAGCTTCTTTCCAGTTTTGAACGGAAGATATTTCCTTTTTCTCCATAGCCCTCTATGGGCTTCCAAATATCCCTTTGCCAATTCCACAGGAACAGCCTTAGCGAAAGGCTTCTTGAAGGGAAAGATGTAACTCTGTGAGATGAATTAACAGAACACAGAGCAGTTTCTCGGAAAGCTTCTTTCCAGTTTTCAAAGGAAGATATTTCCTTTTTCACCATAGCCCTCTATGGGCTTCCAAATATCCCTTTGCCAATTCCACAAGAACAGCCTTAGCGAAAGGCTTCTTGAAGGGAAAGATGTAACTCTGTGAGATGAATTAACAGAACACAGAGCAGTTTCTCAGAAAGCTTCTTTCCACTTTTGAACGGAAGATATTTCCTTTTTCACCATAGCCCTCTATGGGCTTCCAAATATCCCTTTGCCAATTACACAAGAACAGCCTTAGAGAAAGGCTTCTTGAAGGGAAAGATGTAACTCTGTGAGATGAATTAACAGAACACAGAGCCGTTTCTCAGAAAGCTTCTTTCCAGTTTTGAACGAAGATATTTCCTTTTTCACCATAGCCCTCTATGGGCTTCCAAATATCCCTTTGCCAATTCCACAAGAACAGCCTTAGCGAAAGGCTTCTTGAAGGGAAAGATGTAACTCTGTGAGATGAATTAACAGAACACAGAGCCGTTTCTCAGAAAGCTTCTTTCCAGTTTTGAACGGAAGATATTTCCTTTTTCACCATAGCCCTCTATGGGCTTCCAAATATCCCTTTGCCAATTCCACAAGAACAGCCTTAGCGAAAGACTTCTTGAAGGGAAAGATGTAACTCTGTGAGATGAGTTAAAGGAACACAGAGCAGTTTCTCAGAAAGCTTCTTTCCAGTTTTCAACGGAAGATATTTCCTTTTTCACCATAGCCCTCTATGGGCTTCCAAATATCCCTTTGCCAATTCCACAAGAACAGCCTTAGCGAAAGGCTTCTTGAAGGGAAAGATGTAACTCTGTGAGATGAATTAACAGAACACAGAGCAGTTTCTCAGAAAGCTTCTTTCCAGTTTTGAACGGAAGATATTTCCTTTTTCACCATAGCCCTCTATGGGCTTCCAAATATCCCTTTGCCAATTCCACAAGAACAGCCTTAGCGAAAGGCTTCTTGAAGGGAAAGATGTAACTCTGTGAGATGAATTAACAGAACACAGAGCAGTTTCTCAGAAAACTTCTTTCCAGTTTTGAACGGAAGATATTTCCTTTTTCACCATAGCCCTCTATGGGTTTCCAAATATCCCTTTGCCAATTCCACAAGAACAGCCTTAGCGAAAGGATTCTTGAAGGGAAAGATGTAACTCTGTGAGATGAATTAACAGAACACAGAGCAGTTTCTCAGAAAGCTTCTTTCCAGTTTTGAACGGAAGATATTTCCTTTTTCACCATAGCCCTCTATGGGCTTCCAAATATCCCTTTGCCAATTCCACAAGAACAGCCTTAGCGAAAGGCTTCTTGAAGGGAAAGATGTAACTCTGTGAGATGAATTAACAGAACACAGAGCAGTTTCTCAGAAAGCTTCTTTCCAGTTTTGAACGGAAGATATTTCCTTTTTCACCATAGCCCTCTATGGGCTTCCAAATATCCCTTTGCCAATTCCACAAGAACAGCCTTAGCGAAAGGCTTCTTGAAGGGAAAGATGTAACTCTGTGAGATGAATTAACAGAACACAGAGCAGTTTCTCAGAAAGCTTCTTTCCAGTTTTGAACGGAAGATATTTCCTTTTTCTCCATAGCCCTCTATGGGCTTCCAAATATCCCTTTGCCAATTCCACAGGAACAGCCTTAGGCAAAGGCTTCTTGAAGGGAAAGATGTAACTCTGTGAGATGAATTAACAGAACACAGAGCAGTTTCTCCGAAAGCTTCTTTCCAGTTTTGAACGGATGTTATTTCCTTTTTCACCATAGCCCTCTATGGGCTTCCAAATATCCCTTTGCCAATTCCACAAGAACAGCCTTAGCGAAAGGCTTCTTGAAGGGAAAGATGTAACTCTGTGAGATGAATTAACAGAACACAGAGCCGTTTCTCAGAAAGCTTCTTTCCAGTTTTGAACGGAAGATATTTCCTTTTTCACCATAGCCCTCTATGGGCTTCCAAATATCCCTTTGCCAATTCCAGAAGAACAGCCTTAGCGACAGGCTTCTTGAAGGGAAAGATGTAACTCTGTGAGATGAATTAACAGATCACAGAGCAGTTTCTCAGAAAGCTTCTTTCCAGTTTTGAACGGAAGATATTTCCTTTTTCTCCATAGCCCTCTATGGGCTTCCAAATATCAATTTGCCAATTCCACAAGAACAGCCTTAGGCAAAGGCTTCTTGAAGGGAAAGATGTAAGTCTGTGAGATGAATTAACAGAACACAGAGCAGTTTCTCCGAAAGCTTCTTTCCAGTTTTGAACGGATGTTATTTCCTTTTTCACCATAGCCCTCTATGGGCTTCCAAATATCCCTTTGCCAATTCCACAAGAACAGCCTTAGAGAAAGGCTTCTTGAAGGGAAAGAGGTAACTCTGTGAGATGAATTAACAGAACACAGAGCCGTTTCTCAGAAAGCTTCTTTCCAGTTTTGAACGGAAGATATTTCCTTTTTCACCATAGCCCTCTATGGGCTTCCAAATATCCCTTTGCCAATTCCACAAGAACAGCCTTAGCGAAAGGCTTCTTGAAGGGAAAGATGTAACTCTGTGAGATGAATTAACAGAACACAGAGCCGTTTCTCAGAAAGCTTCTTTCCAGTTTTGAACGGAAGATATTTCCTTTTTCACCATAGCCCTCTATGGGCTTCCAAATATGCCTTTGCCAATTCCACAAGAACAGCCTTAGCGAAAGGCTTCTTGAAGGGAAAGATGTAACTCTGTGAGATGAATTAACAGAACACAGAGCAGTTTCTCAGAAAGCTTCTTTCCAGTTTTGAACGGAAGATATTTCCTTTTTCACCATAGCCCTCTATGGGCTTCCAAATATCCCTTTGCCAATTCCACAAGAACAGCCTTAGCGAAAGGCTTCTTGAAGGGAAAGATGTAACTCTGTGAGATGAATTAACAGAACACAGAGCAGTTTCTCAGAAAGCTTCTTTCCAGTTTTCAACGGAAGATATTTCCTTTTTCACCGTAGCCCTCTATGGGGTTCCAAATATCCCTTTGCCAATTCCACAAGAACAGCCTTAGCGAAAGGCTTCTTGAAGGGAAAGATGTAACTCTGTGAGATGAATTAACAGAACACAGAGCAGTTTCTCCGAAAGCTTCTTTCCAGTTTTGAACGGAAGTTATTTCCTTTTTCACCATAGCCCTCTATGGGCTTCCAAATATCCCTTTGCCCATTACACAAGAACAGCCTTAGAGAAAGGCTTCTTGAAGGGAAAGATGTAACTCTGTGAGATGAATTAACAGAACACAGAGCCGTTTCTCAGAAAGCTTCTTTCCAGTTTTGAGCGAAGATATTTCCTTTTTCACCATAGCCCTCTATGGGCTTCCAAATATCCCTTTGCCAATTCCACAAGAACAGCCTTAGCGAAAGGCTTCTTGAAGGGAAAGATGTAACTCTGTGAGATGAATTAACAGAACACAGAGCAGTTTCTCAGAAAGCTTCTTTCCAGTTTTGAACGGAAGATATTTCCTTTTTCACCATAGCCCTCTATGGGCTTCCAAATATCCCTTTGCCAATTCCACAAGAACAGCCTTAGCGAAAGGCTTCTTGAAGGGAAAGATGTAACTCTGTGAGATGAATTAACAGAACACAGAGCAGTTTCTCAGAAAACTTCTTTCCAGTTTTGAACGGAAGATATTTCCTTTTTCACCATAGCCCTCTATGGGTTTCCAAATATCCCTTTGCCAATTCCACAAGAACAGCCTTAGTGAAAGGATTCTTGAAGGGAAAGATGTAACTCTGTGAGATGAATTAACAGAACACAGAGCAGTTTCTCAGAAAGCTTCTTTCCAGTTTTGAACGGAAGATATTTCCTTTTTCACCATAGCCCTCTATGGGCTTCCAAATATCCCTTTGCCAATTCCACAAGAACAGCCTTAGCGAAAGGCTTCTTGAAGGGAAAGATGTAACTCTGTGAGATGAATTAACAGAACACAGAGCAGTTTCTCAGAAAGCTTCTTTCCAGTTTTGAACGGAAGATATTTCCTTTTTCACCATAGCCCTCTATGGGCTTCCAAATATCCCTTTGCCAATTCCACAAGAACAGCCTTAGCGAAAGGCTTCTTGAAGGGAAAGATGTAACTCTGTGAGATGAATTAACAGAACACAGAGCAGTTTCTCAGAAAGCTTCTTTCCAGTTTTGAACGGAAGATATTTCCTTTTTCTCCATAGCCCTCTATGGGCTTCCAAATATCCCTTTGCCAATTCCACAGGAACAGCCTTAGCGAAAGGCTTCTTGAAGGGAAAGATGTAACTCTGTGAGATGAATTAACAGAACACAGAGCAGTTTCTCGGAAAGCTTCTTTCCAGTTTTCAAAGGAAGATATTTCCTTTTTCACCATAGCCCTCTATGGGCTTCCAAATATCCCTTTGCCAATTCCACAAGAACAGCCTTAGCGAAAGGCTTCTTGAAGGGAAAGATGTAACTCTGTGAGATGAATTAACAGAACACAGAGCAGTTTCTCAGAAAGCTTCTTTCCACTTTTGAACGGAAGATATTTCCTTTTTCACCATAGCCCTCTATGGGCTTCCAAATATCCCTTTGCCAATTACACAAGAACAGCCTTAGAGAAAGGCTTCTTGAAGGGAAAGATGTAACTCTGTGAGATGAATTAACAGAACACAGAGCCGTTTCTCAGAAAGCTTCTTTCCAGTTTTGAACGAAGATATTTCCTTTTTCACCATAGCCCTCTATGGGCTTCCAAATATCCCTTTGCCAATTCCACAAGAACAGCCTTAGCGAAAGGCTTCTTGAAGGGAAAGATGTAACTCTGTGAGATGAATTAACAGAACACAGAGCCGTTTCTCAGAAAGCTTCTTTCCAGTTTTGAACGGAAGATATTTCCTTTTTCACCATAGCCCTCTATGGGCTTCCAAATATCCCTTTGCCAATTCCACAAGAACAGCCTTAGCGAAAGACTTCTTGAAGGGAAAGATGTAACTCTGTGAGATGAGTTAAAGGAACACAGAGCAGTTTCTCAGAAAGCTTCTTTCCAGTTTTCAACGGAAGATATTTCCTTTTTCACCATAGCCCTCTATGGGCTTCCAAATATCCCTTTGCCAATTCCACAAGAACAGCCTTAGCGAAAGGCTTCTTGAAGGGAAAGATGTAACTCTGTGAGATGAATTAACAGAACACAGAGCAGTTTCTCAGAAAGCTTCTTTCCAGTTTTGAACGGAAGATATTTCCTTTTTCACCATAGCCCTCTATGGGCTTCCAAATATCCCTTTGCCAATTCCACAAGAACAGCCTTAGCGAAAGGCTTCTTGAAGGGAAAGATGTAACTCTGTGAGATGAATTAACAGAACACAGAGCAGTTTCTCAGAAAACTTCTTTCCAGTTTTGAACGGAAGATATTTCCTTTTTCACCATAGCCCTCTATGGGTTTCCAAATATCCCTTTGCCAATTCCACAAGAACAGCCTTAGCGAAAGGATTCTTGAAGGGAAAGATGTAACTCTGTGAGATGAATTAACAGAACACAGAGCAGTTTCTCAGAAAGCTTCTTTCCAGTTTTGAACGGAAGATATTTCCTTTTTCACCATAGCCCTCTATGGGCTTCCAAATATCCCTTTGCCAATTCCACAAGAACAGCCTTAGCGAAAGGCTTCTTGAAGGGAAAGATGTAACTCTGTGAGATGAATTAACAGAACACAGAGCAGTTTCTCAGAAAGCTTCTTTCCAGTTTTGAACGGAAGATATTTCCTTTTTCACCATAGCCCTCTATGGGCTTCCAAATATCCCTTTGCCAATTCCACAAGAACAGCCTTAGCGAAAGGCTTCTTGAAGGGAAAGATGTAACTCTGTGAGATGAATTAACAGAACACAGAGCAGTTTCTCAGAAAGCTTCTTTCCAGTTTTGAACGGAAGATATTTCCTTTTTCTCCATAGCCCTCTATGGGCTTCCAAATATCCCTTTGCCAATTCCACAGGAACAGCCTTAGGCAAAGGCTTCTTGAAGGTAAAGATGTAACTCTGTGAGATGAATTAACAGAACACAGAGCAGTTTCTCCGAAAGCTTCTTTCCAGTTTTGAACGGATGTTATTTCCTTTTTCACCATAGCCCTCTATGGGCTTCCAAATATCCCTTTGCCAATTCCACAAGAACAGCCTTAGCGAAAGGCTTCTTGAAGGGAAAGATGTAACTCTGTGAGATGAATTAACAGAACACAGAGCCGTTTCTCAGAAAGCTTCTTTCCAGTTTTGAACGGAAGATATTTCCTTTTTCACCATAGCCCTCTATGGGCTTCCAAATATCCCTTTGCCAATTCCAGAAGAACAGCCTTAGCGACAGGCTTCTTGAAGGGAAAGATGTAACTCTGTGAGATGAATTAACAGATCACAGAGCAGTTTCTCAGAAAGCTTCTTTCCAGTTTTGAACGGAAGATATTTCCTTTTTCTCCATAGCCCTCTATGGGCTTCCAAATATCAATTTGCCAATTCCACAAGAACAGCCTTAGGCAAAGGCTTCTTGAAGGGAAAGATGTAACTCTGTGAGATGAATTAACAGAACACAGAGCAGTTTCTCCGAAAGCTTCTTTCCAGTTTTGAACGGATGTTATTTCCTTTTTCACCATAGCCCTCTATGGGCTTCCAAATATCCCTTTGCCAATTCCACAAGAACAGCCTTAGAGAAAGGCTTCTTGAAGGGAAAGAGGTAACTCTGTGAGATGAATTAACAGAACACAGAGCCGTTTCTCAGAAAGCTTCTTTCCAGTTTTGAACGGAAGATATTTCCTTTTTCACCATAGCCCTCTATGGGCTTCCAAATATCCCTTTGCCAATTCCACAAGAACAGCCTTAGCGAAAGGCTTCTTGAAGGGAAAGATGTAACTCTGTGAGATGAATTAACAGAACACAGAGCCGTTTCTCAGAAAGCTTCTTTCCAGTTTTGAACGGAAGATATTTCCTTTTTCACCATAGCCCTCTATGGGCTTCCAAATATGCCTTTGCCAATTCCACAAGAACAGCCTTAGCGAAAGGCTTCTTGAAGGGAAAGATGTAACTCTGTGAGATGAATTAACAGAACACAGAGCAGTTTCTCAGAAAGCTTCTTTCCAGTTTTGAACGGAAGATATTTCCTTTTTCACCATAGCCCTCTATGGGCTTCCAAATATCCCTTTGCCAATTCCACAAGAACAGCCTTAGCGAAAGGCTTCTTGAAGGGAAAGATGTAACTCTGTGAGATGAATTAACAGAACACAGAGCAGTTTCTCAGAAAGCTTCTTTCCAGTTTTCAACGGAAGATATTTCCTTTTTCACCGTAGCCCTCTATGGGGTTCCAAATATCCCTTTGCCAATTCCACAAGAACAGCCTTAGCGAAAGGCTTCTTGAAGGGAAAGATGTAACTCTGTGAGATGAATTAACAGAACACAGAGCAGTTTCTCCGAAAGCTTCTTTCCAGTTTTGAACGGAAGTTATTTCCTTTTTCACCATAGCCCTCTATGGGCTTCCAAATATCCCTTTGCCCATTACACAAGAACAGCCTTAGAGAAAGGCTTCTTGAAGGGAAAGATGTAACTCTGTGAGATGAATTAACAGAACACAGAGCCGTTTCTCAGAAAGCTTCTTTCCAGTTTTGAGCGAAGATATTTCCTTTTTCACCATAGCCCTCTATGGGCTTCCAAATATCCCTTTGCCAATTCCACAAGAACAGCCTTAGCCAAAGGCTTCTTGAAGGGAAAGATGTAACTCTGTGAGATGAATTAACAGAACACAGAGCACTTTCTCAGAAAGCTTCTTTCCAGTTTTGAACGGAAGATATTTCCTTTTTCACCATAGCCCTCTATGGGCTTCCAAATATCCCTTTGCCAATTCCACAAGAACAGCCTTAGCGAAAGGCTTCTTGAAGGGAAAGATGTAACTCTGTGAGATGAATTAACAGAACACAGAGCAGTTTCTCAGAAAGCTTCTTTCCAGTTTTGAACGGAAGATATTTCCTTTTTCACCATAGCCCTCTATGGGCTTCCAAATATCCCTTTGCCAATTCCACAAGAACAGCCTTAGCGAAAGGCTTCTTGAAGGGAAAGACGTAACTCTGTGAGATGAATTAACAGAACACAGAGCAGTTTCTCAGAAAGCTTCTTTCCAATTTTGAATGGAAGATATTTCCTTTTTCACCATAGCCCTCTATGGGCTTCCAAATATCCCTTTGCCAATTCCACAAGAACAGCCTTAGCGAAAGGCTTCTTGAAGGGAAAGATGTAACTCTGTGAGATGAATTAACAGAACACAGAGCAGTTTCTCAGAAAGCTTCTTTCCAGTTTTCAAAGTAAGATATTTCCTTTTTCACCATAGCCCTCTATGGGCTTCCAAATATCCCTTTGCCAATTCCACAAGAACAGCCTTAGCGAAAGGCTTCTTGAAGGGAAAGATGTAACTCTGTGAGATGAATCAAGAGAACACAGAGCAGTTTCTCAGAAAGCTTCTTTCCACTTTTGAACGGAAGATATTTCCTTTTTCACCATAGATCTCTATGGGCTTCCAAATATCCCTTTGCCACTTACACAAGAACAGCCTTAGAGAAAGGCTTCTTGAAGGGAAAGATGTAACTCTGTGAGATGAATTAACAGAACACAGAGCCGTTTCTCAGAAAGCTTCTTTCCAGTTTTGAACGAAGATATTTCCTTTTTCACCATAGCCCTCTATGGGCTTCCAAATATCCCTTTGCCAATTCCACAAGAACAGCCTTAGCGAAAGGCTTCTTGAAGGGAAAGATGTAACTCTGTGAGATGAATTAACAGAACACAGAGCAGTTTCTCAGAAAGCTTCTTTCCAGTTTTGAACGGAAGATATTTCCTTTTTCACCATAGCCCTCTATGGGCTTCCAAATATCCCTTTCCCAATTCCACAAGAACAGCCTTAGCGAAAGGCTTCTTGAAGGGAAAGGTGTAACTCTGTGAGATGAATTAACAGAACACAGAGCAGTTTCTCAGAAAGCTTCTTTCCAGTTTTGAACGGAAGATATTTCCTTTTTCACCATAGCCCTCTATGGGCTTCCAAATATCCCTTTGCCAATTCCACAAGAACAGCCTTAGCGAAAGACTTCTTGAAGGGAAAGATGTAACTCTGTGAGATGAGTTAAAGGAACACAGAGCAGTTTCTCAGAAAGCTTCTTTCCAGTTTTCAACGGAAGATATTTCCTTTTTCACCATAGCCCTCTATGGGCTTCCAAATATCCCTTTGCCAATTCCACAAGAACAGCCTTAGCGAAAGGCTTCTTGAAGGGAAAGATGTAACTCTGTGAGATGAATTAACAGAACACAGAGCAGTTTCTCAGAAAGCTTCTTTCCAGTTTTGAACGGAAGATATTTCCTTTTTCACCATAGCCCTCTATGGGCTTCCAAATATCCCTTTGCCAATTCCACAAGAACAGCCTTAGCGAAAGGCTTCTTGAAGGGAAAGATGTAACTCTGTGAGATGAATTAACAGAACACAGAGCCGTTTCTCAGAAAGCTTCTTTCCAGTTTTGAACGGAAGATATTTCCTTTTTCACCATAGCCCTCTATGGGCTTCCAAATATCCCTTTGCCAATTCCACAAGAACAGCCTTAGCGAAAGGCTTCTTGAAGGGAAAGATGTAACTCTGTGAGATGAGTTAACAGAACACAGAGCAGTTTCTCAGAAAGCTTCTTTCCAGTTTTGAACGGAAGATATTCCCTTTTTCACCATAGCCCTCTATGGGCTTCCAAATATCCCTTTGCCAATTCCACAAGAACAGCCTTAGCGAAAGGCTTCTTGAAGGGATAGATGTAACTCTGTGAGATGAATTAACAGAACACAGCCGTTTCTCAGAAAGCTTCTTTCCAGTTTTGAACGGAAGATATTTCCTTTTTCACCATAGCCCTCTATGGGCTTCCAAATATCCCTTTGCCAATTCCACAAGAACAGCCTTAGCGAAAGGCTTCTTGAAGGGAAAGATGTAACTCTGTGAGATGAGTTAACAGAACACAGAGCAGTTTCTCAGAAAGCTTCTTTCCAGTTTTCAACGGAAGATATTTCCTTTTTCACCTTAGCCCTCTATGGGCTTCCAAATATCCCTTTGCCAATTCCACAAGAACAGCCTTAGCGAAAGGATTCTTGAAGGGATAGATGAAACTCTGTGAGATGAATTAACAGAACACAGAGCAGTTTCTCAGAAAGCTTCTTTCCAGTTTTGAACGGAAGATATTTCCTTTTTCACCATAGCCCTCTATGGGCTTCCAAATATCCCTTTGCCAATTCCACAAGAACAGCCTTAGCGAAAGGCTTCTTGAAGGGAAAGATGTAACTCTGTGAGATGAATTAACAGAACACAGAGCAGTTTCTCCGAAAGCTTCTTTCCAGTTTTGAACGTAAGTTATTTCCTTTTTCACCATAGCCCTCTATGGGCTTCCAAATATCCCTTTGCCAATTACACAAGAACAGCCTTAGAGAAAGGCTTCTTGAAGGGAAAGATGTAACTCTGTGAGATGAATTAACAGAACACAGAGCCGTTTCTCAGAAAGCTTCTTTCCAGTTTTGAACGAAGATATTTCCTTTTTCACCATAGCCCTCTATGGGCTTCCAAATATCCCTTTGCCAATTCCACAAGAACAGCCTTAGCGAAAGGCTTCTTGAAGGGAAAGATGTAACTCTGTGAGATGAATTAACAGAACACAGAGCCGTTTCTCAGAAAGCTTCTTTCCAGTTTTGAACGGAAGATATTTCCTTTTTCACCATAGCCCTCTATGGGCTTCCAAATATCCCTTTGCCAATTCCACAAGAACAGCCTTAGCGAAAGGCTTCTTGAAGGGAAAGATGTAACTCTGTGAGATGAGTTAACAGAACACAGAGCAGTTTCTCAGAAAGCTTCTTTCCAGTTTTCAACGGAAGATATTTCCTTTTTCACCTTAGCCCTCTATGGGCTTCCAAATATCCCTTTGCCAATTCCACAAGTACAGCCTTAGCGAAAGGATTATTGAAGGGATAGATGTAACTCTGTGAGATGAATTAACAGAACACAGAGCAGTTTCTCAGAAAGCTTCTTTCCAGTTTTGAACGAAGATATTTCCTTTTTCACCATAGCCCTCTATGGGCTTCCAAATATCCCTTTGCCAATTCCACAAGAACAGCCTTAGCGAAAGGCTTCTTGAAGGGAAAGATGTAACTCTGTGAGATGAATTAACAGAACACAGAGCCGTTTCTCAGAAAGCTTCTTTCCAGTTTTGAACGGAAGATATTTCCTTTTTCACCATAGCCCTCTATGGGCTTCCAAATATCCCTTTGCCAATTCCACAAGAACAGCCTTAGCGAAAGGCTTCTTGAAGGGAAAGATGTAACTCTGTGAGATGAATTAACAGAACACAGAGCAGTTTCTCAGAAAGCTTCTTTCCAGTTTTGAACGGAAGATATTTCCTTTTTCACCATAGCCCTCTATGGGCTTCCAAATATCCCTTTGCCAATTCCACAAGAACAGCCTTAGCGAAAGGCTTCTTGAAGGGAAAGATGTAACTCTGTGAGATGAATTAACAGAACACAGAGCAGTTTCTCAGAAAGCTTCTTTCCAGTTTTGAACGGAAGATATTTCCTTTTTCACCATAGCCCTCTATGGGCTTCCAAATATCCCTTTGCCAATTCCACAAGAACAGCCTTAGCGAAAGGCTTCTTGAAGGGAAAGATGTAACTCTGTGAGATGAATTAACAGAACACAGAGCAGTTTCTCCGAAAGCTTCTTTCCAGTTTTGAACGGTTGTTATTTCCTTTTTCACCATAGCCCTCTAAGGGCTTCCAAATATCCCTTTGCCAATTCCACAAGAACAGCCTTAGCGAAAGGCTTCTTGAAGGGAAAGATGTAACTCTGTGAGATGAATTAACAGAACACAGAGCAGTTTCTCAGAAAGCTTCTTTCCAGTTTTCAACGGAAGATATTTCCTTTTTCACCATAGCCCTCTATGGGCTTCCAAATATCCCTTTGCCAATTCCACAAGAACAGCGTTAGCGAAAGGCTTCTTGAAGGGATAGATGTAACTCTGTGAGATGAATTAACAGAACACAGAGCAGTTTCTCAGAAAGCTTCTTTCCAGTTTTGAACGGAAGATATTTCCTTTTTCACCATAGCCCTCTATGGGCTTCCAAATATCCCTTTGCCAATTCCACAAGAACAGCCTTAGCGAAAGGCTTCTTGAAGGGAAAGATGTAACTCTGTGAGATGAATTAACAGAACACAGAGCAGTTTCTCAGAAAGCTTCTTTCCAGTTTTGAACGGAAGATATTACCTTTTTCTCCATAGCCCTCTATGGGCTTCCAAATATCCCTTTGCCAATTCCACAAGAACAGCCTTAGCGAAAGGCTTCTTGAAGGGAAAGATGTAACTCTGTGAGATGAATTAACAGAACACAGAGCAGTTTCTCCGAAAGCTTCTTTCCAGTTTTGAACGGAAGTTATTTCCTTTTTCACCATAGCCCTCTATGGGCTTCCAAATATCCCTTTGCCAATTACACAAGAACAGCCTTAGAGAAAGGCTTCTTGAAGGGAAAGATGTAACTCTGTGAGATGAATTAACAGAACACAGAGCCGTTTCTCAGAAAGCTTCTTTCCAGTTTTGAACGAAGATATTTCCTTTTTCACCATAGCCCTCTATGAGCTTCCAAATATCCCTTTGCCAATTCCACAAGAACAGCCTTAGCGAAAGGCTTCTTGAAGGGAAAGATGTAACTCTGTGAGATGAATTAACAGAACACAGAGCCGTTTCTCAGAAAGCTTCTTTCCAGTTTTGAACGGAAGATATTTCCTTTTTCACCATAGCCCTCTATGGGCTTCCAAATATCTCTTTGCCAATTCCACAAGAACAGCCTTAGCGAAAGGCTTCTTGAAGGGAAAGATGTAACTCTGTGAGATGAGTTAACAGAACACAGAGCAGTTTCTCAGAAAGCTTCTTTCCAGTTTTGAACGGAAGATATTCCCTTTTTCACCATAGCCCTCTAGGGGCTTCCAAATATCCCTTTGCCAATTCCACAAGAACAGCCTTAGCGAAAGGCTTCTTGAAGGGATAGATGTAACTCTGTGAGATGAATTAACAGAACACAGCCGTTTCTCAGAAAGCTTCTTTCCAGTTTTGAACGGAAGATATTTCCTTTTTCACCATAGCCCTCTATGGGCTTCCAAATATCCCTTTGCCAATTCCACAAGAACAGCCTTAGCGAAAGGCTTCTTGAAGGGAAAGATGTAACTCTGTGAGATGAGTTAACAGAACACAGAGCAGTTTCTCAGAAAGCTTCTTTCCAGTTTTCAACGGAAGATATTTCCTTTTTCACCTTAGCCCTCTATGGGCTTCCAAATATCCCTTTGCCAATTCCACAAGAACAGCCTTAGCGAAAGGATTCTTGAAGGGATAGATGAAACTCTGTGAGATGAATTAACAGAACACAGAGCAGTTTCTCAGAAAGCTTCTTTCCAGTTTTGAACGGAAGATATTTCCTTTTTCACCATAGCCCTCTATGGGCTTCCAAATATCCCTTTGCCAATTCCACAAGAACAGCCTTAGCGAAAGGCTTCTTGAAGGGAAAGATGTAACTCTGTGAGATGAATTAACAGAACACAGAGCAGTTTCTCCGAAAGCTTCTTTCCAGTTTTGAACGTAAGTTATTTCCTTTTTCACCATAGCCCTCTATGGGCTTCCAAATATCCCTTTGCCAATTACACAAGAACAGCCTTAGAGAAAGGCTTCTTGAAGGGAAAGATGTAACTCTGTGAGATGAATTAACAGAACACAGAGCCGTTTCTCAGAAAGCTTCTTTCCAGTTTTGAACGAAGATATTTCCTTTTTCACCATAGCCCTCTATGGGCTTCCAAATATCCCTTTGCCAATTCCACAAGAACAGCCTTAGCGAAAGGCTTCTTGAAGGGAAAGATGTAACTCTGTGAGATGAATTAACAGAACACAGAGCCGTTTCTCAGAAAGCTTCTTTCCAGTTTTGAACGGAAGATATTTCCTTTTTCACCATAGCCCTCTATGGGCTTCCAAATATCCCTTTGCCAATTCCACAAGAACAGCCTTAGCGAAAGGCTTCTTGAAGGGAAAGATGTAACTCTGTGAGATGAGTTAACAGAACACAGAGCAGTTTCTCAGAAAGCTTCTTTCCAGTTTTCAACGGAAGATATTTCCTTTTTCACCTTAGCCCTCTATGGGCTTCCAAATATCCCTTTGCCAATTCCACAAGAACAGCCTTAGCGAAAGGATTATTGAAGGGATAGATGTAACTCTGTGAGATGAATTAACAGAACACAGAGCAGTTTCTCAGAAAGCTTCTTTCCAGTTTTGAACGAAGATATTTCCTTTTTCACCATAGCCCTCTATGGGCTTCCAAATATCCCTTTGCCAATTCCACAAGAACAGCCTTAGCGAAAGGCTTCTTGAAGGGAAAGATGTAACTCTGTGAGATGAATTAACAGAACACAGAGCCGTTTCTCAGAAAGCTTCTTTCCAGTTTTGAACGGAAGATATTTCCTTTTTCACCATAGCCCTCTATGGGCTTCCAAATATCCCTTTGCCAATTCCACAAGAACAGCCTTAGCGAAAGGCTTCTTGAAGGGAAAGATGTAACTCTGTGAGATGAATTAACAGAACACAGAGCAGTTTCTCAGAAAGCTTCTTTCCAGTTTTGAACGGAAGATATTTCCTTTTTCACCATAGCCCTCTATGGGCTTCCAAATATCCCTTTGCCAATTCCACAAGAACAGCCTTAGCGAAAGGCTTCTTGAAGGGAAAGATGTAACTCTGTGAGATGAATTAACAGAACACAGAGCAGTTTCTCAGAAAGCTTCTTTCCAGTTTTGAACGGAAGATATTTCCTTTTTCACCATAGCCCTCTATGGGCTTCCAAATATCCCTTTGCCAATTCCACAAGAACAGCCTTAGCGAAAGGCTTCTTGAAGGGAAAGATGTAACTCTGTGAGATGAATTAACAGAACACAGAGCAGTTTCTCCGAAAGCTTCTTTCCAGTTTTGAACGGTTGTTATTTCCTTTTTCACCATAGCCCTCTAAGGGCTTCCAAATATCCCTTTGCCAATTCCACAAGAACAGCCTTAGCGAAAGGCTTCTTGAAGGGAAAGATGTAACTCTGTGAGATGAATTAACAGAACACAGAGCAGTTTCTCAGAAAGCTTCTTTCCAGTTTTCAACGGAAGATATTTCCTTTTTCACCATAGCCCTCTATGGGCTTCCAAATATCCCTTTGCCAATTCCACAAGAACAGCGTTAGCGAAAGGCTTCTTGAAGTGATAGATGTAACTCTGTGAGATGAATTAACAGAACACAGAGCAGTTTCTCAGAAAGCTTCTTTCCAGTTTTGAACGGAAGATATTTCCTTTTTCACCATAGCCCTCTATGGGCTTCCAAATATCCCTTTGCCAATTCCACAAGAACAGCCTTAGCGAAAGGCTTCTTGAAGGGAAAGATGTAACTCTGTGAGATGAATTAACAGAACACAGAGCAGTTTCTCAGAAAGCTTCTTTCCAGTTTTGAACGGAAGATATTTCCTTTTTCTCCATAGCCCTCTATGGGCTTCCAAATATCCCTTTGCCAATTCCACAAGAACAGCCTTAGCGAAAGGCTTCTTGAAGGGAAAGATGTAACTCTGTGAGATGAATTAACAGAACACAGAGCAGTTTCTCAGAAAGCTTCTTTCCAGTTTTGAACGGAAGATATTTCCTTTTTCACCATAGCCCTCTATGGGCTTCCAAATATCCCTTTGCCAATTCCACAAGAACAGCCTTAGCCAAAGGCTTCTTGAAGGGAAAGATGTAACTCTGTGAGATGAATTAACAGAACACAGAGCAGTTTCTCCGAAAGCTTCTTTCCAGTTTTGAACGGATGTTATTTCCTTTTTCACCATAGCCCTCTAAGGGCTTCCAAATATCCCTTTGCCAATTCCACAAGAACAGCCTTAGCGAAAGGCTTCTTGAAGGGAAAGATGTAACTCTGTGAGATGAATTAACAGAACACAGAGCAGTTTCTCAGAAAGCTTCTTTCCAGTTTTGAACGGAAGATATTTCCTTTTTCACCATAGCCCTCTATGGGCTTCCAAATATCCCTTTGCCAATTCCACAAGAACAGCCTTAGCGAAAGGCTTCTTGAAGGGAAAGATGTAACTCTGTGAGATGAATTAACAGAACACAGAGCACTTTCTCACAAAGCTTCTTTCCAGTTTTGAACGGAACATATTTCCTTTTTCACCATAGCCCTCTATGGGCTTCCAAATATCCCTTTGCCAATTCCACAAGAACAGCCTTAGCGAAAGGCTTCTTGAAGGGAAAGATGTAACTCTGTGAGATGAATTAACAGAACACAGAGCAGTTTCTCACAAAGCTTCTTTCCAGTTTTGAACGGAACATATTTCCTTTTTCACCATAGCCCTCTATGGGCTTCCAAATATCCCTTTGCCAATTCCACAAGAACAGCCTTAGCGAAAGGCTTCTTGAAGGGAAAGATGTAACTCTGTGAGATGAATTAACAGAACACAGAGCAGTTTCTCAGAAAGCTTCTTTCCAGTTTTGAACGGAAGATATTTCCTCTTTCACCATAGCCCTCTATGGGCTTCCAAATATCCCTTTGCCAATTCCACAATAACAGCCTTAGCGAAAGGCTTCTTGAAGGGAAAGATGTAACTCTGTGAGATGAATTAACAGAACACAGAGCAGTTTCTCAGAAAGCTTCTTTCCAGTTTTGAACGGAAGTTATTTCCTTTTTCACCATAGCCCTCTATGGGTTTCCAAATATCCCTTTGCCAATTCCACAAGAACAGCCTTAGCGAAAGGCTTCTTGAAGGGAAAGATGTAACTCTGTGAGATGAATTAACAGAAACCAGAGCAGTTTCTCAGAAACCTTCTTTCCAGTTTTGAGCGGAAGATATTTCCTTTTTCACCATAGCCCTCTATGGGCTTCCAAATATCCCTTTGCCAATTCCACAAGAACAGCCTTAGCGAAAGGCTTCTTGAAGGGAAAGATGTAACTTTGTGAGATGAATTAACAGAACACAGAGCAGTTTCTCAGAAAGCTTCTTTCCACTTTTGAACGGAAGATATTTCCTTTTTCACCATAGCCCTCTATGGGCTTCCATATATCCCTTTGCCAATTCCACAAGAACAGCCTTAGCGAAAGGCTTCTTGAAGGGAAAGATGTAACTCTGTGAGATGAGTTAACAGAACACAGAGCCGTTTCTCAGAAACCTTCTTTCCAGTTTTGAACGGAAGATATTTCCTTTTTCACCATAGCCCTCTATGGGCTTCCAAATATCCCTTAGCCAATTCCACAAGAACAGCCTTAGCGAAAGTCTTCTTGAAGGGAAAGATGTAACTCTGTGAGATGAATTAACAGAACACAGAGCAGTTTCTCAGAAAGCTTCTTTCCAGTTTTGAACGGAAGATATTTCCTTTTTCACCATAGCCCTCTATGGGCTTCCAAATATCCCTTTGCCAATTCCACAAGAACAGCCTTAGGGAAAGGCTTCTTGAAGGGAAAGACGTAACTCTGTGAGATGAATGAACAGAACACAGAGCAGTTTCTCAGAAAGCTTCTTTCCAGTTTTGAACGGAAGATATTTCCTTTTTCACCATAGCCCTCTATGGGCTTCCAAATATCCCTTTGCCAATTCCACAAGAACAGCCTTAGCGATAGGCTTCTTGAAGGGAAAGATGTAACTCTGTGAGATGAATTAACAGAACACAGAGCAGTTTCTCAGAAAGCTTCTTTCCAGTTTTGAACGGAAGATATTTCCTTTTTCAACATAGCCCTCTATGGGTTTCCAAATATCCCTTTGCCAATTCCACAAGAACAGCCTTAGCGAAAGGATTCTTGAAGGGATAGATGTAACTCTGTGAGATGAATTAACAGAACACAGAGCAGTTTCTCAGAAAGCTTCTTTCCAGTTTTGAACGGAAGATATTTCCTTTTTCACCATAGCCCTCTAAGGGCTTCCAAATATCCCTTTGCCAATTCCGCAAGAACAGCCTTAGCGAAAGGCTTCTTGAAGGGAAAGATGTAACTCTGTGAGATGAATTAACAGAACACAGAGCAGTTTCTCAGAAAGCTTCTTTCCAGTTTTGAACGGAAGATATTTCCTTTTTCACCATATCCCTCTATGGGCTTCCAAATATCCCTTTGCCAATTCCACAAGAATAGCCTTAGCGAAAGGCTTCTTGAAGGGAAAGATGTAACTCTGTGAGATGAATTAACAGAACACAGAGCAGTTTCTCAGAAAGCTTCTTTCCAGTTTTGAACGGAAGATATTTCCTTTCTCTCCATAGCCCTCTATGGGCTTCCAAATATCCCTTTGCCAATTCCACAAGAACAGCCTTAGGCAAAGGCTTCTTGAAGGGAAAGATGTAACTCTGTGAGATGAATTAACAGAACACAGAGCAGTTTCTCCGAAAGCTTCTTTCCAGTTTTGAACGGATGTTATTTCCTTTTTCACCATAGCCCTCTATGGGCTTCCAAATATCCCTTTGCCAATTCCACAAGAACAGCCTTAGCGAAAGGCTTCTTGAAGGGAAAGATGTAACTCTGTGAGATGAATTAACAGAACACAGAGCCGTTTCTCAGAAAGCTTCTTTCCAGTTTTGAACGGAAGATATTTCCTTTTTCACCATAGCCCTCTATGGGCTTCCAAATATCCCTTTGCCAATTCCACAAGAACAGCCTTAGCGAAAGGCTTCTTGAAGGGAAAGATGTAACTCTGTGAGATGAATTAACAGAACACAGAGCAGTTTCTCAGAAAGCTTCTTTCCAGTTTTGAACGGAAGATATTTCCTTTTTCACCATAGCCCTCTATGGGCTTCCAAATATCCCTTTGCCAATTCCACAAGAACAGCCTTAGCGAAAGGCTTCTTGAAGGGAAAGATGTAACTCTGTGAGATGAATTAACAGAACACAGAGCAGTTTCTCAGAAAGCTTCTTTCCAGTTTTGAACGGAAGATATTTCCTTTTTCACCATAGCCCTCTATGGGCTTCCAAATATCCCTTTGCCAATTCCACAAGAACAGCCTTAGCGAAAGGCTTCTTGAAGGGAAAGATGTAACTCTGTGAGATGAATTAACAGAACACAGAGCAGTTTCTCAGAAAGCTTCTTTCCAGTTTTGAACGGAAGATATTTCCTTTTTCACCATAGCCCTCTATGGGGTTCCAAATATCCCTTTGCCAATTCCACAAGAACAGCCTTAGCGAAAGGCTTCTTGAAGGGAAAGATGTAACTCTGTGAGATGAATTAGCAGAACACAGAGCAGTTTCTCCGAAAGCTTCTTTCCAGTTTTGAACGGAAGTTATTTAATTTTTCACCATAGCCCTCTATGGGCTTCCAAATATCCCTTTGCCAATTACACAAGAACAGCCTTAGAGAAAGGCTTCTTGAAGGGAAAGATGTAACTCTGTGAGATGAATTAACAGAACACAGAGCCGTTTCTCAGAAAGCTTCTTTCCAGTTTTGAACGAAGATATTTCCTTTTTCACCATAGCCCTCTATGGGCTTCCAAATATCCCTTTGCCAATTCCACAAGAACAGCCTTAGCGAAAGGCTTCTTGAAGGGAAAGATGTAACTCTGTGAGATGAATTAACAGAACACAGAGCAGTTTCTCAGAAAGCTTCTTTCCAGTTTTGAACGGAAGATATTTCCTTTTTCACCATAGCCCTCTATGGGCTTCCAAATATCCCTTTGCCAATTCCACAAGAACAGCCTTAGCGAAAGGCTTCTTGAAGGGAAAGACGTAACTCTGTGAGATGAATTAACAGAACACAGAGCAGTTTCTCAGAAAGCTTCTTTCCAGTTTTGAATGGAAGATATTTCCTTTTTCACCATAGCCCTCTATGGGCTTCCAAATATCCCTTTGCCAATTCCACAAGAACAGCCTTAGCCAAAGGCTTCTTGAAGGGAAAGATGTAACTCTGTGAGATGAATTAACAGAACACAGAGCAGTTTCTCAGAAAGCTTCTTTCCAGTTTTGAACGGAAGATATTCCCTTTTTCACCATAGCCCTCTATGGGCTTCCAAATATCCCTTTGCCAATTCCACAAGAACAGCCTTAGCGAAAGGCTTCTTGAAGGGATAGATGTAACTCTGTGAGATGAATTAACAGAACACAGAGCCGTTTCTCAGAAAGCTTCTTTCCAGTTTTGAACGGAAGATATTTCCTTTTTCACCATAGCCCTCTATGGGCTTCCAAATATCCCTTTGCCAATTCCACAAGAACAGCCTTAGCGAAAGGCTTCTTGAAGGGAAAGATGTAACTCTGTGAGATGAATGAAGAGAACACAGAGCAGTTTCTCAGAAAGCTTCTTTCCACTTTTGAACGGAAGATATTTCCTTTTTCACCATAGCCCTCTATGGGCTTCCAAATATCCCTTTGCCAATTACACAAGAACAGCCTTAGAGAAAGGCTTCTTGAAGGGAAAGATGTAACTCTGTGAGATGAATTAACAGAACACAGAGCCGTTTCTCAGAAAGCTTCTTTCCAGTTTTGAACGAAGATATTTCCTTTTTCACCATAGCCCTCTATGGGCTTCCAAATATCCCTTTGCCAATTCCACAAGAACAGCCTTAGCGAAAGGCTTCTTGAAGGGAAAGATGTAACTCTGTGAGATGAATTAACAGAACACAGAGCAGTTTCTCAGAATGCTTCTTTCCAGTTTTGAACGGAAGATATTTCCTTTTTCACCATAGCCCTCTATGGGATTCCAAATATCCCTTTGCCAATTCCACAAGAACAGCCTTAGCGAAAGGCTTCTTGAAGGGAAAGATGTAACTCTGTGAGATGAATTAACAGAACACAGAGCAGTTTCTCAGAAAGCTTCTTTCCAGTTTTGAACGGAAGATATTTCCTTTTTCACCATAGCCCTCTATGGGCTTCCAAATATCCCTTTGCCAATTCCACAAGAACAGCCTTAGGCAAAGGCTTCTTGAAGGGAAAGATGTAACTCTGTGAGATGAATTAACAGAACACAGAGCAGTTTCTCCGAAAGCTTCTTTCCAGTTTTGAACGGATGTTATTTCCTTTTTCACCATAGCCCTCTATGGGCTTCCAAATATCCCTTTGCCAATTCCACAAGAACAGCCTTAGCGAAAGGCTTCTTGAAGGGAAAGATGTAACTCTGTGAGATGAATTAACAGAACACAGAGCCATTTCTCAGAAAGCTTCTTTCCAGTTTTGAACGGAAGATATTTCCTTTTTCACCATAGCCCTCTATGGGCTTCCAAATATCCCTTTGCCAATTCCACAAGAACAGCCTTAGCGAAAGGCTTCTTGAAGGGAAAGATGTAACTCTGTGAGATGAATTAACAGAACACAGAGCAGTTTCTCAGAAAGCTTCTTTCCAGTTTTGAACGGAAGATATTTCCTTTTTCACCATAGCCCTCTATGGGCTTCCAAATATCCCTTTGCCAATTCCACAAGAACAGCCTTAGCGAAAGGCTTCTTGAAGGGAAAGATGTAACTCTGTGAGATGAATTAACAGAACACAGAGCAGTTTCTCAGAAAGCTTCTTTCCAGTTTTGAACGGAAGATATTTCCTTTTTCACCATAGCCCTCTATGGGGTTCCAAATATCCCTTTGCCAATTCCACAAGAACAGCCTTAGCGAAAGGCTTCTTGAAGGGAAAGATGTAACTCTGTGAGATGAATTAACAGAACACAGAGCAGTTTCTCCGAAAGCTTCTTTCCAGTTTTGAACGGAAGTTATTTAATTTTTCACCATAGCCCTCTATGGGCTTCCAAATATCCCTTTGCCAATTACACAAGAACAGCCTTAGAGAAAGGCTTCTTGAAGGGAAAGATGTAACTCTGTGAGATGAATTAACAGAACACAGAGCCGTTTCTCAGAAAGCTTCTTTCCAGTTTTGAACGAAGATATTTCCTTTTTCACCATAGCCCTCTATGGGCTTCCAAATATCCCTTTGCCAATTCCACAAGAACAGCCTTAGCGAAAGGCTTCTTGAAGGGAAAGATGTAACTCTGTGAGATGAATTAACAGAACACAGAGCAGTTTCTCAGAAAGCTTCTTTCCAGTTTTGAACGGAAGATATTTCCTTTTTCACCATAGCCCTCTATGGGCTTCCAAATATCCCTTTGCCAATTCCACAAGAACAGCCTTAGCGAAAGGCTTCTTGAAGGGAAAGATGTAACTCTGTGAGATGAATTAACAGAACACAGAGCAGTTTCTCAGAAAGCTTCTTTCCAGTTTTGAACGGAAGATATTTCCTTTTTCACCATAGCCCTCTATGGGCTTCCAAATATCCCTTTGCCAATTCCACAAGAACAGCCTTAGCGAAAGGCTTCTTGAAGGGAAAGATGTAACTCTGTGAGATGAATTAACAGAACACAGAACAGTTTCTCAGAAAGCTTCTTTCCAGTTTTGAACGGAAGATATTTCCTTTTTCACCATAGCCCTCTATGGTGTTCCAAATATCCCTTTGCCAATTCCACAAGAACAGCCTTAGCGAAAGGCTTCTTGAAGGGAAAGATGTAACTCTGTGAGATGAATTAAAAGAACACAGAGCAGTTTCTCCGAAAGCTTCTTTCCAGTTTTGAACGGAAGTTATTTAATTTTTCACCATAGCCCTCTATGGGCTTCCAAATATCCCTTTGCCAATTACACAAGAACAGCCTTAGAGAAAGGCTTCTTGAAGGGAAAGATGTAACTCTGTGAGATGAATTAACAGAACACAGAGCCGTTTCTCAGAAAGCTTCTTTCCAGTTTTGAACGAAGATATTTCCTTTTTCACCATAGCCCTCTATGGGCTTCCAAATATCCCTTTGCCAATTCCACAAGAACAGCCTTAGCGAAAGGCTTCTTGAAGGGAAAGACGTAACTCTGTGAGATGAATGAACAGAACACAGAGCAGTTTGTCAGAAAGCTTCTTTCCAGTTTTGAATGGAAGATATTTCCTTTTTCACCATAGCCCTCTATGGGCTTCCAAATATCCCTTTGCCAATTCCACAAGAACAGCCTTAGCGAAAGGCTTCTTGAAGGGAAAGATGTAACTCTGTGAGATGAATTAACAGAACACAGAGCACTTTCTCAGAAAGCTTCTTTCCAGTTTTGAAAGGAAGATATTTCCTTTTTCACCATAGCCCTCTATGGGCTTCCAAATATCCCTTTGCCAATTCCACAAGAACAGCCTTAGCGAAAGGCTTCTTGAAGGGAAAGATGTAACCCTGTGAGATGAATTAACAGAACACAGAGCAGTTTCTCAGAAAGCTTCTTTCCAGTTTTCAAAGGAAGATATTTCCTTTTTCACCATAGCCCTCTATGGGCTTCCAAATATCCCTTTGCCAATTCCACAAGAACAGCCTTAGCGAAAGGCTTCTTGAAGGGAAAGATGTAACTCTGTGAGATGAATTAACAGAACACAGAGCAGTTTCTCAGAAAGCTTCTTTCCAGTTTTGAACGGAAGATATTTCCTTTTACACCATAGCCCTCTATGGGCTTCCAAATATCTCTTTCCCAATTCCACAAGAACAGCCTTAGCGAAAGGCTTCTTGAAGGGAAAGATGTAACTCTGTGAGATGAATGAACAGAACACAGAGCAGTTTCTCAGAAAGCTTCTTTCCAGTTTTGAACGGAAGATATTTCCTTTTTCACCATAGCCCTCTATGGGCTTCCAAATATCCCTTTGCCAATTCCACAAGAACAGCCTTAGCGAAAGGCTTCTTGAAGGGAAAGATGTAACTCTGTGAGATGAATTAACAGAACACAGAGCATTTTCTCAGAAAGCTTCTTTCCAGTTTTCAAAGGAAGATATTTCCTTTTTCACCATAGCCCTCTATGGGCTTCCAAATATCCCTTTCCCAATTCCACAAGAACAGCCTTAGCGAAAGGCTTCTTGAAGGGAAAGATGTAACTCTGTGAGATGAATTAACAGAACACAGAGCAGTTTCTCAGAAAGCTTCTTTCCAGTTTTGAACGGAAGATATTTCCTTTTTCACCATAGCCCTCTATGGGCTTCCAAATATCCCTTTGCCAATTCCACAAGAACAGCCTTAGCGAAAGGCTTCTTGAAGGGAAAGATGTAACACTGTGAGATGAATTAACAGAACACAGAGCAGTTTCTCAGAAAGCTTCTTTCCAGTTTTGAACGGAAGATATTTCCTTTTTCACCATAGCCCTCTAGGGGCTTCCAAATATCCCTTTGCCAATTCCACAAGAACAGCCTTAGCGAAAGGCTTCTTGAAGGGAAAGATGTAACTCTGTGAGATGAATTAACAGAACACAGAGCAGTTTCTCCGAAAGCTTCTTTCCAGTTTTGAACGGAAGATATTTCCTTTTTCACCATAGCCCTCTATGGGCTTCCAAATATCCCTTTGCCAATTCCACAAGAACAGCCTTTGCGAAAGGCTTCTTGAAGGGAAAGATGTAACTCTGTGAGATGAATTAACAGAACACAGAGCAGTTTCTCAGAAAGCTTCTTTCCAGTTTTCAACGGAAGATATTTCCTTTTTCACCATAGCCCTCTATGGGCTTCCAAATATCCCTTTCCCAATTCCACAAGAACAGCCTTAGCGAAAGGCTTCTTGAAGGGAAAGATGTAACTCTGTGAGATGAATTAACAGAACACAGAGCAGTTTCTCAGAAAGCTTCTTTCCAGTTTTGAACGGAACATATTTCCTTTTACACCATAGCCCTCTATGGGCTTCCAAATATCCCTTTGCCAATTCCACAAGAACAGCCTTAGCGAAAGGCTTCTTGAAGGGAAAGATGTAACTCTGTGAGATGAATTAACAGAACACAGAGCAGTTTCTCAGAAAGCTTCTTTCCAGTTTTGAACGGAAGATATTTCCTTTTTCACCATAGCCCTCTATGGGCTTCCAAATATCCCTTTGCCAATTCCACAAGAACAGCCTTAGCGAAAGGCTTCTTGAAGGGAAAGATGTAACACTGTGAGATGAATTAACAGAACGCAGAGCAGTTTCTCAGAAAGCTTCTTTCCAGTTTTGAACGGAAGATATTTCCTTTTTCACCATAGCCCTCTAGGGGCTTCCAAATATCCCTTTGCCAATTCCACAAGAACAGCCTTAGCGAAAGGCTTCTTGAAGGGAAAGATGTAACTCTGTGAGATGAATTAACAGAACACAGAGCAGTTTCTCAGAAAGCTTCTTTCCAGTTTTGAACGGAATATATTTCCTTTTTCACCATAGCCCTCTATGGGCTTCCAAATATCCCTTTGCCAATTCCACAAGAATAGCCTTAGCGAAAGGCTTCTTGAAGGGAAAGATGTAACTCTGTGAGATGAATTAACAGAACACAGAGCATTTTCTCAGAAAGCTTCTTTCCAGTTTTCAAAGGAAGATATTTCCTTTTTCTCCATAGCCCTCTATGGGCTTCCAAATATCCCTTTGCCAATTCCACAAGAACAGCCTTAGCGAAAGGCTTCTTGAAGGGAAAGATGTAACTCTGTGAGATGAATTAACAGAACACAGAGCAGTTTCTCAGAAAGCTTCTTTCCAGTTTTTAACGGAAGGTATTTCCTTTTTCACCGTAGCCCTCTATGGGCTTCCAAATATCCCTTTGCCAATTCCACAAGAACAGCCTTAGCGAAAGGCTTCTTGAAGGGAAAGATGTAACTCTGTGAGATGAATGAACAGAACACAGAGCAGTGTCTCAGAAAGCTTCTTTCCAGTTTTTAACGGAAGATATTTCCTTTTTCACCATAGCCCTCTATGGGCTTCCAAATATCCCTTTGCCAATTCCACAAGAACAGCCTTAGCGAAAGGCTTCTTGAAGGGAAAGATGTAACTCTGTGAGATGAATTAACAGAACACAGAGCAGTTTCTCCGAAAGCTTCTTTCCACTTTTGAACGGAAGATATTTCCTTTTTCACCATAGCCCTCTATGGGCTTCCAAATATCCCTTTGCCAATTCCACAAGAACAGCCTTAGCCAAAGGCTTCTTGAAGGGAAAGATGTAACTCTGTGAGATGAATTAACAGAACACAGAGCACTTTCTCAGAAAGCTTCTTTCCAGTTTTGAACGGAAGATATTTCCTTTTTCACCATAGCCCTCTATGGGCTTCCAAATATCCCTTTGCCAATTCCACAAGAACAGCCTTAGCGAAAGGCTTCTTGAAGGGAAAGATGTAACTCTGTGAGATGAATTAACAGAACACAGAGCACTTTCTCAGAAAGCTTCTTTCCAGTTTTGAACGGAAGATATTTCCTTTTTCACCATAGCCCTCTAGGGGCTTCCAAATATCCCTTTGCCAATTCCACAAGAACAGCCTTAGCGAAAGGCTTCTTGAAGGGAAAGATGTAACTCTGTGAGATGAATTAACAGAACACAGAGCCGTTTCTCAGAAAGCTTCCTTCCAGTTTTGAACGGAAGATATTTCCTTTTTCACCATAGCCCTCTATGGGCTTCCAAATATCCCTTTCCCAATTCCACAAGAACAGCCTTAGCGAAAGGCTTCTTGAAGGGAAAGATGTAACTCTGTGAGATGAATTAACAGAACACAGAGCAGTTTCTCAGAAAGCTTCTTTCCAGTTTTGAACGGAAGATATTTCCTTTTTCACCATAGCCCTCTATGGGCTTCCAAATATCCCTTTGCCAATTCCACAAGAACAGCCTTAGCGAAAGGCTTCTTGAAGGGAAAGATGTAACTCTGTGAGATGAATGAACAGAACACAGAGCAGTTTCTCAGAAAGCTTCTTTCCAGTTTTGAACGGAAGATATTTCCTTTTTCACCATAGCCCTCTATGGGCTTCCAGATATCCCTTTGCCAATTCCACAAGAACAGCCTTAGCGAAAGGCTTCTTGAAGGGAAAGATGTAACTCTGTGAGATGAATTAACAGAACACAGAGCAGTTTCTCAGAAAGCTTCTTTCCAGTTTTGAACGGAAGATATTTCCTTTTTCACCATAGCCCTCTATGGGCTTCCAAATATCCCTTTGCCAATTCCACAAGAACAGCTTTAGCGAAAGGCTTCTTGAAGGGAAAGATGTAACTCTGTGAGATGAATTAACAGAACACAGAGCAGTTTCTTAGAAAGCTTCTTTCCAGTTTTGAACGGAAGATATTTCCTTTTTCACCATAGCCCTCTATGGGCTTCCAAATATCCCTTTGCCAATTCCACAAGAACAGCCTTAGCGAAAGGCTTCTTGAAGGGAAAGATGTAACTCTGTGAGATGAATTAACAGAACACAGAGCAGTTTCTCCGAAAGCTTCTTTCCACTTTTGAACGGAAGATATTTCCTTTTTCACCATAGCCCTCTATGGGCTTCCAAATATCCCTTTGCCAATTCCACAAGAACAGCCTTAGCGAAAGGCTTCTTGAAGGGAAAGATGTAACTCTGTGAGATGAATTAACAGAACACAGAGCAGTTTCTCCGAAAGCTTCTTTCCAGTTTTGAACGGAAGATATTTCCTTTTTCACCATAGCCCTCTATGGGCTTCCAAATATCCCTTTGCCAATTCCACAAGAACAGCCTTAGCGAAAGGCTTCTTGAAGGGAAAGATGTAACTCTGTGAGATGAATGAACAGAACACAGAGCAGTTTCTCAGAAAGCTTCTTTCCAGTTTTGAACGGAAGATATTTCCTTTTTCACCATAGCCCTCTATGGGCTTCCAAATATCCCTTTGCCAATTCCACAAGAACAGCCTTAGCGAAAGGCTTCTTGAAGGGAAAGATGTAACTCTGTGAGATGAATTAACAGAACACAGAGCAGTTTCTCAGAAAGCTTCTTTCCAGTTTTGAACGGAAGATATTTCCTTTTTCACCATAGCCCTCTATGGGCTTCCAAATATCCCTTTGCCAATTCCACAAGAACAGCTTTAGCGAAAGGCTTCTTGAAGGGAAAGATGTAACTCTGTGAGATGAATTAACAGAACACAGAGCAGTTTCTCAGAAAGCTTCTTTCCAGTTTTGAACGGAAGATATTTCCTTTTTCACCATAGCCCTCTATGGGGTTCCAAATATCCCTTTGCCAATTCCACAAGAACAGCCTTAGCGAAAGACTTCTTGAAGGGAAAGATGTAACTCTGTGAGATGAATTAACAGAACACAGAGCAGTTTCTCCGAAAGCTTCTTTCCACTTTTGAACGGAAGATATTTCCTTTTTCACCATAGCCCTCTATGGGCTTCCAAATATCCCTTTGCCAATTCCACAAGAACAGCCTTAGCGAAAGGCTTCTTGAAGGGAAAGATGTAACTCTGTGAGATGAATTAACAGAACACAGAGCAGTTTCTCCGAAAGCTTCTTTCCAGTTTTGAACGGAAGATATTTCCTTTTTCACCATAGCCCTCTATGGGCTTCCAAATATCCCTTTGCCAATTCCACAAGAACAGCCTTAGCGAAAGGCTTCTTGAAGGGAAAGATGTAACTCTGTGAGATGAATTAACAGAACACAGAGCAGTTTCTCCGAAAGCTTCTTTCCAGTTTTGAACGTAAGTTATTTCCTTTTTCACCATAGCCCTCTATGGGCTTCCAAATATCCCTTTGCCAATTACACAAGAACAGCCTTAGAGAAAGGCTTCTTGAAGGGAAAGATGTAACTCTGTGAGATGAATTAACAGAACACAGAGCCGTTTCTCAGAAAGCTTCTTTCCAGTTTTGAACGAAGATATTTCCTTTTTCACCATAGCCCTCTATGGGCTTCCAAATATCCCTTTGCCAATTCCACAAGAACAGCCTTAGCGAAAGGCTTCTTGAAGGGAAAGATGTAACTCTGTGAGATGAATTAACAGAACACAGAGCCGTTTCTCAGAAAGCTTCTTTCCAGTTTTGAACGGAAGATATTTCCTTTTTCACCATAGCCCTCTATGGGCTTCCAAATATCCCTTTGCCAATTCCACAAGAACAGCCTTAGCGAAAGGCTTCTTGAAGGGAAAGATGTAACTCTGTGAGATGAGTTAACAGAACACAGAGCAGTTTCTCAGAAAGCTTCTTTCCAGTTTTCAACGGAAGATATTTCCTTTTTCACCTTAGCCCTCTATGGGCTTCCAAATATCCCTTTGCCAATTCCACAAGAACAGCCTTAGCGAAAGGATTATTGAAGGGATAGATGTAACTCTGTGAGATGAATTAACAGAACACAGAGCAGTTTCTCAGAAAGCTTCTTTCCAGTTTTGAACGAAGATATTTCCTTTTTCACCATAGCCCTCCTTGGGCTTCCAAATATCCCTTTGCCAATTCCACAAGAACAGCCTTAGCGAAAGGCTTCTTGAAGGGAAAGATGTAACTCTGTGAGATGAATTAACAGAACACAGAGCCGTTTCTCAGAAAGCTTCTTTCCAGTTTTGAACGGAAGATATTTCCTTTTTCACCATAGCCCTCTATGGGCTTCCAAATATCCCTTTGCCAATTCCACAAGAACAGCCTTAGCGAAAGGCTTCTTGAAGGGAAAGATGTAACTCTGTGAGATGAATTAACAGAACACAGAGCAGTTTCTCAGAAAGCTTCTTTCCAGTTTTGAACGGAAGATATTTCCTTTTTCACCATAGCCCTCTATGGGCTTCCAAATATCCCTTTGCCAATTCCACAAGAACAGCCTTAGCGAAAGGCTTCTTGAAGGGAAAGATGTAACTCTGTGAGATGAATTAACAGAACACAGAGCAGTTTCTCAGAAAGCTTCTTTCCAGTTTTGAACGGAAGATATTTCCTTTTTCACCATAGCCCTCTATGGGCTTCCAAATATCCCTTTGCCAATTCCACAAGAACAGCCTTAGCGAAAGGCTTCTTGAAGGGAAAGATCTAACTCTGTGAGATGAATTAACAGAACACAGAGCAGTTTCTCCGAAAGCTTCTTTCCAGTTTTGAACGGTTGTTATTTCCTTTTTCACCATAGCCCTCTAAGGGCTTCCAAATATCCCTTTGCCAATTCCACAAGAACAGCCTTAGCGAAAGGCTTCTTGAAGGGAAAGATGTAACTCTGTGAGATGAATTAACAGAACACAGAGCAGTTTCTCAGAAAGCTTCTTTCCAGTTTTCAACGGAAGATATTTCCTTTTTCACCATAGCCCTCTATGGGCTTCCAAATATCCCTTTGCCAATTCCACAAGAACAGCGTTAGCGAAAGGCTTCTTGAAGGGATAGATGTAACTCTGTGAGATGAATTAACAGAACACAGAGCAGTTTCTCAGAAAGCTTCTTTCCAGTTTTGAACGGAAGATATTTCCTTTTTCACCATAGCCCTCTATGGACTTCCAAATATCCCTTTGCCAATTCCACAAGAACAGCCTTAGCGAAAGGCTTCTTGAAGGGAAAGATGTAACTCTGTGAGATGAATTAACAGAACACAGAGCAGTTTCTCAGAAAGCTTCTTTCCAGTTTTGAACGGAAGATATTTCCTTTTTCTCCATAGCCCTCTATGGGCTTCCAAATATCCCTTTGCCAATTCCACAAGAACAGCCTTAGCGAAAGGCTTCTTGAAGGGAAAGATGTAACTCTGTGAGATGAATTAACAGAACACAGAGCAGTTTCTCAGAAAGCTTCTTTCCAGTTTTGAACGGAAGATATTTCCTTTTTCACCATAGCCCTCTATGGGCTTCCAAATATCCCTTTGCCAATTCCACAAGAACAGCCTTAGCGAAAGGCTTCTTGAAGGGAAAGATGTAACTCTGTGAGATGAATTAACAGAACACAGAGCAGTTTCTCCGAAAGCTTCTTTCCAGTTTTGAACGGATGTTATTTCCTTTTTCACCATAGCCCTCTAAGGGCTTCCAAATATCCCTTTGCCAATTCCACAAGAACAGCCTTAGCGAAAGGCTTCTTGAAGGGAAAGATGTAACTCTGTGAGATGAATTAACAGAACACAGAGCAGTTTCTCAGAAAGCTTCTTTCCAGTTTTGAACGGAAGATATTTCCTTTTTCACCATAGCCCTCTATGGGCTTCCAAATATCCCTTTGCCAATTCCACAAGAACAGCCTTAGCGAAAGGCTTCTTGAAGGGAAAGATGTAACTCTGTGAGATGAATTAACAGAACACACAGCACTTTCTCACAAAGCTTCTTTCCAGTTTTGAACGGAACATATTTCCTTTTTCACCATAGCCCTCTATGGGCTTCCAAATATCCCTTTGCCAATTCCACAAGAACAGCCTTAGCGAAAGGCTTCTTGAAGGGAAAGATGTAACTCTGTGAGATGAATTAACAGAACACAGAGCAGTTTCTCACAAAGCTTCTTTCCAGTTTTGAACGGAACATATTTCCTTTTTCACCATAGCCCTCTATGGGCTTCCAAATATCCCTTTGCCAATTCCACAAGAACAGCCTTAGCGAAAGGCTTCTTGAAGGGAAAGATGTAACTCTGTGAGATGAATTAACAGAACACAGAGCAGTTTCTCAGAAAGCTTCTTTCCAGTTTTGAACGGAAGATATTTCCTCTTTCACCATAGCCCTCTATGGGCTTCCAAATATCCCTTTGCCAATTCCACAATAACAGCCTTAGCGAAAGGCTTCTTGAAGGGAAAGATGTAACTCTGTGAGATGAATTAACAGAACACAGAGCAGTTTCTCAGAAAGCTTCTTTCCAGTTTTGAACGGAAGTTATTTCCTTTTTCACCATAGCCCTCTATGGGTTTCCAAATATCCCTTTGCCAATTCCACAAGAACAGCCTTAGCGAAAGGCTTCTTGAAGGGAAAGATGTAACTCTGTGAGATGAATTAACAGAAACCAGAGCAGTTTCTCAGAAAGCTTCTTTCCAGTTTTGAACGGAAGATATTTCCTTTTTCACCATAGCCCTCTATGGGCTTCCAAATATCCCTTTGCCAATTCCACAAGAACAGCCTTAGCGAAAGGCTTCTTGAAGGGAAAGATGTAACTTTGTGAGATGAATTAACAGAACACAGAGCAGTTTCTCAGAAAGCTTCTTTCCACTTTTGAACGGAAGATATTTCCTTTTTCACCATAGCCCTCTATGGGCTTCCGTATATCCCTTTGCCAATTCCACAAGAACAGCCTTAGCGAAAGGCTTCTTGAAGGGAAAGATGTAACTCTGTGAGATGAGTTAACAGAACACAGAGCCGTTTCTCAGAAACCTTCTTTCCAGTTTTGAACGGAAGATATTTCCTTTTTCACCATAGCCCTCTATGGGCTTCCAAATATCCCTTAGCCAATTCCACAAGAACAGCCTTAGCGAAAGTCTTCTTGAAGGGAAAGATGTAACTCTGTGAGATGAATTAACAGAACACAGAGCAGTTTCTCAGAAAGCTTCTTTCCAGTTTTGAACGGAAGATATTTCCTTTTTCACCATAGCCCTCTATGGGCTTCCAAATATCCCTTTGCCAATTCCACAAGAACAGCCTTAGGGAAAGGCTTCTTGAAGGGAAAGACGTAACTCTGTGAGATGAATGAACAGAACACAGAGCAGTTTCTCAGAAAGCTTCTTTCCAGTTTTGAACGGAAGATATTTCCTTTTTCACCATAGCCCTCTATGGGCTTCCAAATATCCCTTTGCCAATTCCACAAGAACAGCCTTAGCGATAGGCTTCTTGAAGGGAAAGATGTAACTCTGTGAGATGAATTAACAGAACACAGAGCAGTTTCTCAGAAAGCTTCTTTCCAGTTTTGAACGGAAGATATTTCCTTTTTCAACATAGCCCTCTATGGGTTTCCAAATATCCCTTTGCCAATTCCACAAGAACAGCCTTAGCGAAAGGATTCTTGAAGGGATAGATGTAACTCTGTGAGATGAATTAACAGAACACAGAGCAGTTTCTCAGAAAGCTTCTTTCCAGTTTTGAACGGAAGATATTTCCTTTTTCACCATAGCCCTCTAAGGGCTTCCAAATATCCCTTTGCCAATTCCGCAAGAACAGCCTTAGCGAAAGGCTTCTTGAAGGGAAAGATGTAACTCTGTGAGATGAATTAACAGAACACAGAGCAGTTTCTCAGAAAGCTTCTTTCCAGTTTTGAACGGAAGATATTTCCTTTTTCACCATATCCCTCTATGGGCTTCCAAATATCCCTTTGCCAATTCCACAAGAATAGCCTTAGCGAAAGGCTTCTTGAAGGGAAAGATGTAACTCTGTGAGATGAATTAACAGAACACAGAGCAGTTTCTCAGAAAGCTTCTTTCCAGTTTTGAACGGAAGATATTTCCTTTCTCTCCATAGCCCTCTATGGGCTTCCAAATATCCCTTTGCCAATTCCACAAGAACAGCCTTAGGCAAAGGCTTCTTGAAGGGAAAGATGTAACTCTGTGAGATGAATTAACAGAACACAGAGCAGTTTCTCCGAAAGATTCTTTCCAGTTTTGAACGGATGTTATTTCCTTTTTCACCATAGCCCTCTATGGGCTTCCAAATATCCCTTTGCCAATTCCACAAGAACAGCCTTAGCGAAAGGCTTCTTGAAGGGAAAGATGTAACTCTGTGAGATGAATTAACAGAACACAGAGCCGTTTCTCAGAAAGCTTCTTTCCAGTTTTGAACGGAAGATATTTCCTTTTTCACCATAGCCCTCTATGGGCTTCCAAATATCCCTTTGCCAATTCCACAAGAACAGCCTTAGCGAAAGGCTTCTTGAAGGGAAAGATGTAACTCTGTGAGATGAATTAACAGAACACAGAGCAGTTTCTCAGAAAGCTTCTTTCCAGTTTTGAACGGAAGATATTTCCTTTTTCACCATAGCCCTCTATGGGCTTCCAAATATCCCTTTGCCAATTCCACAAGAACAGCCTTAGCGAAAGGCTTCTTGAAGGGAAAGATGTAACTCTGTGAGATGAATTAACAGAACACAGAGCAGTTTCTCAGAAAGCTTCTTTCCAGTTTTGAACGGAAGATATTTCCTTTTTCACCATAGCCCTCTATGGGCTTCCAAATATCCCTTTGCCAATTCCACAAGAACAGCCTTAGCGAAAGGCTTCTTGAAGGGAAAGATGTAACTCTGTGAGATGAATTAACAGAACACAGAGCAGTTTCTCAGAAAGCTTCTTTCCAGTTTTGAACGGAAGATATTTCCTTTTTCACCATAGCCCTCTATGGGGTTCCAAATATCCCTTTGCCAATTCCACAAGAACAGCCTTAGCGAAAGGCTTCTTGAAGGGAAAGATGTAACTCTGTGAGATGAATTAGCAGAACACAGAGCAGTTTCTCCGAAAGCTTCTTTCCAGTTTTGAACGGAAGTTATTTAATTTTTCACCATAGCCCTCTATGGGCTTCCAAATATCCCTTTGCCAATTACACAAGAACAGCCTTAGAGAAAGGCTTCTTGAAGGGAAAGATGTAACTCTGTGAGATGAATTAACAGAACACAGAGCCGTTTCTCAGAAAGCTTCTTTCCAGTTTTGAACGAAGATATTTCCTTTTTCACCATAGCCCTCTATGGGCTTCCAAATATCCCTTTGCCAATTCCACAAGAACAGCCTTAGCGAAAGGCTTCTTGAAGGGAAAGATGTAACTCTGTGAGATGAATTAACAGAACACAAAGCAGTTTCTCAGAAAGCTTCTTTCCAGTTTTGAACGGAAGATATTTCCTTTTTCACCATAGCCCTCTATGGGCTTCCAAATATCCCTTTGCCAATTCCACAAGAACAGCCTTAGCGAAAGGCTTCTTGAAGGGAAAGACGTAACTCTGTGAGATGAATTAACAGAACACAGAGCAGTTTCTCAGAAAGCTTCTTTCCAGTTTTGAATGGAAGATATTTCCTTTTTCACCATAGCCCTCTATGGGCTTCCAAATATCCCTTTGCCAATTCCACAAGAACAGCCTTAGCCAAAGGCTTCTTGAAGGGAAAGATGTAACTCTGTGAGATGAATTAACAGAACACAGAGCAGTTTCTCAGAAAGCTTCTTTCCAGTTTTCAAAGGAAGATATTTCCTTTTTCACCATAGCCCTCTATGGGCTTCCAAATATCCCTTTGCCAATTCCACAAGAACAGCCTTAGCGAAAGGCTTCTTGAAGGGAAAGATGTAACTCTGTGAGATGAATGAAGAGAACACAGAGCAGTTTCTCAGAAAGCTTCTTTCCACTTTTGAACGGAAGATATTTCCTTTTTCACCATAGCCCTCTATGGGCTTCCAAATATCCCTTTGCCAATTACACAAGAACAGCCTTAGAGAAAGGCTTCTTGAAGGGAAAGATGTAACTCTGTGAGATGAATTAACAGAACACAGAGCCGTTTCTCAGAAAGCTTCTTTCCAGTTTTGAACGAAGATATTTCCTTTTTCACCATAGCCCTCTATGGGCTTCCAAATATCCCTTTGCCAATTCCACAAGAACAGCCTTAGCGAAAGGCTTCTTGAAGGGAAAGATGTAACTCTGTGAGATGAATTAACAGAACACAGAGCAGTTTCTCAGAATGCTTCTTTCCAGTTTTGAACGGAAGATATTTCCTTTTTCACCATAGCCCTCTATGGGATTAAAAATATCCCTTTGCCAATTCCACAAGAATAGCCTTAGCGAAAGGCTTCTTGAAGGGAAAGATGTAACTCTGTGAGATGAATTAACAGAACACAGAGCAGTTTCTCAGAAAGCTTCTTTCCAGTTTTGAACGGAAGATATTTCCTTTTTCACCATAGCCCTCTATGGGCTTCCAAATATCCCTTTGCCAATTCCACAAGAACAGCCTTAGGCAAAGGCTTCTTGAAGGGAAAGATGTAACTCTGTGAGATGAATTAACAGAACACAGAGCAGTTTCTCCGAAAGCTTCTTTCCAGTTTTGAACGGATGTTATTTCCTTTTTCACCATAGCCCTCTATGGGCTTCCAAATATCCCTTTGCCAATTCCACAAGAACAGCCTTAGCGAAAGGCTTCTTGAAGGGAAAGATGTAACTCTGTGAGATGAATTAACAGAACACAGAGCCATTTCTCAGAAAGCTTCTTTCCAGTTTTGAACGGAAGATATTTCCTTTTTCACCATAGCCCTCTATGGGCTTCCAAATATCCCTTTGCCAATTCCACAAGAACAGCCTTAGCGAAAGGCTTCTTGAAGGGAAAGATGTAACTCTGTGAGATGAATTAACAGAACACAGAGCAGTTTCTCAGAAAGCTTCTTTCCAGTTTTGAACGGAAGATATTTCCTTTTTCACCATAGCCCTCTATGGGCTTCCAAATATCCCTTTGCCAATTCCACAAGAACAGCCTTAGCGAAAGGCTTCTTGAAGGGAAAGATGTAACTCTGTGAGATGAATTAACAGAACACAGAGCAGTTTCTCAGAAAGCTTCTTTCCAGTTTTGAACGGAAGATATTTCCTTTTTCACCATAGCCCTCTATGGGGTTCCAAATATCCCTTTGCCAATTCCACAAGAACAGCCTTAGCGAAAGGCTTCTTGAAGGGAAAGATGTAACTCTGTGAGATGAATTTACAGAACACAGAGCAGTTTCTCCGAAAGCTTCTTTCCAGTTTTGAACGGAAGTTATTTCCTTTTTCACCATAGCCCTCTATGGGCTTCCAAATATCCCTTTGCCAATTCCACAAGAACAGCCTTAGCGAAAGGCTTCTTGAAGGGAAAGATGTAACTCTGTGAGATGAATTTACAGAACACAGAGCAGTTTCTCCGAAAGCTTCTTTCCAGTTTTGAACGGAAGTTATTTCCTTTTTCACCATAGCCCTCTATGGGCTTCCAAATATCCCTTTGCCAATTACACAAGAACAGCCTTAGAGAAAGGCTTCTTGAAGGGAAAGATGTAACTCTGTGAGATGAATTAACAGAACACAGAGCCGTTTCTCAGAAAGCTTCTTTCCAGTTTTGAACGAAGATATTTCCTTTTTCACCATAGCCCTCTATGGGCTTCCAAATATCCCTTTGCCAATTCCACAAGAACAGCCTTAGCGAAAGGCTTCTTGAAGGGAAAGATGTAACTCTGTGAGATGAATTAACAGAACACAGAGCAGTTTCTCAGAAAGCTTCTTTCCAGTTTTGAACGGAAGATATTTCCTTTTTCACCATAGCCCTCTATGGGCTTCCAAATATCCCTTTGCCAATTCCACAAGAACAGCCTTAGCGAAAGGCTTCTTGAAGGGAAAGACGTAACTCTGTGAGATGAATTAACAGAACACAGAGCCGTTTCTCAGAAAGCTTCTTTCCAGTTTTGAACGGAAGATATTTCCTTTTTCACCATAGCCCTCTATGGGCTTCCAAATATCCCTTTGCCAATTCCACAAGAACAGCCTTAGCGAAAGGCTTCTTGAAGGGAAAGATGTAACTCTGTGAGATGAATGAACAGAACACAGAGCAGTGTCTCAGAAAGCTTCTTTCCAGTTTTTAACGGAAGATATTTCCTTTTTCACCATAGCCCTCTATGGGCTTCCAAATATCCCTTTGCCAATTCCACAAGAACAGCCTTAGCGAAAGGCTTCTTGAAGGGAAAGATGTAACTCTGTGAGATGAATTAACAGAACACAGAGCAGTTTCTCCGAAAGCTTCTTTCCACTTTTGAACGGAAGATATTTCCTTTTTCACCATAGCCCTCTATGGGCTTCCAAATATCCCTTTGCCAATTCCACAAGAACAGCCTTAGCCAAAGGCTTCTTGAAGGGAAAGATGTAACTCTGTGAGATGAATTAACAGAACACAGAGCACTTTCTCAGAAAGCTTCTTTCCAGTTTTGAACGGAAGATATTTCCTTTTTCACCATAGCCCTCTATGGGCTTCCAAATATCCCTTTGCCAATTCCACAAGAACAGCCTTAGCGAAAGGCTTCTTGAAGGGAAAGATGTAACTCTGTGAGATGAATTAACAGAACACAGAGCACTTTCTCAGAAAGCTTCTTTCCAGTTTTGAACGGAAGATATTTCCTTTTTCACCATAGCCCTCTAGGGGCTTCCAAATATCCCCTTGCAAATTCCACAAGAACAGCCTTAGCGAAAGGCTTCTTGAAGGGAAAGATGTAACTCTGTGAGATGAATTAACAGAACACAGAGCCGTTTCTCAGAAAGCTTCCTTCCAGTTTTGAACGGAAGATATTTCCTTTTTCACCATAGCCCTCTATGGGCTTCCAAATATCCCTTTCCCAATTCCACAAGAACAGCCTTAGCGAAAGGCTTCTTGAAGGGAAAGATGTAACTCTGTGAGATGAATTAACAGAACACAGAGCAGTTTCTCAGAAAGCTTCTTTCCAGTTTTGAACGGAAGATATTTCCTTTTTCACCATAGCCCTCTATGGGCTTCCAAATATCCCTTTGCCAATTCCACAAGAACAGCCTTAGCGAAAGGCTTCTTGAAGGGAAAGATGTAACTCTGTGAGATGAATGAACAGAACACAGAGCAGTTTCTCAGAAAGCTTCTTTCCAGTTTTGAACGGAAGATATTTCCTTTTTCACCATAGCCCTCTATGGGCTTCCAAATATCCCTTTTCCAATTCCACAAGAACAGCCTTAGCGAAAGGCTTCTTGAAGGGAAAGATGTAACTCTGTGAGATGAATTAACAGAACACAGAGCATTTTCTCAGAAAGCTTCTTTCCAGTTTTCAAAGGAAGATATTTCCTTTTTCACCATAGCCCTCTATGGGCTTCCAAATATCCCTTTCCCAATTCCACAAGAACAGCCTTAGCGAAAGGCTTCTTGAAGGGAAAGATGTAACTCTGTGAGATGAATTAACAGAACACAGAGCAGTTTCTCAGAAAGCTTCTTTCCAGTTTTGAACGGAAGATATTTCCTTTTTCACCATAGCCCTCTATGGGCTTCCAAATATCCCTTTGCCAATTCCACAAGAACAGCCTTAGCGAAAGGCTTCTTGAAGGGAAAGATGTAACACTGTGAGATGAATTAACAGAACACAGAGCAGTTTCTCAGAAAGCTTCTTTCCAGTTTTGAACGGAAGATATTTCCTTTTTCACCATAGCCCTCTAGGGGCTTCCAAATATCCCTTTGCCAATTCCACAAGAACAGCCTTAGCGAAAGGCTTCTTGAAGGGAAAGATGTAACTCTGTGAGATGAATTAACAGAACACAGAGCAGTTTCTCCGAAAGCTTCTTTCCAGTTTTGAACGGAAGATATTTCCTTTTTCACCATAGCCCTCTATGGGCTTCCAAATATCCCTTTGCCAATTCCACAAGAACAGCCTTTGCGAAAGGCTTCTTGAAGGGAAAGATGTAACTCTGTGAGATGAATTAACAGAACACAGAGCAGTTTCTCAGAAAGCTTCTTTCCAGTTTTCAACGGAAGATATTTCCTTTTTCACCATAGCCCTCTATGGGCTTCCAAATATCCCTTTCCCAATTCCACAAGAACAGCCTTAGCGAAAGGCTTCTTGAAGGGAAAGATGTAACTCTGTGAGATGAATTAACAGAACACAGAGCAGTTTCTCAGAAAGCTTCTTTCCAGTTTTGAACGGAACATATTTCCTTTTACACCATAGCCCTCTATGGGCTTCCAAATATCCCTTTGCCAATTCCACAAGAACAGCCTTAGCGAAAGGCTTCTTGAAGGGAAAGATGTAACTCTGTGAGATGAATTAACAGAACACAGAGCAGTTTCTCAGAAAGCTTCTTTCCAGTTTTGAACGGAAGATATTTCCTTTTTCACCATAGCCCTCTATGGGCTTCCAATTATCCCTTTGCCAATTCCACAAGAACAGCCTTAGCGAAAGGCTTCTTGAAGGGAAAGATGTAACACTGTGAGATGAATTAACAGAACACAGAGCAGTTTCTCAGAAAGCTTCTTTCCAGTTTTGAACGGAAGATATTTCCTTTTTCACCATAGCCCTCTAGGGGCTTCCAAATATCCCTTTGCCAATTCCACAAGAACAGCCTTAGCGAAAGGCTTCTTGAAGGGAAAGATGTAACTCTGTGAGATGAATTAACAGAACACAGAGCAGTTTCTCAGAAAGCTTCTTTCCAGTTTTGAACGGAATATATTTCCTTTTTCACCATAGCCCTCTATGGGCTTCCAAATATCCCTTTGCCAATTCCACAAGAATAGCCTTAGCGAAAGGCTTCTTGAAGGGAAAGATGTAACTCTGTGAGATGAATTAACAGAACACAGAGCATTTTCTCAGAAAGCTTCTTTCCAGTTTTCAAAGGAAGATATTTCCTTTTTCTCCATAGCCCTCTATGGGCTTCCAAATATCCCTTTGCCAATTCCACAAGAACAGCCTTAGCGAAAGGCTTCTTGAAGGGAAAGATGTAACTCTGTGAGATGAATTAACAGAACACAGAGCAGTTTCTCAGAAAGCTTCTTTCCAGTTTTTAACGGAAGGTATTTCCTTTTTCACCGTAGCCCTCTATGGGCTTCCAAATATCCCTTTGCCAATTCCACAAGAACAGCCTTAGCGAAAGGCTTCTTGAAGGGAAAGATGTAACTCTGTGAGATGAATGAACAGAACACAGAGCAGTGTCTCAGAAAGCTTCTTTCCAGTTTTTAACGGAAGATATTTCCTTTTTCACCATAGCCCTCTATGGGCTTCCAAATATCCCTTTGCCAATTCCACAAGAACAGCCTTAGCGAAAGGCTTCTTGAAGGGAAAGATGTAACTCTGTGAGATGAATTAACAGAACACAGAGCAGTTTCTCCGAAAGCTTCTTTCCACTTTTGAACGGAAGATATTTCCTTTTTCACCATAGCCCTCTATGGGCTTCCAAATATCCCTTTGCCAATTCCACAAGAACAGCCTTAGCCAAAGGCTTCTTGAAGGGAAAGATGTAACTCTGTGAGATGAATTAACAGAACACAGAGCACTTTCTCAGAAAGCTTCTTTCCAGTTTTGAACGGAAGATATTTCCTTTTTCACCATAGCCCTCTATGGGCTTCCAAATATCCCTTTGCCAATTCCACAAGAACAGCCTTAGCGAAAGGCTTCTTGAAGGGAAAGATGTAACTCTGTGAGATGAATTAACAGAACACAGAGCACTTTCTCAGAAAGCTTCTTTCCAGTTTTGAACGGAAGATATTTCCTTTTTCACCATAGCCCTCTAGGGGCTTCCAAATATCCCTTTGCCAATTCCACAAGAACAGCCTTAGCGAAAGGCTTCTTGAAGGGAAAGATGTAACTCTGTGAGATGAATTAACAGAACACAGAGCCGTTTCTCAGAAAGCTTCTTTCCAGTTTTGAACGGAAGATATTTCCTTTTTCACCATAGCCCTCTATGGGCTTCCAAATATCCCTTTGCCAATTCCACAAGAACAGCCTTAGCGAAAGGCTTCTTGAAGGGAAAGATGTAACACTGTGAGATGAATTAACAGAACACAGAGCAGTTTCTCAGAAAGCTTCTTTCCAGTTTTGAACGGAAGATATTTCCTTTTTCACCATAGCCCTCTAGGGGCTTCCAAATATCCCTTTGCCAATTCCACAAGAACAGCCTTAGCGAAAGGCTTCTTGAAGGGAAAGATGTAACTCTGTGAGATGAATTAACAGAACACAGAGCAGTTTCTCCGAAAGCTTCTTTCCAGTTTTGAACGGAAGATATTTCCTTTTTCACCATAGCCCTCTATGGGCTTCCAAATATCCCTTTGCCAATTCCACAAGAACAGCCTTTGCGAAAGGCTTCTTGAAGGGAAAGATGTAACTCTGTGAGATGAATTAACAGAACACAGAGCAGTTTCTCAGAAAGCTTCTTTCCAGTTTTCAACGGAAGATATTTCCTTTTTCACCATAGCCCTCTATGGGCTTCCAAATATCCCTTTCCCAATTCCACAAGAACAGCCTTAGCGAAAGGCTTCTTGAAGGGAAAGATGTAACTCTGTGAGATGAATTAACAGAACACAGAGCAGTTTCTCAGAAAGCTTCTTTCCAGTTTTGAACGGAACATATTTCCTTTTACACCATAGCCCTCTATGGGCTTCCAAATATCCCTTTGCCAATTCCACAAGAACAGCCTTAGCGAAAGGCTTCTTGAAGGGAAAGATGTAACTCTGTGAGATGAATTAACAGAACACAGAGCAGTTTCTCAGAAAGCTTCTTTCCAGTTTTGAACGGAAGATATTTCCTTTTTCACCATAGCCCTCTATGGGCTTCCAAATATCCCTTTGCCAATTCCACAAGAACAGCCTTAGCGAAAGGCTTCTTGAAGGGAAAGATGTAACACTGTGAGATGAATTAACAGAACACAGAGCAGTTTCTCAGAAAGCTTCTTTCCAGTTTTGAACGGAAGATATTTCCTTTTTCAACATAGCCCTCTAGGGGCTTCCAAATATCCCTTTGCCAATTCCACAAGAACAGCCTTAGCGAAAGGCTTCTTGAAGGGAAAGATGTAACTCTGTGAGATGAATTAACAGAACACAGAGCCGTTTCTCAGAAAGCTTCCTTCCAGTTTTGAACGGAAGATATTTCCTTTTTCACCATAGCCCTCTATGGGCTTCCAAATATCCCTTTCCCAATTCCACAAGAACAGCCTTAGCGAAAGGCTTCTTGAAGGGAAAGATGTAACTCTGTGAGATGAATTAACAGAACACAGAGCAGTTTCTCAGAAAGCTTCTTTCCAGTTTTGAACGGAAGATATTTCCTTTTTCACCATAGCCCTCTATGGGCTTCCAAATATCCCTTTGCCAATTCCACAAGAACAGCCTTAGCGAAAGGCTTCTTGAAGGGAAAGATGTAACTCTGTGAGATGAATGAACAGAACACAGAGCAGTTTCTCAGAAAGCTTCTTTCCAGTTTTGAACGGAAGATATTTCCTTTTTCACCATAGCCCTCTATGGGCTTCCAGATATCCCTTTGCCAATTCCACAAGAACAGCCTTAGCGAAAGGCTTCTTGAAGGGAAAGATGTAACTCTGTGAGATGAATTAACAGAACACAGAGCAGTTTCTCAGAAAGCTTCTTTCCAGTTTTGAACGGAAGATATTTCCTTTTTCACCATAGCCCTCTATGGGCTTCCAAATATCCCTTTGCCAATTCCACAAGAACAGCTTTAGCGAAAGGCTTCTTGAAGGGAAAGATGTAACTCTGTGAGATGAATTAACAGAACACAGAGCAGTTTCTTAGAAAGCTTCTTTCCAGTTTTGAACGGAAGATATTTCCTTTTTCACCATAGCCCTCTATGGGCTTCCAAATATCCCTTTGCCAATTCCACAAGAACAGCCTTAGCGAAAGGCTTCTTGAAGGGAAAGATGTAACTCTGTGAGATGAATTAACAGAACACAGAGCAGTTTCTCCGAAAGCTTCTTTCCACTTTTGAACGGAAGATATTTCCTTTTTCACCATAGCCCTCTATGGGCTTCCAAATATCCCTTTGCCAATTCCACAAGAACAGCCTTAGCGAAAGGCTTCTTGAAGGGAAAGATGTAACTCTGTGAGATGAATTAACAGAACACAGAGCAGTTTCTCCGAAAGCTTCTTTCCAGTTTTGAACGGAAGATATTTCCTTTTTCACCATAGCCCTCTATGGGCTTCCAAATATCCCTTTGCCAATTCCACAAGAACAGCCTTAGCGAAAGGCTTCTTGAAGGGAAAGATGTAACTCTGTGAGATGAATGAACAGAACACAGAGCAGTTTCTCAGAAAGCTTCTTTCCAGTTTTGAACGGAAGATATTTCCTTTTTCACCATAGCCCTCTATGGGCTTCCAAATATCCCTTTGCCAATTCCACAAGAACAGCCTTAGCGAAAGGCTTCTTGAAGGGAAAGATGTAACTCTGTGAGATGAATTAACAGAACACAGAGCAGTTTCTCAGAAAGCTTCTTTCCAGTTTTGAACGGAAGATATTTCCTTTTTCACCATAGCCCTCTATGGGCTTCCAAATATCCCTTTGCCAATTCCACAAGAACAGCTTTAGCGAAAGGCTTCTTGAAGGGAAAGATGTAACTCTGTGAGATGAATTAACAGAACACAGAGCAGTTTCTCAGAAAGCTTCTTTCCAGTTTTGAACGGAAGATATTTCCTTTTTCACCATAGCCCTCTATGGGCTTCCAAATATCCCTTTGCCAATTCCACAAGAACAGCCTTAGCGAAAGGCTTCTTGAAGGGAAAGATGTAACTCTGTGAGATGAATTAACAGAACACAGAGCAGTTTCTCCGAAAGCTTCTTTCCACTTTTGAACGGAAGATATTTCCTTTTTCACCATAGCCCTCTATGGGCTTCCAAATATCCCTTTGCCAATTCCACAAGAACAGCCTTAGCGAAAGGCTTCTTGAAGGGAAAGATGTAACTCTGTGAGATGAATTAACAGAACACAGAGCAGTTTCTCCGAAAGCTTCTTTCCAGTTTTGAACGGAAGATATTTCCTTTTTCACCATAGCCCTCTATGGGCTTCCAAATATCCCTTTCCCAATTCCACAAGAACAGCCTTAGCGAAAGGCTTCTTGAAGGGAAAGATGTAACTCTGTGAGATGAATTAACAGAACACAGAGCAGTTTCTCAGAAAGCTTCTTTCCAGTTTTGAACGGAACATATTTCCTTTTACACCATAGCCCTCTATGGGCTTCCAAATATCCCTTTGCCAATTCCACAAGAACAGCCTTAGCGAAAGGCTTCTTGAAGGGAAAGATGTAACTCTGTGAGATGAATTAACAGAACACAGAGCAGTTTCTCAGAAAGCTTCTTTCCAGTTTTGAACGGAAGATATTTCCTTTTTCACCATAGCCCTCTATGGGCTTCCAAATATCCCTTTGCCAATTCCACAAGAACAGCCTTAGCGAAAGGCATCTTGAAGGGAAAGATGTAACACTGTGAGATGAATTAACAGAACACAGAGCAGTTTCTCAGAAAGCTTCTTTCCAGTTTTGAACGGAATATATTTCCTTTATCACCATAGCCCTCTATGGGCTTCCAAATATCCCTTTGCCAATTCCACAAGAATAGCCTTAGCGAAAGGCTTCTTGAAGGGAAAGATGTAACTCTGTGAGATGAATTAACAGAACACAGAGCATTTTCTCAGAAAGCTTCTTTCCAGTTTTCAAAGGAAGATATTTCCTTTTTCACCATAGCCCTCTATGGGCTTCCAAATATCCCTTTGCCAATTCCACAAGAACAGCCTTAGCAAAAGGCTTCTTGAAGGGAAAGATGTAACTCTGTGAGATGAATGAACAGAACACAGAGCAGTTTCTCAGAAAGCTTCTTTCCAGTTTTTAACGGAAGATATTTCCTTTTTCACCATAGCCCTCTATGGGCTTCCAAATATCCCTTTGCCAATTCCACAAGAACAGCCTTAGCGAAAGGCTTCTTGAAGGGAAAGATGTAACTCTGTGAGATGAATTAACAGAACACAGAGCACTTTCTCAGAAAGCTTCTTTCCAGTTTTGAACGGAAGATATTTCCTTTTTCACCATAGCCCTCTATGGGCTTCCAAATATCCCTTTGCCAATTCCACAAGAACAGCTTTAGCGAAAGGCTTCTTGAAGGGAAAGATGTAACTCTGTGAGATGAATTAACAGAACACAGAGCAGTTTCTCAGAAAGCTTCTTTCCAGTTTTGAACGGAAGATATTTCCTTTTTCACCATAGCCCTCTATGGGCTTCCAAATATCCCTTTGCCAATTCCACAAGAACAGCCTTAGCGAAAGGCTTGTTGAAGGGAAAGATGTAACTCTGTGAGATGAATTAACAGAACACAGAGCAGTTTCTCCGAAAGCTTCTTTCCACTTTTAAACGGAAGATATTTCCTTTTTCACCATAGCCCTCTATGGGCTTCCAAATATCCCTTTGCCAATTCCACAAGAACAGCCTTAGCGAAAGGCTTCTTGAAGGGAAAGATGTAACTCTGTGAGATGAATTAACAGAACACAGAGCAGTTTCTCCGAAAGCTTCTTTCCAGTTTTGAACGGAAGATATTTCCTTTTTCACCATAGCCCTCTATGGGCTTCCAAATATCCCTTTGCCAATTCCACAAGAACAGCCTTAGCGAAAGGCTTCTTGAAGGGAAAGATGTAACTCTGTGAGATGAATTAACAGAACACAGAGCAGTTTCTCAGAAAGCTTCTTTCCAGTTTTCAACGGAAGATATTTCCTTTTTCACCATAGCCCTCTATGGGCTTCCAAATATCCCTTTCCCAATTCCACAAGAACAGCCTTAGCGAAAGGCTTCTTGAAGGGAAAGATGTAACACTGTGAGATGAATTAACAGAACACAGAGCAGTTTCTCAGAAAGCTTCTTTCCAGTTTTGAACGGAAGATATTTCCTTTTTCACCATAGCCCTCTAGGGGCTTCCAAATATCCCTTTGCCAATTCCACAAGAACAGCCTTAGCGAAAGGCTTCTTGAAGGGAAAGATGTAACTCTGTGAGATGAATTAACAGAACACAGAGCAGTTTCTCAGAAAGCTTCTTTCCAGTTTTGAACGGAATATATTTCCTTTTTCACCATAGCCCTCTATGGGCTTCCAAATATCCCTTTGCCAATTCCACAAGAATAGCCTTAGCGAAAGGCTTCTTGAAGGGAAAGATGTAACTCTGTGAGATGAATTAACAGAACACAGAGCATTTTCTCAGAAAGCTTCTTTCCAGTTTTCAAAGGAAGATATTTCCTTTTTCTCCATAGCCCTCTATGGGCTTCCAAATATCCCTTTGCCAATTCCACAAGAACAGCCTTAGCGAAAGGCTTCTTGAAGGGAAAGATGTAACTCTGTGAGATGAATTAACAGAACACAGAGCAGTTTCTCAGAAAGCTTCTTTCCAGTTTTTAACGGAAGGTATTTCCTTTTTCACCGTAGCCCTCTATGGGCTTCCAAATATCCCTTTGCCAATTCCACAAGAACAGCCTTAGCGAAAGGCTTCTTGAAGGGAAAGATGTAACTCTGTGAGATGAATGAACAGAACACAGAGCAGTGTCTCAGAAAGCTTCTTTCCAGTTTTTAACGGAAGATATTTCCTTTTTCACCATAGCCCTCTATGGGCTTCCAAATATCCCTTTGCCAATTCCACAAGAACAGCCTTAGCGAAAGGCTTCTTGAAGGGAAAGATGTAACTCTGTGAGATGAATTAACAGAACACAGAGCAGTTTCTCCGAAAGCTTCTTTCCACTTTTGAACGGAAGATATTTCCTTTTTCACCATAGCCCTCTATGGGCTTCCAAATATCCCTTTGCCAATTCCACAAGAACAGCCTTAGCCAAAGGCTTCTTGAAGGGAAAGATGTAACTCTGTGAGATGAATTAACAGAACACAGAGCAGTTTCTCAGAAAGCTTCTTTCCAGTTTTGAACGGAAGATATTTCCTTTTTCACCATAGCCCTCTATGGGCTTCCAAATATCCCTTTGCCAATTCCACAAGAACAGCCTTAGCGAAAGGCTTCTTGAAGGGAAAGATGTAACTCTGTGAGATGAATTAACAGAACACAGAGCACTTTCTCAGAAAGCTTCTTTCCAGTTTTGAACGGAAGATATTTCCTTTTTCACCATAGCCCTCTAGGGGCTTCCAAATATCCCTTTGCCAATTCCACAAGAACAGCCTTAGCGAAAGGCTTCTTGAAGGGAAAGATGTAACTCTGTGAGATGAATTAACAGAACACAGAGCCGTTTCTCAGAAAGCTTCCTTCCAGTTTTGAACGGAAGATATTTCCTTTTTCACCATAGCCCTCTATGGGCTTCCAAATATCCCTTTCCCAATTCCACAAGAACAGCCTTAGCGAAAGGCTTCTTGAAGGGAAAGATGTAACTCTGTGAGATGAATTAACAGAACACAGAGCAGTTTCTCAGAAAGCTTCTTTCCAGTTTTGAACGGAAGATATTTCCTTTTTCACCATAGCCCTCTATGGGCTTCCAAATATCCCTTTGCCAATTCCACAAGAACAGCCTTAGCGAAAGGCTTCTTGAAGGGAAAGATGTAACTCTGTGAGATGAATTAACAGAACACAGAGCAGTTTCTCAGAAAGCTTCTTTCCAGTTTTGAACGGAAGATATTTCCTTTTTCACCATAGCCCTCTATGGGATTCCAAATATCCCTTTGCCAATTCCACAAGAACAGCCTTAGCGAAAGGCTTCTTGAAGGGAAAGATGTAACTCTGTGAGATGAATTAACAGAACACAGAGCAGTTTCTCCGAAAGCTTCTTTCCAGTTTTGAACGGAAGATATTTCCTTTTTCACCATAGCCCTCTATGGGCTTCCAAATATCCCTTTGCCAATTCCACAAGAACAGCCTTAGCCAAAGGCTTCTTGAAGGGAAAGATGTAACTCTGTGAGATGAATTAACAGAACACAGAGCAGTTTCTCAGAAAGCTTCTTTCCAGTTTTGAACGGAAGATATTTCCTTTTTCACCATAGCCCTCTATGGGCTTCCAAATATCCCTTTCCCAATTCCACAAGAACAGCCTTAGCGAAAGGCTTCTTGAAGGGAAAGATGTAACTCTGTGAGATGAATTAACAGAACACAGAGCAGTTTCTCAGAAAGCTTCTTTCCAGTTTTGAACGGAACATATTTCCTTTTACACCTTAGCCCTCTATGGGCTTCCAAATATCCCTTTGCCAATTCCACAAGAACAGCCTTAGCGAAAGGCTTCTTGAAGGGAAAGATGTAACTCTGTGAGATGAATTAACAGAACACAGAGCAGTTTCTCAGAAAGCTTCTTTCCAGTTTTGAACGGAAGATATTTCCTTTTTCACCATAGCCCTCTATGGGCTTCCAAATATCCCTTTGCCAATTCCACAAGAACAGCCTTAGCGAAAGGCTTCTTGAAGGGAAAGATGTAACACTGTGAGATGAATTAACAGAACACAGAGCAGTTTCTCAGAAAGCTTCTTTCCAGTTTTGAACGGAATATATTTCCTTTTTCACCATAGCCCTCTATGGGCTTCCAAATATCCCTTTGCCAATTCCACAAGAATAGCCTTAGCGAAAGGCTTCTTGAAGGGAAAGATGTAACTCTGTGAGATGAATTAACAGAACACAGAGCATTTTCTCAGAAAGCTTCTTTCCAGTTTTCAAAGGAAGATATTTCCTTTTTCACCATAGCCCTCTATGGGCTTCCAAATATCCCTTTCCCAATTCCACAAGAACAGCCTTAGCGAAAGGCTTCTTGAAGGGAAAGATGTAACTCTGTGAGATGAATTAACAGAACACAGAGCAGTTTCTCAGAAAGCTTCTTTCCAGTTTTGAACGGAACATATTTCCTTTTACACCATAGCCCTCTATGGGCTTCCAAATATCCCTTTGCCAATTCCACAAGAACAGCCTTAGCGAAAGGCTTCTTGAAGGGAAAGATGTAACTCTGTGAGATGAATTAACAGAACACAGAGCAGTTTCTCAGAAAGCTTCTTTCCAGTTTTGAACGGAAGATATTTCCTTTTTCACCATAGCCCTCTATGGGCTTCCAAATATCCCTTTGCCAATTCCACAAGAACAGCCTTAGCGAAAGGCTTCTTGAAGGGAAAGATGTAACACTGTGAGATGAATTAACAGAACACAGAGCAGTTTCTCAGAAAGCTTCTTTCCAGTTTTGAACGGAAGATATTTCCTTTTTCACCATAGCTCTCTAGGGGCTTCCAAATATCCCTTTGCCAATTCCACAAGAACAGCCTTAGCGAAAGGCTTCTTGAAGGGAAAGATGTAACTCTGTGAGATGAATTAACAGAACACAGAGCAGTTTCTCAGAAAGCTTCTTTCCAGTTTTGAACGGAATATATTTCCTTTTTCACCATAGCCCTCTATGGGCTTCCAAATATCCCTTTGCCAATTCCACAAGAATAGCCTTAGCGAAAGGCTTCTTGAAGGGAAAGATGTAACTCTGTGAGATGAATTAACAGAACACAGAGCATTTTCTCAGAAAGCTTCTTTCCAGTTTTCAAAGGAAGATATTTCCTTTTTCTCCATAGCCCTCTATGGGCTTCCAAATATCCCTTTGCCAATTCCACAAGAACAGCCTTAGCGAAAGGCTTCTTGAAGGGAAAGATGTAACTCTGTGAGATGAATTAACAGAACACAGAGCAGTTTCTCAGAAAGCTTCTTTCCAGTTTTTAATGGAAGGTATTTCCTTTTTCACCGTAGCCCTCTATGGGCTTCCAAATATCCCTTTGCCAATTCCACAAGAACAGCCTTAGCGAAAGGCTTCTTGAAGGGAAAGATGTAACTCTGTGAGATGAATGAACAGAACACAGAGCAGTGTCTCAGAAAGCTTCTTTCCAGTTTTTAACGGAAGATATTTCCTTTTTCACCATAGCCCTCTATGGGCTTCCAAATATCCCTTTGCCAATTCCACAAGAACAGCCTTAGCGAAAGGCTTCTTGAAGGGAAAGATGTAACTCTGTGAGATGAATTAACAGAACACAGAGCAGTTTCTCCGAAAGCTTCTTTCCACTTTTGAACGGAAGATATTTCCTTTTTCACCATAGCCCTCTATGGGCTTCCAAATATCCCTTTGCCAATTCCACAAGAACAGCCTTAGCCAAAGGCTTCTTGAAGGGAAAGATGTAACTCTGTGAGATGAATTAACAGAACACAGAGCACTTTCTCAGAAAGCTTCTTTCCAGTTTTGAACGGAAGATATTTCCTTTTTCACCATAGCCCTCTATGGGCTTCCAAATATCCCTTTGCCAATTCCACAAGAACAGCCTTAGCGAAAGGCTTCTTGAAGGGAAAGATGTAACTCTGTGAGATGAATTAACAGAACACAGAGCACTTTCTCAGAAAGCTTCTTTCCAGTTTTGAACGGAAGATATTTCCTTTTTCACCATAGCCCTCTAGGGGCTTCCAAATATCCCTTTGCCAATTCCACAAGAACAGCCTTAGCGAAAGGCTTCTTGAAGGGAAAGATGTAACTCTGTGAGATGAATTAACAGAACACAGAGCCGTTTCTCAGAAAGCTTCCTTCCAGTTTTGAACGGAAGATATTTCCTTTTTCACCATAGCCCTCTATGGGCTTCCAAATATCCCTTTCCCAATTCCACAAGAACAGCCTTAGCGAAAGGCTTCTTGAAGGGAAAGATGTAACTCTGTGAGATGAATTAACAGAACACAGAGCAGTTTCTCAGAAAGCTTCTTTCCAGTTTTGAACGGAAGATATTTCCTTTGTCACCATAGCCCTCTATGGGCTTCCAAATATCCCTTTGCCAATTCCACAAGAACAGCCTTAGCGAAAGGCTTCTTGAAGGGAAAGATGTAACTCTGTGAGATGAATGAACAGAACACAGAGCAGTTTCTCAGAAAGCTTCTTTCCAGTTTTTAACGGAAGATATTTCCTTTTTCACCATAGCCCTCTATGGGCTTCCAAATATCCCTTTGCCAATTCCACAAGAACAGCCTTAGCGAAAGGCTTCTTGAAGGGAAAGATGTAACTATGTGAGATGAATTAACAGAACACAGAGCAGTTTCTCAGAAAGCTTCTTTCCAGTTTTGAACGGAAGATATTTCCTTTTTCACCATAGCCCTCTATGGGCTTCCAAATATCCCTTTGCCAATTCCACAAGAACAGCTTTAGCGAAAGGCTTCTTGAAGGGAAAGATGTAACTCTGTGAGATGAATTAACAGAACACAGAGCAGTTTCTCAGAAAGCTTCTTTCCAGTTTTGAACGGAAGATATTTCCTTTTTCACCATAGCCCTCTATGGGCTTCCAAATATCCCTTTGCCAATTCCACAAGAACAGCCTTAGCGAAAGGCTTCTTGAAGGGAAAGATGTAACTCTGTGAGATGAATTAACAGAACACAGAGCAGTTTCTCCGAAAGCTTCTTTCCACTTTTGAACGGAAGATATTTCCTTTTTCACCATAGCCCTCTATGGGCTTCCAAATATCCCTTTGCCAATTCCACAAGAACAGCCTTAGCGAAAGGCTTCTTGAAGGGAAAGATGTAACTCTGTGAGATGAATTAACAGAACACAGAGCAGTTTCTCCGAAAGCTTCTTTCCAGTTTTGAACGGAAGATATTTCCTTTTTCACCATAGCCCTCTATGGGCTTCCAAATATCCCTTTGCCAATTCCACAAGAATAGCCTTAGCGAAAGGCTTCTTGAAGGGAAAGATGTAACTATGTGAGATGAATTAACAGAACACAGAGCATTTTCTCAGAAAGCTTCTTTCCAGTTTTCAAAGGAAGATATTTCCTTTTTCTCCATAGCCCTCTATGGGCTTCCAAATATCCCTTTGCCAATTTCACAAGAACAGCCTTAGCGAAAGGCTTCTTGAAGGGAAAGATGTAACTCTGTGAGATGAATTAACAGAACACAGAGCAGTTTCTCAGAAAGCTTCTTTCCAGTTTTTAACGGAAGGTATTTCCTTTTTCACCGTAGCCCTCTATGGGCTTCCAAATATCCCTTTGCCAATTCCACAAGAACAGCCTTAGCGAAAGGCTTCTTGAAGGGAAAGATGTAACTCTGTGAGATGAATGAACAGAACACAGAGCAGTGTCTCAGAAAGCTTCTTTCCAGTTTTTAACGGAAGATATTTCCTTTTTCACCATAGCCCTCTATGGGCTTCCAAATATCCCTTTGCCAATTCCACAAGAACAGCCTTAGCGAAAGGCTTCTTGAAGGGAAAGATGTAACTCTGTGAGATGAATTAACAGAACACAGAGCAGTTTCTCCGAAAGCTTCTTTCCACTTTTGAACGGAAGATATTTCCTTTTTCACCATAGCCCTCTATGGGCTTCCAAATATCCCTTTGCCAATTCCACAAGAACAGCCTTAGCCAAAGGCTTCTTGAAGGGAAAGATGTAACTCTGTGAGATGAATTAACAGAACACAGAGCACTTTCTCAGAAAGCTTCTTTCCAGTTTTGAACGGAAGATATTTCCTTTTTCACCTTAGCCCTCTATGGGCTTCCAAATATCCCTTTGCCAATTCCACAAGAACAGCCTTAGCGAAAGGCTTCTTGAAGGGAAAGATGTAACTCTGTGAGATGAATTAACAGAACACAGAGCACTTTCTCAGAAAGCTTCTTTCCAGTTTTGAACGGAAGATATTTCCTTTTTCACCATAGCCCTCTAGGGGCTTCCAAATATCCCTTTGCCAATTCCACAAGAACAGCCTTAGCGAAAGGCTTCTTGAAGGGAAAGATGTAACTCTGTGAGATGAATTAACAGAACACAGAGCCGTTTCTCAGAAAGCTTCCTTCCAGTTTTGAACGGAAGATATTTCCTTTTTCACCATAGCCCTCTATGGGCTTCCAAATATCCCTTTCCCAATTCCACAAGAACAGCCTTAGCGAAAGGCTTCTTGAAGGGAAAGATGTAACTCTGTGAGATGAATTAACAGAACACAGAGCAGTTTCTCAGAAAGCTTCTTTCCAGTTTTGAACGGAAGATATTTCCTTTTTCACCATAGCCCTCTATGGGCTTCCAAATATCCCTTTGCCAATTCCACAAGAACAGCCTTAGCGAAAGGCTTCTTTAAGGGAAAGATGTAACTCTGTGAGATGAATTAACAGAACACAGAGCAGTTTCTCAGAAAGCTTCTTTCCAGTTTTGAACGGAAGATATTTCCTTTTTCACCATAGCCCTCTATGGGCTTCCAAATATCCCTTTGCCAATTCCACAAGAACAGCTTTAGCGAAAGGCTTCTTGAAGGGAAAGATGTAACTCTGTGAGATGAATTAACAGAACACAGAGCAGTTTCTCAGAAAGCTTCTTTCCAGTTTTGAACGGAAGATATTTCCTTTTTCACCATAGCCCTCTATGGGCTTCCAAATATCCCTTTGCCAATTCCACAAGAACAGCCTTAGCGAAAGGCTTCTTGAAGGGAAAGATGTAACTCTGTGAGATGAATTAACAGAACACAGAGCAGTTTCTCCGAAAGCTTCTTTCCACTTTTGAACGGAAGATATTTCCTTTTTCACCATAGCCCTCTATGGGATTCCAAATATCCCTTTGCCAATTCCACAAGAACAGCCTTAGCGAAAGGCTTCTTGAAGGGAAAGATGTAACTCTGTGAGATGAATTAACAGAACACAGAGCAGTTTCTCCGAAAGCTTCTTTCCAGTTTTGAACGGAAGATATTTCCTTTTTCACCATAGCCCTCTATGGGCTTCCAAATATCCCTTTGCCAATTCCACAAGAACAGCCTTAGCCAAAGGCTTCTTGAAGGGAAAGATGTAACTCTGTGAGATGAATTAACAGAACACAGAGCAGTTTCTCAGAAAGCTTCTTTCCAGTTTTCAACGGAATATATTTCCTTTTTCACCATAGCCCTCTATGGGCTTCCAAATATCCCTTTGCCAATTCCACAAGAATAGCCTTAGCGAAAGGCTTCTTGAAGGGAAAGATGTAACTCTGTGAGATGAATTAACAGAACACAGAGCATTTTCTCAGAAAGCTTCTTTCCAGTTTTCAAAGGAAGATATTTCCTTTTTCTCCATAGCCCTCTATGGGCTTCCAAATATCCCTTTGCCAATTCCACAAGAACAGCCTTAGCGAAAGGCTTCTTGAAGGGAAAGATGTAACTCTGTGAGATGAATTAACAGAACACAGAGCAGTTTCTCAGAAAGCTTCTTTCCAGTTTTTAACGGAAGGTATTTCCTTTTTCACCGTAGCCCTCTATGGGCTTCCAAATATCCCTTTGCCAATTCCACAAGAACAGCCTTAGCGAAAGGCTTCTTGAAGGGAAAGATGTAACTCTGTGAGATGAATGAACAGAACACAGAGCAGTGTCTCAGAAAGCTTCTTTCCAGTTTTTAACGGAAGATATTTCCTTTTTCACCATAGCCCTCTATGGGCTTCCAAATATCCCTTTGCCAATTCCACAAGAACAGCCTTAGCGAAAGGCTTCTTGAAGGGAAAGATGTAACTCTGTGAGATGAATTAACAGAACACAGAGCAGTTTCTCCGAAAGCTTCTTTCCACTTTTGAACGGAAGATATTTCCTTTTTCACCATAGCCCTCTATGGGCTTCCAAATATCCCTTTGCCAATTCCACAAGAACAGCCTTAGCCAAAGGTTTCTTGAAGGGAAAGATGTAACTCTGTGAGATGAATTAACAGAACACAGAGCACTTTCTCAGAAAGCTTCTTTCCAGTTTTGAACGGAAGATATTTCCTTTTTCACCATAGCCCTCTATGGGCTTCCAAATATCCCTTTGCCAATTCCACAAGAACAGCCTTAGCGAAAGGCTTCTTGAAGGGAAAGATGTAACTCTGTGAGATGAATTAACAGAACACAGAGCACTTTCTCAGAAAGCTTCTTTCCAGTTTTGAACGGAAGATATTTCCTTTTTCACCATAGCCCTCTAGGGGCTTCCAAATATCCCTTTGCCAATTCCACAAGAACAGCCTTAGCGAAAGGCTTCTTGAAGGGAAAGATGTAACTCTGTGAGATGAATTAACAGAACACAGAGCCGTTTCTCAGAAAGCTTCCTTCCAGTTTTGAACGGAAGATATTTCCTTTTTCACCATAGCCCTCTATGGGCTTCCAAATATCCCTTTCCCAATTCCACAAGAACAGCCTTAGCGAAAGGCTTCTTGAAGGGAAAGATGTAACTCTGTGAGATGAATTAACAGAACACAGAGCAGTTTCTCAGAAAGCTTCTTTCCAGTTTTGAACGGAAGATATTTCCTTTTTCACCATAGCCCTCTATGGGCTTCCAAATATCCCTTTGCCAATTCCACAAGAACAGCCTTAGCGAAAGGCTTCTTGAAGGGAAAGATGTAACTCTGTGAGATGAATTAACAGAACACAGAGCAGTTTCTCAGAAAGCTTCTTTCCAGTTTTGAACGGAAGATATTTCCTTTTTCACCATAGCCCTCTATGGGCTTCCAAATATCCCTTTGCCAATTCCACAAGAACAGCTTTAGCGAAAGGCTTCTTGAAGGGAAAGATGTAACTCTGTGAGATGAATTAACAGAACACAGAGCAGTTTCTCAGAAAGCTTCTTTCCAGTTTTGAACGGAAGATATTTCCTTTTTCACCATAGCCCTCTATGGGCTTCCAAATATCCCTTTGCCAATTCCACAAGAACAGCCTTAGCGAAAGGTTTCTTGAAGGGAAAGATGTAACTCTGTGAGATGAATTAACAGAACACAGAGCATTTTCTCAGAAAGCTTCTTTTCAGTTTTCAAAGGAAGATATTTCCTTTTTCTCCATAGCCCTCTATGGGCTTCCAAATATCCCTTTGCCAATTCCACAAGAACAGCCTTAGCGAAAGGCTTCTTGAAGGGAAAGATGTAACTCTGTGAGATGAATTAACAGAACACAGAGCAGTTTCTCCGAAAGCTTCTTTCCACTTTTGAACGGAAGATATTTCCTTTTTCACCATAGCCCTCTATGGGCTTCCAAATATCCCTTTGCCAATTCCACAAGAACAGCCTTAGCGAAAGGTTTCTTGAAGGGAAAGATGTAACTCTGTGAGATGAATTAACAGAACACAGAGCATTTTCTCAGAAAGCTTCTTTCCAGTTTTCAAAGGAAAGTATTTCCTTTTTCTCCATAGCCCTCTATGGGCTTCCAAATATCCCTTTGCCAATTCCACAAGAACAGCCTTAGCGAAAGGCTTCTTGAAGGGAAAGATGTAACTCTGTGAGATGAATGAACAGAACACAGAGCAGTTTCTCAGAAAGCTTCTTTCCAGTTTTTAACGGAAGATATTTCCTTTTTCACCATAGCCCTCTATGGGCTTCCAAATATCCCTTTGCCAATTCCACAAGAACAGCCTTAGCGAAAGGCTTCTTGAAGGGAAAGATGTAACTCTGTGAGATGAATTAACAGAACACAGAGCAGTTTCTCAGAAAGCTTCTTTCCAGTTTTGAACGGAAGATATTTCCTTTTTCACCATAGCCCTCTATGGGCTTCCAAATATCCCTTTGCCAATTCCACAAGAACAGCTTTAGCGAAAGGCTTCTTGAAGGGAAAGATGTAACTCTGTGAGATGAATTAACAGAACACAGAGCAGTTTCTCAGAAAGCTTCTTTCCAGTTTTGAACGGAAGATATTTCCTTTTTCACCATAGCCCTCTATGGGCTTCCAAATATCCCTTTGCCAATTCCACAAGAACAGCCTTAGCGAAAGGCTTCTTGAAGGGAAAGATGTAACTCTGTGAGATGAATTAACAGAACACAGAGCAGTTTCTCCGAAAGCTTCTTTCCACTTTTGAACGGAAGATATTTCCTTTTTCACCATAGCCCTCTATGGGCTTCCAAATATCCCTTTGCCAATTCCACAAGAACAGCCTTAGCGAAAGGCTTCTTGAAGGGAAAGATGTAACTCTGTGAGATGAATTAACAGAACACAGAGCAGTTTCTCCGAAAGCTTCTTTCCAGTTTTGAACGCAAGATATTTCCTTTTTCACCATAGCCCTCTATGGGCTTCCAAATATCCCTTTGCCAATTCCACAAGAACAGCCTTAGCCAAAGGCTTCTTGAAGGGAAAGATGTAACTCTGTGAGATGAATTAACAGAACACAGAGCAGTTTCTCAGAAAGCTTCTTTCCAGTTTTCAACGGAAGATATTTCCTTTTTCACCATAGCCCTCTATGGGCTTCCAAATATCCCTTTCCCAATTCCACAAGAACAGCCTTAGCGAAAGGCTTCTTGAAGGGAAAGATGTAACTCTGTGAGATGAATTAACAGAACACAGAGCAGTTTCTCAGAAAGCTTCTTTCCAGTTTTGAACGGAACATATTTCCTTTTACACCATAGCCCTCTATGGGCTTCCAAATATCCCTTTGCCAATTCCACAAGAACAGCCTTAGCGAAAGGCTTCTTGAAGGGAAAGATGTAACTCTGTGAGATGAATTAACAGAACACAGAGCACTTTCTCAGAAAGCTTCTTTCCAGTTTTGAACGGAAGATATTTCCTTTTTCACCATAGCCCTCTATGGGCTTCCAAATATCCCTTTGCCAATTCCACAAGAACAGCCTTAGCGAAAGGCTTCTTGAAGGGAAAGATGTAACACTGTGAGATGAATTAACAGAACACAGAGCAGTTTCTCAGAAAGCTTCTTTCCAGTTTTGAACGGAATATATTTCCTTTTTCACCATAGCCCTCTATGGGCTTCCAAATATCCCTTTGCCAATTCCACAAGAATAGCCTTAGCGAAAGGCTTCTTGAAGGGAAAGATGTAACTCTGTGAGATGAATTAACAGAATACAGAGCATTTTCTCAGAAAGCTTCTTTCCAGTTTTCAAAGGAAGATATTTCCTTTTTCACCATAGCCCTCTATGGGCTTCCAAATATCCCTTTGCCAATTCCACAAGAACAGCCTTAGCGAAAGGCTTCTTGAAGGGAAAGATGTAACTCTGTGAGATGAATTAACAGAACACAGAGCAGTTTCTCAGAAAGCTTCTTTCCAGTTTTTAACGGAAGGTATTTCCTTTTTCACCGTAGCCTTCTATGGGCTTCGAAATATCCCTTTGCCAATTCCACAAGAACAGCCTTAGCGAAAGGCTTCTTGAAGGGAAAGATGTAACTCTGTGAGATGAATTAACAGAACACAGAGCAGTTTCTCAGAAAGCTTCTTTCCAGTTTTGAACGGAAGATATTTCCTTTTTCACCATAGCCCTCTATGGGCTTCCAAATATCCCTTTGCCAATTCCACAAGAACAGCCTTAGCGAAAGGCTTCTTGAAGGGAAAGATGTAACTCTGTGAGATGAATTAACAGAACACAGAGCAGTTTCTCCGAAAGCTTCTTTCCACTTTTGAACGGAAGATATTTCCTTTTTCACCATAGCCCTCTATGGGCTTCCAAATATCCCTTTGCCAATTCCACAAGAACAGCCTTAGCCAAAGGCTTCTTGAAGGGAAAGATGTAACTCTGTGAGATGAATTAACAGAACACAGAGCAGTTTCTCAGAAAGCTTCTTTACAGTTTTGAACGGAAGATATTTCCTTTTTCACCATAGCCCTCTATGGGCTTCCAAATATCCCTTTGCCAATTCCACAAGAACAGCCTTAGCGAAAGGCTTCTTGAAGGGAAAGATGTAACTCTGTGAGATGAATTAACAGAACACAGAGCAGTTTCTCAGAAAGCTTCTTTCCAGTTTTCAAAGGAAGATATTTCCTTTTTCACCATAGCAATCTATGGGCTTCCAAATATCCCTTTGCCAGTTCCACAAGAACAGCCTTAGCGAAAGGCTTCTTGAAGGGAAAGATGTAACTCTGTGAGATGAATGAACAGAACACAGAGCAGTTTCTCAGAAAGCTTCTTTCCAGTTTTTAACGGAAGATATTTCCTTTTTCACCATAGCCCTCTATGGGCTTCCAAATATCCCTTTGCCAATTCCACAAGAACAGCCTTAGCGAAAGGCTTCTTGAAGGGAAAGATGTAACTCGGTGAGATGAATTAACAGAACACAGAGCAGTTTCTCAGAAAGCATCTTTCAAGTTTTGAAAGGAAGATATTTCCTTTTTCACCATAGCCCTCTATGGGCTTCCAAATATCCCTTTGCCAATTCCACAAGAACAGCCTTAGCGAAAGGCTTCTTGAAGGGAAAGATGTAACTCTGTGAGATGAATTAACAGAACACAGAGCAGTTTCTCAGAAAGCTTCTTTCCAGTTTTGAACGGAAGATATTTCCTTTTTCACCATAGCCCTCTATGGGCTTCCAAATATCCCTTTGCCAATTCCACAAGAACAGCCTTAGCGAAAGGCTTCTTGAAGGGAAAGATGTAACTCTGTGAGATGAATTAACAGAACACAGAGCAGTTTCTCAGAAAGCTTCTTTCCAGTTTTCAAAGGAAGATATTTCCTTTTTCACCATAGCAATCTATGGGCTTCCAAATATCCCTTTGCCAGTTCCACAAGAACAGCCTTAGCGAAAGGCTTCTTGAAGTCAAAGATGTAACTCTGTGAGATGAATGAACAGAACACAGAGCAGTTTCTCAGAAAGCTTCTTTCCAGTTTTTAACGGAAGATATTTCCTTTTTCACCATAGCCCTCTATGGGCTTCCAAATATCCCTTTGCCAATTCCACAAGAACAGCCTTAGCGAAAGGCTTCTTGAAGGGAAAGATGTAACTCGGTGAGATGAATTAACAGAACACAGAGCAGTTTCTCAGAAAGCATCTTTCAAGTTTTGAAAGGAAGATATTTCCTTTTTCACCATAGCCCTCTATGGGCTTCCAAATATCCCTTTGCCAATTCCACAAGAACAGCCTTAGCGAAAGGCTTCTTGAAGGGAAAGATGTAACTCTGTGAGATGAATTAACAGAACACAGAGCAGTTTCTCAGAAAGCTTCTTTCCAGTTTTGAACGGAAGATATTTCCTTTTTCACCATAGCCCTCTATGGGCTTCCAAATATCCCTTTGCCAATTCCACAAGAACAGCCTTAGCGAAAGGCTTCTTGAAGGGAAAGATGTAACTCTGTGAGATGAATTAACAGAACACAGAGCACTTTCTCAGAAAGCTTCTTTCCAGTTTTGAACGGAAGATATTTCCTTTTTCACCATAGCCCTCTATGGGCTTCCAAATATCCCTTTGCCAATTCCACAGGAACAGCCTTAGAGAAAGGCTTCTTGAAGGGAAAGATGTAACTCTGTGAGATGAATTAACAGAACACAGAGCAGTTTCTCAGAAAGCTTCTTTCCTGTTTTGAACGATAGATATTTCCTTTTTCACCATAGCCCTCTATGGGCTTCCAAATATCCCTTTGCCAATTCCACAAGAACAGCTTTAGCGAAAGGCTTCTTGAAGGGAAAGATGTAACTCTGTGAGATGAATTAACAGAACACAGAGCAGTTTCTCAGAAAGCTTCTTTCCAGTTTTGAACGGAAGATATTTCCTTTTTCACCATAGCCCTCTATGGGCTTCCAAATATCCCTTTGCCAATTCCACAAGAACAGCCTTAGCGAAAGCCTTCTTGAAGGTAAAGATGTAACTCTGTGAGATGAATTAACAGAACACAGAGCAGTTTCTCCGAAAGCTTCTTTCCACTTTTGAACGGAAGATATTTCCTTTTTCACCATAGCCCTCTATGGGCTTCCAAATATCCCTTTGCCAATTCCACAAGAACAGCCTTTGCGAAAGGCTTCTTGAAGGGAAAGATGTAACTCTGTGAGATGAATTAACAGAACACAGAGCAGTTTCTCCGAAAGCTTGTTTCCACTTTTGAACGGAAGATATTTCCTTTTTCACCATAGCCCTCTATGGGCTTCCAAATATCCCTTTGCCAATTCCACAAGAACAGCCTTAGCGAAAGGCTTCTTGAAGGGAAAGATGTAACTCTGTGAGATGAATTAACAGAACACAGAGCAGTTTCTCAGAAAGCTTCTTTCCAGTTTTCAACGGAAGATATTTCCTTTTTCACCATAGCCCTCTATGGGCTTCCAAATATCCCTTTGCCAATTCCACAAGAACAGCCTTAGCGAAAGGCTTCTTGAAGGGAAAGATGTAACTCTGTGAGATGAATTAACAGAACACAGAGCACTTTCTCACAAAGCTTCTTTCCAGTTTTGAACGGAACATATTTCCTTTTTCACCATAGCCCTCTATGGGCTTCCAAATATCCCTTTGCCAATTCCACAAGAACAGCCTTAGCAAAAGGCTTCTTGAAGGGAAAGATGTAACTCTGTGAGATGAATTAACAGAACACAGAGCAGTTTCTCAGAAAGCTTCTTTCCAGTTTTGAACGGAAGATATTTCCTTTTTCACCATAGCCCTCTATGGGCTTCCAAATATCCCTTTGCCAATTCCACAAGAACAGCCTTAGCGAAAGGCTTCTTGAAGGGAAAGATGTAACTCTGTGAGATGAATTAACAGAACACAGAGCAGTTTCTCAGAAAGCTTCTTTCCAGTTTTGAACGGAAGATATTTCCTTTTTCACCATAGCCCTCTATGGGCTTCCAAATATCCCTTTGCCAATTCCACAAGAACAGCCTTAGCGAAAGGCTTCTTGAAGGGAAAGATGTAACTCTGTGAGATGAATTAACAGAACACAGAGCAGTTTCTCAGAAAGCTTCTTTCCAGTTTTGAACGGAAGATATTTCCTTTTTCTCCATAGCCCTCTATGGGCTTCCAAATATCCCTTTGCCAATTCCACAAGAACAGCCTTAGCGAAAGGCTTCTTGAAGGGAAAGATGTAACTCTGTGAGATGAATTAACAGAACACAGAGCAGTTTCTCAGAAAGCTTCTTTCCAATTTTGAACGGAAGATATTTCCTTTTTCACCATAGCCCTCTAGGGGCTTCCAAATATCCCTTTGCCAATTCCACAAGAACAGCCTTAGCGAAAGGCTTCTTGAAGGGAAAGATGTAACTCTGTGAGATGAATTAACAGAACACAGAGCAGTTTCTCAGAAAGCTTCTTTCCAATTTTGAACGGAAGATATTTCCTTTTTCACCATAGCCCTCTATGGGCTTCCAAATATCCCTTTGCCAATTCCACAAGAACAGCCTTAGCGAAAGGCTTCTTGAAGGGAAAGATGTAACTCTGTGAGATGAATTAACAGAACACAGAGCAGTTTCTCCGAAAGCTTCTTTCCACTTTTGAACGGAAGATATTTCCTTTTTCACCATAGCCCCCTATGGGCTTCCAAATATCCCTTTGCCAATTCCACAAGAACAGCCTTAGCGAAAGGCTTCTTGAAGGGAAAGATGTAACTCTGTGAGATGAATTAACAGAACACAGAGCCGTTTCTCAGAAAGCTTCTTTCCAGTTTTGAACGGAAGATATTTCCTTTTTCACCATAGCCCTCTATGGGCTTCCAAATATCCCTTTGACAATTCCACAAGAACAGCCTTAGCGAAAGCCTTCTTGAAGGGAAAGATGTAACTCTGTGAGATGAATTAACAGAACACAGTGCAGTTTCTCAGAAAGCTTCTATCCAGTTTTGAACGGAAGATATTTCCTTTTTCACCATAGCCCTCTATGGGCTTCCAAATATCCGTTTGCCAATTCCACAAGAACAGCGTTAGCGAAAGGCTTCTTGAAGGGAAAGACGTAACTCTGTGAGATGAATGAACAGAACACAGAGCAGTTTCTCAGAAACTTCTTTCCAGTTTTGAACGGAAGATATTTCCTTTTTCACCATAGCCATCTATGGGCTTCCAAATATCCCTTTGCCAATTCCACAAGAACAGCCTTAGCGAAAGGATTCTTGAAGGGAAAGATGTAACTCTGTGAGATGAATTAACAGAACACAGAGCAGTTTCTCAGAAAGCTTCTTTCCAGTTTTGAACGGAAGATATTTCCTTTTTCACCATAGCCCTCTATGGGCTTCCAAATATCCCTTTGCCAATTCCACAAGAACAGCCTTAGCGAAAGGCTTCTTGAAGGGAAAGATGTAACTCTGTGAGATGAATTAACAGAACACAGAGCAGTTTCTCAGAAAGCTTCTTTCCAGTTTTCAAAGGAAGATATTTCCTTTTTCACCATAGCCCTCTATGGGCTTCCAAATATCCCTTTCCCAATTCCACAAGAACAGCCTTAGCGAAAGGCTTCTTGAAGGGAAAGATGTAACTCTGTGAGATGAATTAACAGAACACAGAGCAGTTTCTCAGAAAGCTTCTTTCCAGTTTTGAACGGAAGATATTTCCTTTTTCACCATAGCCCTCTATGGGCTTCCAAATATCCCTTTGCCAATTCCACAAGAACAGCCTTAGCGAAAGGCTTCTTGAAGGGAAAGATGTAACTCTGTGAGATGAATTAACAGAACACAGAGCAGTTTCTCAGAAAGCTTCTTTCCAGTTTTGAAGGGAAGATATTTCCTTTTTCACCATAGCCCTCTATGGGCTTCCAAATATCCCTTTGCCAATTCCACAAGAACAGCCTTAGCGAAAGGCTTCTTGAAGGGAAAGATGTAACTCTGTGAGATGAATTAACAGAACACAGAGCAGTTTCTCAGAAAGCTTCTTTCCAGTTTTGAACGATAGATATTTCCTTTTTCACCATAGCCCTCTATGGGCTTCCAAATATCCCTTTGCCAATTCCACAAGAACAGCTTTAGCGAAAGGCTTCTTGAAGGGAAAGATGTAACTCTGTGAGATGAATTAACAGAACACAGAGCAGTTTCTCAGAAAGCTTCTTTCCAGTTTTGAACGGAAGATATTTCCTTTTTCACCATAGCCCTCTATGGGCTTCCAAATATCCCTTTGCCAATTCCACAAGAACAGCCTTTGCGAAAGGCTTCTTGAAGGGAAAGATGTAACTCTGTGAGATGAATTAACAGAACACAGAGCAGTTTCTCCGAAAGCTTCTTTCCACTTTTGAACGGAAGATATTTCCTTTTTCACCATAGCCCTCTATGGGCTTCCAAATATCCCTTTGCCAATTCCACAAGAACAGCCTTAGCGAAAGGCTTCTTGAAGGGAAAGATGTAACTCTGTGAGATGAATTAACAGAACACAGAGCAGTTTCTCAGAAAGCTTCTTTCCAGTTTTCAACGGAAGATATTTCCTTTTTCACCATAGCCCTCTATGGGCTTCCAAATATCCCTTTGCCAATTCCACAAGAACAGCCTTAGCGAAAGGCTTCTTGAAGGGAAAGATGTAACTCTGTGAGATGAATTAACAGAACACAGAGCACTTTCTCACAAAGCTTCTTTCCAGTTTTGAACGGAACATATTTCCTTTTTCACCATAGCCCTCTATGGGCTTCCAAATATCCCTTTGCCAATTCCACAAGAACAGCCTTAGCAAAAGGCTTCTTGAAGGGAAAGATGTAACTCTGTGAGATGAATTAACAGAACACAGAGCCGTTTCTCAGAAAGCTTCTTTCCAGTTTTGAACGGAAGATATTTCCTTTTTCACCATAGCCCTCTATGGGCTTCCAAATATCCCTTTGCCAATTCCACAAGAACAGCCTTAGCGAAAGGCTTCTTGAAGGGAAAGATGTAACTCTGTGAGATGAATTAACAGAACACAGAGCACTTTCTCAGAAAGCTTCTTTCCAGTTTTGAACGGAAGATATTTCCTTTTTCACCATAGCCCTCTATGGGCTTCCAAATATCCCTTTGCCAATTCCACAAGAACAGCCTTAGCGAAAGGCTTCTTGAAGGGAAAGATGTAACTCTGTGAGATGAATTAACAGAACACAGAGCAGTTTCTCAGAAAGCTTCCTTCCAGTTTTGAACGGAAGATATTTCCTTTTTCACCATAGCCCTCTATGGGCTTCCAAATATCCCTTTCCCAATTCCACAAGAACAGCCTTAGCGAAAGGCTTCTTGAAGGGAAAGATGTAACTCTGTGAGATGAATTAACAGAACACAGAGCAGTTTCTCAGAAAGCTTCTTTCCAGTTTTGAACGGAAGATATTTCCTTTTTCACCATAGCCCTCTATGGGCTTCCAAATATCCCTTTGCCAATTCCACAAGAACAGCCTTAGCGAAAGGCTTCTTGAAGGGAAAGATGTAACTCTGTGAGATGAATTAACAGAACACAGAGCAGTTTCTCAGAAAGCTTCTTTCCAGTTTTGAACGGAAGATATTTCCTTTTTCACCATAGCCCTCTATGGGCTTCCAAATATCCCTTTGCCAATTCCACAAGAACAGCCTTAGCGAAAGGCTTCTTGAAGGGAAAGATGTAACTCTGTGAGATGAATTAACAGAACACAGAGCCGTTTCTCAGAAAGCTTCTTTCCAGTTTTGAACGATAGATATTTCCTTTTTCACCATAGCCCTCTATGGGCTTCCAAATATCCCTTTGCCAATTCCACAAGAACAGCTTTAGCGAAAGGCTTCTTGAAGGGAAAGATGTAACTCTGTGAGATGAATTAACAGAACACAGAGCAGTTTCTCAGAAAGCTTCTTTCCAGTTTTGAACGGAAGATATTTCCTTTTTCACCATAGCCCCCTATGGGCTTCCAAATATCCCTTTGCCAATTCCACAAGAACAGCATTAGCGAAAGCCTTCTTGAAGGTAAAGATGTAACTCTGTGAGATGAATTAACAGAACACAGAGCAGTTTCTCCGAAAGCTTCTTTCCACTTTTGAACGGAAGATATTTCCTTTTTCACCATAGCCCTCTATGGGCTTCCAAATATCCCTTTGCCAATTCCACAAGAACAGCCTTTGCGAAAGGCTTCTTGAAGGGAAAGATGTAACTCTGTGAGATGAATTAACAGAACACAGAGCAGTTTCTCCGAAAGCTTCTTTCCACTTTTGAACGGAAGATATTTCCTTTTTCACCATAGCCCTCTATGGGCATCCAAATATCCCTTTGCCAATTCCACAAGAACAGCCTTAGCGAAAGGCTTCTTGAAGGGAAAGATGTAACTCTGTGACATGAATTAACAGAACACAGAGCACTTTCTCACAAAGCTTCTTTCCAGTTTTGAACGGAACATATTTCCTTTTTCACCATAGCCCTCTATGGGCTTCCAAATATCCCTTTGCCAATTCCACAAGAACAGCCTTAGCGAAAGGCTTCTTGAAGGGAAAGATGTAACTCTGTGAGATGAATTAACAGAACACAGAGCAGTTTCTCAGAAAGCTTCTTTCCAGTTTTGAACGGAACATATTTCCTTTTACACCATAGCCCTCTATGGGCTTCCAAATATCCCTTTGCCAATTCCACAAGAACAGCCTTAGCGAAAGGCTTCTTGAAGGGAAAGATGTAACTCTGTGAGATGAATTAACAGAACACAGAGCAGTTTCTCAGAAAGCTTCTTTCCAGTTTTCAACGGAAGATATTTCCTTTTTCACCATAGCCCTCTATGGGCTTCCAAATATCCCTTTGCCAATTCCACAAGAACAGCCTTAGCGAAAGGCTTCTTGAAGGGAAAGATGTAACTCTGTGAGATGAATTAACAGAACACAGAGCAGTTTCTCAGAAAGCTTCTTTCCAGTTTTGAACGGAAGATATTTCCTTTTTCACCATAGCCCTCTAGGGGCTTCCAAATATCCCTTTGCCAATTCCACAAGAACAGCCTTAGCGAAAGGCTTCTTGAAGGGAAAGATGTAACTCTGTGAGATGAATTAACAGAACACAGAGCAGTTTCTCAGAAAGCTTCTTTCCAGTTTTGAACGGAAGATATTTCCTTTTTCACCATAGCCCTCTATGGGCTTCCAAATATCCCTTTGCCAATTCCACAAGAACAGCCTTAGCGAAAGGCTTCTTGAAGGGAAAGATGTAACTCTGTGAGATGAATTAACAGAACACAGAGCAGTTTCTCCGAAAGCTTCTTTCCACTTTTGAACGGAAGATATTTCCTTTTTCACCATAGCCCCCTATGGGCTTCCAAATATCCCTTTGCCAATTCCACAAGAACAGCCTTAGCGAAAGGCTTCTTGAAGGGAAAGATGTAACTCTGTGAGATGAATTAACAGAACACAGAGCCGTTTCTCAGAAAGCTTCTTTCCAGTTTTGAACGGAAGATATTTCCTTTTTCACCATAGCCCTCTATGGGCTTCCAAATATCCCTTTGACAATTCCACAAGAACAGCCTTAGCGAAAGCCTTCTTGAAGGGAAAGATGTAACTCTGTGAGATGAATTAACAGAACACAGAGCAGTTTCTCAGAAAGCTTCTATCCAGTTTTGAACGGAAGATATTTCCTTTTTCACCATAGCCCTCTATGGGCTTCCAAATATCCGTTTGCCAATTCCACAAGAACAGCGTTAGCGAAAGGCTTCTTGAAGGGAAAGACGTAACTCTGTGAGATGAATGAACAGAACACAGAGCAGTTTCTCAGAAACTTCTTTCCAGTTTTGAACGGAAGATATTTCCTTTTTCACCATAGCCCTCTATGGGCTTCCAAATATCCCTTTGCCAATTCCACAAGAACAGCCTTAGCGAAAGGATTCTTGAAGGGAAAGATGTAACTCTGTGAGATGAATTAACAGAACACAGAGCAGTTTCTCAGAAAGCTTCTTTCCAGTTTTGAACGGAAGATATTTCCTTTTTCACCATAGCCCTCTATGGGCTTCCAAATATCCCTTTGCCAATTCCACAAGAACAGCCTTAGCGAAAGGCTTCTTGAAGGGAAAGATGTAACTCTGTGAGATGAATTAACAGAACACAGAGCAGTTTCTCAGAAAGCTTCTTTCCAGTTTTCAAAGGAAGATATTTCCTTTTTCACCATAGCCCTCTATGGGCTTCCAAATATCCCTTTGCCAATTCCACAAGAACAGCCTTAGCGAAAGGCTTCTTGAAGGGAAAGATGTAACTCTGTGAGATGAATTAACAGAACACAGAGCAGTTTCTCAGAAAGCTTCTTTCCAGTTTTTAACGGAAGGTATTTCCTTTTTCAAAATAGCCCTCTATGGGCTTCCATATATCCCTTTGCCAATTCCACAAGAACAGCCTTAGCGAAAGGCTTCTTGAAGGGAAAGATGTAACTCTGTGAGATGAATTAACAGAACACAGAGCCGTTTCTCAGAAAGCTTCTTTCCAGTTTTGAACGGAAGATATTTCCTTTTTCACCATAGCCCTCTATGGGCTTCCAAATATCCCTTTGCCAATTCCACAAGAACTGCCTTAGCGAAAGGCTTCTTGAAGGGAAAGATGTAACTCTGTGAGATGAATTAACAGAACACAGAGCAGTTTCTCAGAAAGCTTCTTTCCAGTTTTGAACGGAAGATATTTCCTTTTTCACCATAGCCCTCTATGGGCTTCCAAATATCCCTTTGCCAATTCCACAAGAATAGCCTTAGGGAAAGGCTTCTTGAAGGGAAAGACGTAACTCTGTGAGATGAATGAACAGAACACAGAGCAGTTTCTCAGAAAGCTTTTTTCCAGTTTTGAACGGAAGATATTTCCTTTTTCACCATAGCCCTCTATGGGCTTCCAAATATCCCTTTGCCAATTCCACAAGAACAGCCTTAGCGAAAGGCTTCTTGAAGGGAAAGATGTAACTCTGTGAGATGAATTAACAGAACACAGAGCAGTTTCTCAGAAAGCTTCTTTCCAGTTTTGAACTTAAGATATTTCCTTTTTCACCATAGCCCTCTACGGGCTTCCAAATATCTCTTTGCCAATTCCACAAGAACAGCCTTAGCGAAAGGCTTCTTGAAGGGAAAGATGTAACTCTGTGAGATGAATTAACAGAACACAGAGCAGTTTCTCAGAAAGCTTCTTTCCAGTTTTGAACGGAAGATATTTCCTTTTTCACCATAGCCCTCTATGGGCTTCCAAATATCCCTTTGCCAATTACACAAGAACAGCCTTAGCGAAAGGCTTCTTGAAGGGAAAGATGTAACTCTGTGAGATGAATTAACAGAACACAGAGCAGTTTCTCAGAAAGCTTCTTTCCAGTTTTCAAAGGAAGATATTTCCTTTTTCACCATAGCCCTCTATGGGCTTCCAAATATCCCTTTGCCCATTCCACAAGAACAGCCTTAGCGAAAGGCTTCTTGAAGGGAAAGATGTAACTCTGTGAGATGAGTGAACAGAACACAGAGCAGTTTCTCAGAAAGCTTCTTTCCAGTTTTTAACGGAAGATATTTCCTTTTTCACCGTAGCCCTCTATGGGCTTCCAAATATCCCTTTGCCAATTCCACAAGAACCGCCTTAGCGAAAGGCTTCTTGAAGGGAAAGATGTAACTCTGTGAGATGAATTAACAGGACACAGAGCCGTTTCTCAGAAAGCTTCTTTCCAGTTTTCAAAGGAAGATATTTCCTTTTTCACCATAGCCCTCTATGGGCTTCCAAATATCCCTTTGCCAATTCCACAAGAACAGCCTTAGCGAAAGGCTTCTTGAAGGGAAAGATGTAACTCTGTGAGATGAATTAACAGAACACAGAGCAGTTTCTCAGAAAGCTTCTTTCCAGTTTTGAACGGAAGATATTTCCT